>NC_134777.1:77098634-77288634 GCF_046742065.1 Oratosquilla oratoria
TGATGGTATATCCCCATCCCCAAAATTAGAAAGGCTTAAATAATATTCCTAGGGTCTTGTATATGAAACTGAGGTATATAGTAGGTTAATGTTTATCTATATTCCATAGGCTACCAGTACTTGTACCTAGCCTAACTCCATAATATCATAATATTAGTTGCTCAAACATCATATTTTCATTTGTATTAGTACTATTTCTATTATCATAATTATTACTGGTGAGGAACAGTGTGGGGTTAGGACAGGTAGGGGTTGTGTAGATCAGATTTTTGTGGTAAGACAGATATGTAAGAAAGCTATAGGAAAAGGTAAGGATGTTTTTTGGGCTTTTATGGATCTGGAAAAGGCTTACGACAGGGTAAACAGGAAGGCACTGTGGGAGGTTTTGCAAATATATGGGATACTAAGAAAGCTGTTAAGAGCAGTCAAGAGTTTTTACAAGAGTAGTAGAGCTTATGTTAGGATTAGAAATGGAGAGAGTGAGTGGTTTGAGGTAAAGGTGGGACTTCATCAGGGATGTGTTATGTCGCCCTGGCTATTCAATTTATACATGGATGGGGTGGTGTGAGAGGTGAATGCAAGGGTGGTGGGTTGGGAATTGGAGATGGTTAAAGAAAATGGAGAAAAGTGGGCGATAAGCCAGCTGTTGTTTACTGATGACACTGCACTTGTAGCAGGATCAGAGGAGGGAGTGAGGAAGTTAGTGACAGAGTTTGGGAAGGTGTGTGAAAGATGGAAGTTGAAGATAAATGTGGGTAAAAGTAAGGTGATGAGATGTACAAGGGGAGAGAGTGGCAGCAGGCTGAAGTGAGTATTAAGGGAGAGAGACTGGAGGAAGTGGATAGGTTTAGATACTTGGGTGCAAATGTGGCAGGAAAGGGAGGAGTGGGGGTGGAGGTAGAATGTAGATTGAGCAAGTAAATGCCTTGGGGGATTAAAAAGTGTAATGAGAAATAGACATTTGGGAATGGATGCTAAGAGGAGATTATATGAAGGAGTGATTGTGCTGACAGCACTGTATGGGGCAGAAACATGGAACATAAGAGAGGAAGAGAGGAGTTTGAATATGTTTGAGATGAAATGCCTGAGAAGTATGATAGGGGTTACTAGGCTGGATCGAGTGAGAAATGAGGAGGTGAGGAGGAGAACAGGGGTGGAAAGGGAGTTGGGAGATAGGGTTGACAAAAGAGTATTAGGATGGTTTGGAGACATGGAAAGAACGAATGAAGAAAGATTAGTAAAAGAGGTGTGGAAGGCAGAGGTGGAAGGAGTGAACATGAGGGGGCATCCTAGGATGAGGTGGATGGATGGGGTAAAAGGAGCATTAGGAAAGAGGGGAATGTCTGTTGAGGAAGGACAGAAGAGGACAGAAGATAGGGGTGAAGGGAGAAGGATTGTGTATGGATGATGCTGTGATGCATGAGGGGGAGTGGGTGGGGGTGGGGGTTTTGAAGTATGTATGAGAAATAAATTGACAGCCCAAAGGGATTTCTCCCCGTCTTCTCCTTTTCTGCTTGAGGGGAGGTAGAAGGGGGGTCGCTGAATTGATGAAGCGGCCTTGCTGTGGATGTGCTGTGTCTTGCGACACAGATGCCAAAAAACGCTTGAAGTTGAACCTAGGTGTTCCTATTAACAGTGAGGTGGAAAGCAAAACTTCAAAATCTGAAACACAATCTGAGAAACATCAACAAACATTAATGAATTGACAATTTGTAAATACATGGTGTTCACTTATAACTTAATTACATGAAAATTACCAAGATAAACAACCTTTATATGGCTGTTTATTATACCCTAGAGATGTGCTTTTATTTTTTTATTAAAATAAATGTAATTAATTAGATTAGGAGATTAAGTGTGAAAAATATGTACAGTTGACGGACAATGTATAAATGTGGTGCTCACTTGTGTGTTAATCATATGAAAAGTACTAACATAAACAAACTTATTTTTTACTGATTCTAATAGCCAAAGACTATGCCTTCATTTCTCTCTCTCTCTCTCTTTTCTATACCGTACCCCAGGGGTCAAATTTTGACCTAAAATATTTGCTAAAGTGGGATTTTTTATTTTTCAACCTAGAGTTCTAAAACTCTGATATTTGGATTCCTTGTCTTTTTCTGATTCTAAATATATATACATTTATATAACTATGACTTTTATTACCCTAGTTATTGGTCACCAAATGTTAGTGACCTCTCATATGACCTCAAAATATCTGAAGTCATATCTCCTGAACAGTTGTTCAGATTGACCTTAAAATTTCATAAATAAACCAAATTTCAGCAAAATTGGAGAGATGGCACTTGTTGATTTTACAGAGAATGCCCCATATGTGAAAAAGTTTTAGCAAAAGGTAAGGATGTTTCTTGAGCTTTTAAGGATTTGGAAAAGGTTTATGACAGGGTAGATAGAGAGGTAGCGTGGGAAGTTTTCCAGATATATGGGATTTGAGGGAAAATGTTAAGGGCAGTGAAGAATTTTTACAAAAATAGTAGAGCCTGTGTTAGAATTGGAAAGGGAAAGAGTGAGTGGTTTGAGGGTGGGGTTGCATCAAGGATGTGTCCTGTAACCATGGCTGTTCAATGTGTGGGAGGTAAATGAGAGGGTAATAGGCAGGAGACTGGAAATAGTAAAAGAAAATGGAGAAAAGTGGGAGGTGAGCCAGTTGTTGTTTGCTGATGACACTGTGCTTGTCACAGGGTCAGAGGGGGAATAAGGGAAGTTTGGGAGGGTATGCGATGGGAGAAAGGTGAAGATAAATGTGGGTAAAAGTAAGGTGATGAGATTAAGGAAGAGGATGGCAGCGAGTTGGAATAAGTCTTAAAGGAAAGAGGCTAGAGGAAGTGGATAGCTTTAGATATTTGTCGTCACAAGTTGCAGGAAAGGGAGGAGTGAAGGTGGAAGTACATTGCAGGCTGAGAGAAGCAAGTAAATGCCTTGAGGGATTAAAAAATTATGAAAAAATAGGCATTTGGGAATGGATGTAAAGAGGAGGCTACATGAAGGGGTAATTGTGCCAACATCACTGTATGGGGCAGAGACATGGAATTTAAGAAAGGCAGAGAGGAAAAGTTTAAACATGTTTGAGATGATATGTCTCAGAAGTAAGGTAAGGTTTACAAGGTTGGATAGAGTGAGAAGCAAGGTGAGGAGGAGAGCTAGGGTGTAAAAGAAGAGGGCAGATAGGGTTGATGAAAGACTATTGGGATGGTTTGGACATATGGAAAGAATGAGTGAGAAATGATTAGTAAAAGATGTGGAAGGCAGAGGTAGAGGGAGTGAACTTGAGGGGACAACCAAGGAGGAGATGGATGAATGGGAGGAAAGGGGTGTTGAGCAAGAGGGGAAAGTCTGTGGAACAAAAAAGGGAGAAGGCAGGAGATAAAAGTGAGTGGAGAATGGCTATGTATAGGTGACACTGTGATGCATGGAAGGGTGCAGGTCGGGGGGTTAGAGAGTGGTTATACGTGAATGATATTTTGATGCAGCCCAAAGAGAGTTCTCCCAATCTTCTCTCTCTCTCTCTCTCTCTCTCTCTCTTTTGACATGAGGTGACTGAGAGTGGGGTGTTGCTGATTAGGTGAAGTGGCCTTCCTGTTTATGTGCTATGTCTTGCTGCATTGCTCCTAACCCAGGAGAGTGGGCTGGATACAGGGATGACATATCATCCATGTGGAGCTAAGCTAAGATGAGAGGGAGGAAAGGGTGGTGGATGGGAGTGGAATGGATAGGAATGGAATGGGTGGGAGTGGTTACTTGCCTTTTGACTTGGCTACCTCCCTTGTAAGGTGGAAAAATCCCTTGGTGCATATATATATATATATATATATATATATATATTATATATATATATATATATATATACACATACCATCTGGGGTATTGGCTGCATGTTATTGTGGCAAAGTAGCATGCAGTTGATACTTTAAGGTCTATATGGGGCACCCCTACAGACAAGAGCCACACATCATTTTGCCTGTGATAGAGGAAAACTCTGTTCATAGAGAAATGTGACACTTTTATACTATGACTGTCCCTCCATTATGCTGTCCCCCAACCCCTTGTTACTGTCCTGTACCATTTCTCTGAATATTAATTTCCTTTTTTGCCTACCCTGTGGTGGGGGGAAGAGAATGCTACCACCAAGTCTTCCCACTTGAGTCGCAAAAGGCAACAAAAAACGGGACTGAGAATGGGATTAGGAGTCCCGCTACCTGTAGCCCCAAAAGGGGACATTCCTAAAAAAAAAAAAAAAAAAAAAAGTAAAGGCATAAGAGGGTCTGGGAGTTTTCCAACCAGTACCCTAAGGTTTGGGCCTTTTAATGTGCATGGATGTGGTACAGATGAGAGTAAAAGGGAAGAGATAAGCAGTATGTTTGTGAGAAGAAAGATGGATGTGCTGGCTTTGAGTGAAACTAAAATGAAAGGAAAGGGCAATTGTGAGTTTGGGAGTGTAGCTAGGAGGTACTCAGGAGTGAAGAGGGGATGAGGGAGAGAAGGGGTGGCTATACTAGTAAGTGAAGAGATAAGTAAGCGGGTAGTGGAGTGGAAGGAGGTGTCATCAAGGTTGATGTGGATGAAGGTGAAGCTGGGAAAGGATATGTGGGTTTTTGTAAGTGCGTATAGGCCTGGTAGTGAGAAGAGCGTAGAGGAAAGGGAGGCTTTTTGGGTAGATATAAATGAGTGCATAGAGGGATTAGGGAGAAATGTCAATGTAGTTGTATTGGAAGACCTTAATGCTAGGGTAGGAAATGAACCAATAGATGGAGTGGTTGGGAAGTATGGAGTTCCAGGTAAAAATCATAGTGGAGAATTGATGGTGGAGATGTGTCTTGAGAGTTGATGATAGCAAATACAGTGTTTAGGAAGAAAGTCAAGCATAAGTACACATGCAAGAGGGTGGTGGATGGAAGGGTGGCAGATAGAGCATTAATGGACTATACAGTGGTGACCAGGAGTATGGTACGAAGAGTTAAGGATGTACATGTTCTAAGGGGAGAGAGTGGGGGAATATCAGATCATTTTCTGGTGGAAGGTAAGTTGAGAGTGGAGAATAGATGGAGAAACAGGAAAAGGGCAGAAGGTAGCGAGGTACTTAGAGTGAACTGCGTAAATGAGAAAAAACGGAGAATGAGTATAAGAAGCTGAAAGAGGAGTGGGAGGAAGTGAAGGATAGAGTAGAACTAGGAGTGGAAGAGGAATGGGGATGGTTCAAGGAGGGAGCCATAAGGTGTGCAAAGATGGTGTGTGGAACATGGAGGGCAGGAGGAAATAGAAGGAAGGGTAGTGAGTGGTGGGATGAGGAAGCAAAGAAAGGTGTAGAAGAGAAGAAGCAGGCATTCATAGATTGGCTACAAATTAGGACAAGGGAATCGTATGAGAGGTACAAAGTAAAGAGAAGGGAAGTTAAGCATAAGATAAAGGAAGCAAAGAGGAGAGCAGATGTGAAATGGGGTAAAAGTATGACTGAAAATTTTGAAAGTAATAAAAAGATGTTTTGAAAGGAAATTAAAATAGAAAGAGGAGGTGAATCAAGTAGAGAAGAAAAGGTAAAAGGTGCAGATGGATAGATAATAATGGAAGAGAAGGCAGTGAGAGGAAGGTGGGCAGAGTGTTTTAGGGAGTTCCTAAATGTGAAGGAGGATAGGGAGGGAAAAGTATTTGCAGTGGGAAGTGCTAGGAAAATGACAGTGATGAGTGAGGAAAATGGAGGAAAAATAGGGAAAGATGAAGTGAAAGCAGCTGTTAAGATGATGAGAGCAGGTAAGGCACCTGGGTTGGATGGATGCCATGCAGAATGTCTGAAGAAAGGAGGTACAGTTATGGTGAACTAGCTGGTGAGGTTACTTAATGTTTGTTTAAGAGAGGGTAGAGTGCCGGAGGACTGGAGGAGTGCCTGTATCATTCTGCTTTACAAGGGAAAGGGGGACAAGTGTGAGTGTAGTAGTTTCAGAGGGAACAGCTTGTTGAGTGCAGTTGGGAAGGCTTATGGGAGGGTCTTGATTGAGAGGATTAGGAGAGGAACAGAGGGAGTGACTGGCAAGGAGCAATGTGGATTTAGGACAGGTAGAGGTTGCATAGATCAGATTTTTGTGGTAAGACAGATATGTGAGAAAGCTATAGGAAAAGGTAAGGATGTTTTTTGGGCTTTTATGGATCTGGAAAAGGCTTACAACAGAGTAGACAGAAAGGCACTGTGGGAGGTACTGCAGATATAAGGGGATAGGAGGAAAGCTGTTAGGAGCAGTCAAGAGTTTTTACAAGAGTAGTAGAGCTTGTGTTAGGATTAGAAATGGAGAGAATGAATGGTTTGAGGCAAAGGTGGGACTTCATCAGGGATGTGTTATATCGCCCTGGCTGTTTAATCTTTACATGGATGGGGTAGTGCAAGAGGTAAATGCAAGGGTAGTGGGTCAGGGGTTGGAGATGATTACAGAAAATGGAGAAAAGTGGGAGGTGAGCCAGTTGTTGTTTGCGGATGACACTCCGCTTGTAGCAGGATCAGAGGAGGGATTGAGGAAGTTAGTGACAGAGTTTGAGAAGGTGTGTGAAAGAAGGAAACTGAGGATAAATGTGGGCAAAAGTAAGGTCATGAGATGTACAAGGGGAGAGAGTGACAGCAGGCTGGAAGTGAGCATTAAGGGTGAAAAACTGGAGGAAGTGGATAGTTTTAGATATTTGGACGCGAATGTGGCAGGAAAGGGAGGAGTGGGGGTGGAGGTAGAATGTAGATTGAGAGAAGCAAGTAATGCCTTGGTGGATTAAAAAGTGTAATGAGAAATAGACATCTGGGAATGGATGCTAAGAGGAGGTTATATGAAGGAGTGATTGTGCCAACAGCACTGTACGGGGCAGAAACATGGAACATAAGAGAGGAAGAGAGAAGGAGTTTGAATGTGTTTGAGATGAAATGTTTGAGAAGTATGATAGGGGTTACTAGGCTAGAGTGAGAAATGAGGAGGTGAGGAGGAGAACAGGGGTGGAAAGGGAGCTGGGAGATAGGGTTGATGAAAGAGTATTGGGATGGTTTGGACACATGGAAAGAATGAGTGAAGAAAGATTAGTAAAAGAAGTGTGGAAGGCAGAGGTGGAAGGAGTGAACATGAGGGGGCATCCTAGGATGAGATGGATGGATGGGGTGAAAGGGGCATTACAAAAGAGAGGAATGTCTGTGAAGGAAGGATGGGAGAGGACAGAAGATAGGGGTGAATGGAGAAGGGTTGTGTATAGATGATGCTGTGATGCATGAGGGGGAGTGGGTGGGGGATGGGGGGTGAGGAAGTATGAGAAAAATTTGACACAGCCCGAAGGGATTTCTCCCCGTCTTCTCCTTTTCTGCATGGGGGGACAGAGAGGGGGGTTGCCGAATTTATGAAGCAGCCTTTCTGTGGATGTGCATTGTCTTGCAACACTGCTTCTGACCCAGGGCAGTGAACAGGATGCAAGGATGACCCATCATCCAGGAGGTGCCAAGATAAGTGGGAGGGTGGAGGGGAGTGGAATATATAGCAAATGTAATGGGTGGAAGTGGTTTCTATGCCTTTTTCTTTTTGGACTACCGCCCCAGTAGGGGGAAAAAGCCTTTGGTATATATGTATATGTGTATATATGTATATGTATGTGTATATATATAATATATGTATATGTATATATATATGTAAATGTATACAGATGCTCCTCTACTTACGTTCATTCGTTTTACGTTTTTTCGATTTTACGTTTGAACTGACTGTAAAAAAAAATTGTAAAAAAAAAAAATTGAGTGAATTTTTTAGTTTAGCGCGCTCTCCGTAGTTCAAACGATACTTACGCATGACGCTGCGTCCATTGTTTACATTGCACAAACGACAGACTGAAAGTGCCTTGCCTCATCCTCCTCCTCCCCCACCATTTTAATTGATTTGAAATTAATGTTATTATTTTACAATGTTATGTGTATAATTAATTATTTAGAGGTGTTTTATAAGATACGGTAATAGAATTTACGGATGTATAGTACAGTAACAACTTACGTTCATTTTCAACTTACGTTCGGCCGTTCGGAACGTAACTAAAACGTAAGTTGAGGAGCGTCTGCATATACATATAGAATTAAATTTGACCGCTGCTTGTGCAAGAATAAGCTTCTTGTTAAAGGATTCAACCTTTCTAATAGTGCTTCTTTGTTCTTCATTAAGTCGGAATAAAAGATTGCCGAAGTTCATATTGTATATCATACAACGTTTCGCCCTTCTTAGAGCATTTTCAAGTACATCTAAAAGGTAATAGAAACCATTTATATAACAACAGGTGAACTGGGAAAGCTTATACAAAATAGTGAAGAAAGATCAAAGATTTTATGTGGGAATTATGTTTGTGGCGCTCAGTGGGGTGCTGGGAGGGCCAGTTGTCCACCCAGTGAAGCTAGAGCCACGGAGGTCGTACCTCCCTGTACATTTATGGATGGAGCCTTCTCTCGAATATGGATGGCCTCCAGGATCTCCAGACGATAAAAGTTGTGTGCGGAGTCAATGATCTTTGTATTTTCCACCAGGATCTTTCTAGTCAGGGAGGAGTTGTGTTTTTCCGAAAAATGTTACTTTGGGTGCACCAGCTTGTAGATGGCACGTTAATCTTCTGGAGAGAGAGGTCGTCGTCATTCCTATGTAAGACACAGGACAAAGCTTACAGTCTTCGTGCGGGCAGATGAACTCATAGATGACATTACTTCTCCGTAGTGGGTTGAGGTTACAGGTCGGGTTATTTCGCAGGATGAGGTTTGACGTTATAAAATTCTTATAATAAACCCGAAGCTCCAGCTTTTCTCCAGGGTCGGATGGTTGTACACCGCGTTCAACAATTTCCCTGAGGATTCTTTTGTCCGTTTGGTAAGCCATACTCATGAAAGATCTGTAATTGCGAATAATTGAGGGGCATTTCTCGGGAGGGATGGTGTCATGCTTTAGGTAGTTCTCCATTTTTCGTTGGATGACTTCTTGTACGTCCTTATTGGGGAATCCATTGTTAACAAGGACTTGCTGCAAGCGTTGAAACTCTTGGTGTAAAAGAGGCCATGTGGAGCAGTGCGTGAATGCCCTGTTCACATATGAACGTATGACGCTTTTCTTTTTAGATGTACAGACGCTCCTCAACTTACGTTTTAGTTACGTTCCGAACGGCCGAACGTAAGTTGTCACTGTACTATACATCCGTAAATTCTATTACCGTATCTTATAAAACACCCCTAAATCATTAATTATACACATAACATTGAAAAATAATAACATTAATTTCAAATAAATTAAATTCAAATAACATAAATTGAGATGGTGGAGGAGGAGGGGAGGAGGAGGAGGAGGCAAGGCAAGTTCAGTCTGTCGTTTGTGCCATGTAAACAATGGACGCAGCATTATGCGTAAGTATTGTTTGAACTACGGAGAGTGCGCTAAACTAAAAAATTCACTAAAAAAAATTACTATTTTTTTTACAGTCAGTTCAAACGTAAAATAAAAAAAACGTAAAACGAATTAACATAAGTAGAGGAGCGTCTGTACTTGAAAATGCTCTATGAAGGGCAAAACGTCGTATAATATACAATATGAACTTTGGCAATCTTTTATTCCGACTTAATGAAGAACAAAGAAGCACTATTAGAAAGGTTGAATCCTTTAACAAGAAGCTTTTTCTTGCACAAGCAGCGGTCAAATTTAATTCTATATATATCAAGGAAGATCTGCTACCTACCTTAAAATATATATATATATATATATATATATATATATATATATATATATATATACATACATATATGCAGAAACCTCACTTCACCATTAGGTATTTATTCAACAAAACCATAGAACTTATAACAAAATGTAATGTATGAAAGACCTTACTGTCATTTTTTTTTATAATTTCTCCTATGGTTTTGCTTTATATACATATGTGTATACTTAATAGAATAAAATTAGGGTGGTACTACCGGTGAGTAATGCTGACTGTGATCATCAGCACCAGCAACACTACCATCTATTACTACAAACTGAAAATGCCTCTGGTGATCTTGTTTGCTTTGCAAGTGGAAAGTAAAAATTTACCGCTCTTTAAAATAATTAGATCAAACTGGCAGTGACTAACAAGATAACACAAGTCTTAATTCTAAATAAACAACAGGAAGAATATGCTTCTCTAACACAAATAAAGTAAAATACACTCTGCACGAGTGACAAGTGCTAACAATATACAGGTAAACGTCGACTTACGATGGCATTAGGTTTCGATAGAGCCATCGTAAGACGATCTCATCGTAAGTCGATCCCCACTCTGTTCCGTGGTCACTGTACCTAGCCTACCTGTATATTAACCACCAGAGATACTGAATATAGCCTATTAAACATGTACAGTAGTTTATTTAATTATTTTTATCCTTTTTACCATATTCAAACACTATAATATGTATTTTCAGTACGGAACTTAAATCTCGCGGGCAGCAGCCAATGCCAGCCGTACGACGTGACGTAATAATACTCGCATCATAAAATATAGTCACCGCTTATATTGATCGTTCTCTCTTTCACCCGCGAATGTAAAAACACAGGGGCGACTACAATAAATATAATCAAGACGCCGATATGGCATCGTCGCGAATCCACTTGCTCCTCATGACGCATACGTGTGCGGCACCGTATGGAAGGGGTTAAATTATCATGTCGTCGTCATCGTAAAGTCGAACAATCGTAAGTCGCGGCCATCGTAAGTCGACGTTTACCTGTACTGTATTTAAATAAGGTGAGGAGGGGGAATACCGACCAAGGGGGAACACTGACCAAATGCTCTAGTAGGATAACTATTTCAAATTGTGTGCCGCCACTCACCACCAACATAGCACCCATCCTCAGTGAACACCACATGAGCACCAGGTTTCCACTATCATGACGTCTATGTTTACCAAGTAAGAAAATTGATGTTTTGGATGTCTGTTGTTACTTTTCAGTTCTCATATAGTGTCTCACATTAGTGAATATGGCATGATTGTTTCGAGTTAAGTTTTATTACAATATCTAGCCATATTGACATGTTATCGAGTGAAATAAAGTGCGTCCTTTCAAAGTGGCTGCCATGGCATTGTGAAAAAAAAGGGCCCAGGGGAACATCAACCGCCAACATGTGGGGAACACCGATGCATGAAATTTTGAATATTTTTAAATACTTGGAAAAACATAACAAGTGACTGATTATGTATATTAGCATGAAAATAAATGGTGGTGGTGAACTAGCACATTTAAATGAAGTGGAAGTGTGTTTTTTTTGTGTATGTGTGTGTGTGTGTATATTTACCTAGTTGTATTTTACGGGAAGGGGGAGCTATGCTCGTGGTGTCCCATCTTCATATCTCATTTCATCTAAACTATTTTTAAATTCATGTATTGTTTTTGCACACACTACTTTCTCATATAACTTGTTCCAACTGTCTATTACTCTGTGAGGAAAGCTGTTCTTTTTCAGATCTCTTCGATAGCTGTCTTTCTTGATTTTCTTTCCGTGTCCTCTTGTATTTCTATCATCCCATTTTATCAGATTTTCTCTATCAATAATTTCTATGCCTTTCATGATTCTGTAAATAGCTATCATATCTCCTCTCTCTCTTCTTTGCTCTAGTGTCTGTAGATCAAGTTTTGCTAGTCTCTCTTCATAAGATAGTTTTGAGAGTGTTGGTGCAAATTTTGTAATTGCTCTTTGTATTCTCTCAAGTTTTTTTATACATTTTTTTGTACTTGGTGACCACATCGTTGCTGCATATTCCAATCTTGGTCTTATCAGAGTGATTAGTATTTTCTTCACCATTTCTTCCTCCAGGTATGTAAATGCAACTTTGATTGTTCTTATTAAATTATAAGTTTCACCAAAAATCTTATTTATTTGTTTCTCAGGTGACATATTATTCATAACAATGACTCCCAGGTCCTTCTCATTTTCTACTTTTTTTTTTACTTTTTTCTCCCAATTTATATGATCCTGTTACTCTGTTTTTGCTTTTTCCAAATTCCATTATACTACACCTTTTAGTATTGAACTCCATCTCCCACTTCTTACTCCATTCCCAGACTTTATTTAGATCACTCTGTAGTGATTCACAATCTTCTTCCTTGTTCACTTTTTTTAATAGTTTTGCATCATCTGCAAAGAAGCTCATATAACTTTCAATTTCTTCATCCATATCATTAATACATATATAGCAAACATTATTGGGGCCAGAACTGTTCCTTGTGGAACATCACTTATTACTTCATCTCAATTTGAGTGTTTGTCTCTTATCACTACTCTCATTTTTCTTTCTTGCAAAAAGTCTTCCATCCATTTAAGCAGTTTGCCCTGTATTCCTCCTTCAGTTAATTTCTTAAGCAACTTCTTATGTGGTACTTTGTCAAAAGCTTTTTTTAGGTCTAGAAATGCACAATCAGCCCATCCATCTCTTTCTTGTATTATATCTATTAGCCTTGAATAGAAACATATTAAATTGGTGACGCATGATCGTCCTTGTCTGAATCCAAATTGCCTTGGATTTAGCACGTTTTTTTTTCTAAATATTTTACCCATCTACTTTTGACAATTCTTTCACAAATTTTTGCTATTGTACTTGTTAGAGAGACTGGTCTATAGTTGGTAGGGTCTTCTTTATTTCCCCCTTTATATATAGGTACTATATTTGCTTTTTTCCAATCTTTTGGAACTTTTCCTTCTTTCAAGGAACTGTTTATTATGCTATGTATTTTGTCTGCCAGTTCATTCCTGCATTCTTTCAAAATCCAGTTTGCTATTTCATCTGGTCCATGCGATTTTCTGACATCAAGATTACTCAAGTGTTTCATTATTTCATTCTTTGTTACTTCTATTTCTTTCATAGGGGGGACTTTCTCTTTCCATTTGATCTCTTCAGGTTGTATGTTCTCCCTTGTAAACACTGATTTTAAATGCTTGTTCATAATTTCCGCCATTTCTATTTCCTCTGTGTATTCAACTCCTTCTTGTCTTAATTTCTCCAAATCTTGTTTGTTTTTCAGTTTGTTGTTTACAAATTTCTAAATTAATTTTGGTTGATCTTTACATTTTTCTATGACATCTTTTTCATATTTTCTCTTTTCCTCTCTGCACATTTGTACATATTCATTTCTATAACAAGTATATATTTTCCATTTTTCAGGCATTTGTCTTTCCTCCATTTGGTCCAAGCTTTATCTCTTTTGTCTTTTAACTCTCTACAACTTTTGCTGTACCAGCACTTTGTATATTCCCTTTCTTGTTTTTGTCTTGGGACATACTTTTCCATTCCTTTTTTGTAAACCTTTGTCAAAATATTCCATTTCTCTTCCACTGTTGTTTCTTCTTTGTATATTTCTTCCCAGTTTTCTTTTTGAAAGAATTCTCTTATTTTATAAAAGTTTGTTTTTTCATACATCATTCTTCCTTTTCTATATTGTTTATTTCTTTTCATGTATTTTTCCTCATTTAGTTCCAGTTCAATCAATATGTGGTCACTTTTACTTATTGGTGTTTTATATTCAATCTTTTCCACTATTCTAGGTTCAGATGTGATTATTAGGTCTAGTCTCAATGGTTCTTCTTCATTTTTATACCTAGTGTTCTCCTGTATCCACTGTGTCATTGTATGGTCAATAATCATCTCGAGTAGAACATTTCCCCATGAGCCGTCTCCACCCTTTACTGTCATCTCTTCCCAGCACATTTCTTTGCAATTACAGTCGCCCATCATAACTATTCTTCCTCCATCTTCCATTATCTTATTTAATGTTATCTTTGTGTCTTCTAACATACTTTTATGTTCACTCTCTTCCCATGAGGCTGTTTTTGGAGGCACATAATTTATCATGAACTTTCTGCTCTTCTTATCTCTGTCTTCCACTTCGATCATAATCATCTCTACTGTATTCTTTCCATATGTGACACACCTCACGTTTATATCCTTCTTAGTCAGGAACATAACTCCACCCCCTTGTTTTGTCTCTCTGTTTCTAATCCAATAATTATATGCATCATGTCCTACACTGTTGGGTGGTAGTGGACCTTTTAATTTTGTTTCTACAATTCCCATTATGTCCGGTTCTTTTTCCTTCAGATAATCATTCAGCTCATTCAGTCCTGTTATTAATCCATCTATATTTGTGTAAGACACTTTTAGTTTTCTGCCACTTCCACTGTATTCTCTGTTTCCCTTTTGTTTTTCTCTTGTATGTCGTATTTCCTTATTTTCATATTCACTACTCTCCAATAGAATTTCTCTTTTTCTGACTCTGTTCTGTTCTCGTTTTTTTCCTTAGCTTCATGTCTTTTCTTTTTTTCCTCCTCTCTTTCCTCTTTATTCATTTCTCTTTTTATCCATACCTTTTTATATTGTTCACTTGTTGCTAGTTTCCTTGTTTTTGCTAAGATATGCTCTGCCTTCATTTGTGACCTAAATTTAATCTTAATTGGTCTGGACTTATCTGTACTACACTTCCCAAGTCTATACATCTCTTCAATTTGTTTCATGATTTCAGGTTCATCTTCCTGAACTAATTCTAGAAAACTGCTTACTTTTTCTTTTTCCTCATTCATTCTTGTGGTTCTATTTAGGTTATATTTCTCTTCCATTCCTAATATAATTATACATTTATTTTTATCTGCTAAGTCCCTTACTATATTCTCCTTCTGTCTCATCACTTTAATAACTGAGTCTTCAGTTTGTTCTTTCATTTGCTGTTTAATTATGTCAGTAAATGCAACTCTACCGTTTTCTTGGATCTTTTTCCAACCCTGTGCTTCCTTTGCTATGGCCTCTTTATTATCTTTATTATTCCTCTTTAATTCCTCATTCTCCTCTTTTACTTCTTTTAACTGCCTTTTTAAATCTTCTATTTCTTTAGTTAAGTTTTTGTTCACCTCATGTTCTTCCAGTTTTTCAACTCTTTGCACAATCTTTGCTACGTTACCGAACCTCTTCTCCCAATGTTCGGTCATTTGTTCAAGTTTTTCTTCTAGTCTTGCCAATCGGGGGAGGTTGGTATCCTCCCCCCCCTCATTAAATCCCTGGAAATTATTTTCTTCACCTTCCATTGTGTTGCTCTTATCTATATTTCTAATCTTAATACTTTTACTGATATTTTCGATTTCCCCAGTGTCGTCAGCTGATCTTTTGTTTACATTTTTTCTGCTGTCAAGGGGAGCCCGTTCGTCTCCCTCCTCATTTTCTTCCATTTCCCTTAGTAATCCCTCCTCATTTTCTTCCATTTCCCTTAGTAATCCCTCCCCTTCTCCCCTTTCATTACCTTTTTACTACACCACAAGATTCCCCCTTCCCTACAAATACAATAAAGGTACTTCCTGGTAGTTGAGATCCACAAATAATGCATTTTTTTTTTCCAGAGTTCCAATCCACGCTGTGAATCCGACAAAAGTGTGTGTATTTACCTAGTTGTATTTTATGGGAAGGGGAGCTATGCTCGTGGTGTCCCGTCTTCATATCTCATTTTATCTAAACTATTTTTAAATTCATGTATTGTTTTTGCACACACCACTTTCTCATCTAACTTGTTCCAACTGTCTATTACTCTGTGAGGAAAGCTGTTCTTTTTCACATCTCTTCTATAGCTGTCTTTTTTTATTTTCTTTCCGTGTCCTCTTGTATTTCTATCATCCCATTTTATCAGATTTTCTCTCTATCAGTAATTTCTATGCCTTTCATGATTCTGTAAATAGCTATCAAATCTCCTCTCTCTCTTCTTTGCTCTAGTGTCTGTAGATCAAGTTTTGCTAGTCTCTCTTCATATGATAGTTTTGAGTGTTGGTGCCAATTTTGTAATTGCTCTTTGTATTCTTTCAAGTTTTTTTGTACATTTTTTTGTACTTGGTGACCATATCGTTGCTGCATATTCCAATCTTGGTCTTATCAGGGTGATTAGAATTTTCTTCACCATTTCTTCATTCAGGTATGTAAATGCAACTTTGATTGTTCTTATTAAATTATAAGTTTCTCCAAAAATCTTATTTATATGTTTCTCAGGTGACATATTATTCATAACAATGACTCCCAGGTACTTCTCATTTTCTACTTTTTTTATTCCTTCTTCTCCCAATTTATATGATCCTGTTATTGTTTTTGCTTTTTCCAAATTCCATTATACTACACTTTTTTGTATTGAACTCCATCTCCCACTTCCTACTCCATTCCTGTACTTTATTTAGATCACTCTGTAGTGATTCACAATCTTCTTCCGTGTTCACTTTTTTCAGTAGTTTTGCATCATCTGCAAAGAAGCTCATATAGCTTTCAATTCCTTCATCCATATCATTAATATATATAGCAAACATTATTGGGGCCAGAACTGTTCCTTGCGGAACACCGCTTATTACTTCATCCCATTTTGAATGTTTGTCTCTTATCACTACTCTCATTTTTCTTTCTTGCAAAAAGTCTTCCATCCATTTAAGCAGTTTGCCCTGTATTCCTCCTTCAGTTTCTAATTTCTTAAGCAACTTCTTATGTGGTACTTTGTCAAAAGCTTTTTTTAGGTCTAGAAATGCACAATCAGCCCATCCATCTCTTTCTTGTATTATATCTATTAGCCTTGAATAGAAACATATTAAATTGGTGACGCATGATCGTCCTTGTCTGAATCCAAATTGCCTTGGATTTAGCACATTTTTTTTCTAATATTTTACCCATCTACTTTTGACAATTCTTTCACAAATTTTTGCTATTGTACTTGTTAGAGAGACTGGTCTATAGTTGGTAGGGTCTTCTTTATTTCCCCCTTTATATATAGGTACTATATTTGCTTTTTTCCAATCATCTGGAACTTTTCCTTCTTTCAAGGAACTGTTTATTATGCTATGTATTTTGTCTGCCAGTTCATTCCTGCATTCTTTCAGTATCCAGTTTGCTATTTCATCTGGTCCATGCGATTTTCTGACATCAAGATTACTCAAGTGTTTCAATATTTCATTCTTTGTTACTTCTATTTCTTTCATGTGAGGGACTTTCTCTTTCCATTCGATCTCTTCAGGTTGTATGTTCTCCCTTGTAAACACTGATTTAAAATGTTTGTTCATAATTTCCGCCATTTCAATTTACCTCTGTGTATTCAACTCCTCCTTGTCTTAATTTCTCCAAGTCTTGTTTGTTTTTCAGTTTGTTGTTTACAAATCTGTAAAATAGTTTTGGTTGATCTTTACACTTTTCTATGACATCTTTTTCATATTTTCTCTTTTCCTCTCTGCACGTTTGTACATATTCATTTCTATAACAAGTATATATTTTCCATTTTTCAGGCCTTCTGTCTTTTTTCCATCTGGTCCAAGCTTTGTCTCTTTTGTCTTTTAACTCCCTACAACTTTTGTTGTACCAGCATTTTACATATTCTTTTTCTTGTTTTTGTCTTGGGACATACTTTTCCACTCCTTTTTTGTATTCTCTGTTTCCCTTTTGTTTTTCTCTAGTATGTCGTATTTCCTTATTTTCATATTCACTACTCTCCAATAGAATTTCTCTTTTTCTGACTCTGTTCTGTTCTCGTTTTTTTCCTTAGCTTCATGTCTTTTCTTTTTTTCCTCCTCTCTTTCCTCTTTATTCATTTCCCTATTTATCCATACATTTTTATATTGTTCACTTGTTGCTAGTTTCCCTGTTTTGGATAAGATACTCTCTGCCGTCGTTTGTGACCTGAATTTAATCTTAATTGGTCTGGTCTTATCTGTACTATACTTTCCGAGCCTGAACTTCTCTTCGATTTGTTTCATTATTTCTGGTTCATCTTCCTGGACTAACTGTAGTAAACTGCTTACTTTTTCATTTTCCTCTTTGATTCTTATGGTTTTATCTGGGTTATGTTTCTCTTCCATTCCTAATATAATTATACATTTCTTTTTATCTGCCAAGTCTCTTACAATATTCTCCTTCTGTCTCATCACTTTGATAACTGGTGTATTCAGTTTGTTCTTTCATTTGCTGTTTAATTATATCAGTAAATGCAACTTTACTATTTTCCTGTATCTTCCTCCACCCCTGTGCCTCTTTTGCTATTGTTTCTTTATTGTCTTTATTGTTCCTTTTTAATTCTTCATTCTCCTCTTTTACTTCTCTTAACTGTCTTTTTAGTTCTTCTATTTCATCAGTTAGTTTTTGTTCGCCTTCTCTAGTTCTTCCTATTTTTCAACCCTCTCTGCAATTTTTTACATTTTACCGAACCTAATCTCCCAATGTTCAGTCATTTGTTCAAGTTTTTCCTCCAGTTTTGCCAGCCGGGGGAGGTTGGTATCCGCCGCCCCCTCATTAAATCCTTGGAAATTATTATCCTCACCTTCCATTGAACTGCTCTTATCTATGTTTCTAATCTTTACATTTTTGTTAGTCCCATCATCGAAATCCAAATCATCGGTTCGGCGTTTGTTTACAAGCCATCTGGCCTCTTGGACCAAGTCCTCCCCTTCCTCATTTCCTTCCATTTCCCTCAGTAATCCCTCCCCTTCTCCTTTTTCCTCACTTTCCCACTACACCACGAGCAATTTCCCCCCCACCCTGTAAATACAATAGGTACTTCCTTTGCTTAGGGATCCACGAAAATTTCACTTTTTCTTCAGAACGTCCTCTACGCCGTCCGTTCGATGAAGTGTGTGTGTGTGTGTAAAGCATCTGCCAAGCCAGGACAGTGTAAGGGTGTCCTGGTAACCACCAAGGGTGCCACCAAGAGGCAGGCTGACCTGGTTAAGGTATACCCCCCCTGTGATTGCCTTTAACATGCACTTCTGAGCCTGTAATAGCCTACAGACTAAGGTATTTCTTTGTATATAGTTTTATGTCTTGAATTTCCTCTATTTGTATGTAATTAGGTAGTTGCTCAAATATACTTAAAAGGGTCTTAACTTTCCTCTCTGGTTCAGATAGTTAATAAAATTTATTTTGTTTAAGATATATTTATAGTATGATTTTTGCCTGCCAGAGTTAAGTTTGTTCTGTCAAATGAGCATTAAAATTTTGTGTGCTTATCTTTCATCACTTAATAATGATGGGGGGTGCCTAGGGTTATATGTTGATTTCTGGCAAAAAAAAGAATAAATAAATAAATAAATAAAAGTGTTTTTTGTTTTATGAGCTTCAAAAATAAGGGCTGATGTTCCCCCACTCCCTGGTTGGTGTTCCCCTACAGTACAAGAACACCAACAGAGGTCCCAAAAATTTTGAAGTGCAAAATATGACACTTATTATCTGAGTTACGATTTATGAGTATACCATAGGTGGGCCATGTTATGTAGTTTGTTTTGGCCAGTGTGCACTTTCTCAGGTACAACATGGAATTTTTATGCAGAGTTTTCTACTAATAAGTCAGTGTTCCCCCACCTCACCCTAATTTCAAAACAAAGCATGAAATAATAATGCCCAAATTACAAGGGAGTAAGTATGGGGCACCAAGAGCAGCAATCTCTGCCTTGCAAGATACACATATGGGTAAATTTTTAAAGCACACGCCTACACGAAATAGCAATAGAAAATTTAATATTAATTTTGTAAATTATAATACATCACCATTTTATATATTTTTCTTGGCAGAAATCAATAACAGAAAAAGTTTCTAAAAGTGACTGCTTGAAAAGCCATCTTTGTTTTGGCAGATGCTGAGGTTGAAAAAATTAAAGTATGATAAATTCATCTATTCTAACCATTTAGTAATGCGGTACCTATAATTCTAGAGGTCATCAGGGTTGTCGTTGTTGTCTTTAACCTCCGAATCTATCAAAACAAATATGACGTCTTAAGGAGTCACTATGACTTCATTAGTTTGTCTATCGCATTTAGCAACATATTCTGCTTTTGATTTTCACCAAGAAATGTATTATAATTTAGAAAATATTTAATGACAATTTTTTACAAGTGCACACCTATGTGATATAGCGGGAAATTCAAAATGTCTTCCTGTTCTAGAAATTTAGATGCAGTTCTTTATAAATGACCTATTTGATGATATACAGTCCAGTGGGAAGTTATTTACTGAAGACGTAAAAATTTACAGGAGAGCGAACAGCCATGATGATAAAACAGTTCTTCAAGAAGACCTTTGCCACTTGCAGGAGTGAGAAATGGCTCCTAACATTTAATATGGAGAAATGTAAAGTGATGCATGTCGGGAAAAATAATGCTAACTATAATTATTACATAGATGGGTTCCCGCTGCAGTCAACAACAGAAGAAAAAGACTTGGGGGGTATATGTGACACCTGACACATCACCTGCTATACACATATCTAAGGCTGCTGCCAAGGCCAACTCTATGTTAGGAAGGATCAAGAGAACATTTACTTGTATGGATAAAGAAATATTCCTAGCACTATACACAACATTGGTAAGACCCCTTATGGAGTATGCTGTACGGTCCCTGTATAAGAAAAAAGATATTAACATTTTGGAAAAAGTCCAAAGAAGAGCCACTAAACTTGTTCCTCAACTAAGAGAAATACCCTACAGTGAAAGACTGGATGCCTTGGGACTAACCACCCTACAGGCAAGAAGAATATGCGGGGATATGATTGAAGTTTACAAGATGCTCAATGGAGACGAGGATATTGACTGCAGTCAATTCCTCCAAATTGAACTGAGAGAAAGGTATGAGACCAGAGGGCACCAGTGGAAATTAAAGAAAACAAGGTTCAGAACAACCAAGAGAAGTAACTTTTTTGACTCCAGAGTAGTAAACAAATGGAACAGTCTACCGGAAAATGTAGTTAATAGTTCAAGTATCAACATGTTAAAGAATAGATATGACCGGTATACTGTAGATATTCAGAGAAGAGGCTATTCACAAGAGCTCTAGCTCCCTTGCCTCTTTGACATCACTAGGGTAAGCATCACTACGGTAAGCATCACCAATTTAAATGTAAATTTAGATAGTGGCAATTTAGTTTTCACTCGGAGTGGAAATTTAAAGGGAAAAAGCAATATATGAAGTTTTTATTGTGATATGAGTTTTTCAGCTTTTTATTTTGTAAATTATAATGTATCATCGTAATATGCAATTTTCATGGCGGAAATAAAAAACAAAAAAGTTGCTAAAACAGATTTCGTAAGTAACAAAGTCGTGCCAGACGAATGGTACGCCATATTTGTTATAATAGATGCCGACATCGAAGAAATGAAGGGATGATAAATTTGTCTAACCTAACCTGTGTTTAATAAATCGGTATCTGCAATTTATACGTCATCCAGATCTTCCTCGTTGTCGTCGTCATGAGAGACATTAGCGGGCTGTTCAATCACTCTCTCAGATTGTGGGGTATATAGGGTTCTTGCAGCTTGAAGGAATGCATGGCTTTCAGCTCCATAGCATTCCTTCAAGAATATGTACCTCGCAAGGTACTGCCAGAAGTACTGAGGCCGTACACCTTGTAACTGACATTCCAACTAGACTGGGCAGACGACAAACACTTGACAGAGAAGATGGCGTCCCGATCCAATGCTAGCGACTTCGTTCGTTAGTATATTTGCTTGTAGCAAGGTATTTTTTATTTTTATTTCCGCCAAGAAAATCGCATATTACATTCATGTATTCTAATTTACAAAATTAATATTTAATTTTCTATTGCTATAATATTGCATCAGGTGCAAAAGTTAACAAATATCTTCAATTCCTTCAACCTCCGCTTTTATCAAGACAAAGATGGCATTTCAAGCAGCCGATGGGCCGAGCTGACCAGCAAGCGTTCTAATTATTATACGAGAGGTTTGTAACTTTGTTACTCACTTGAACTAGACTCTTCAAAGTCACGTCGTATTTGACGATATCTTGTTTTACAACACTAATGTAAACTTGGTCGTCCTGAGGCATTGTGCGTCGTTTCAAGAAACTGACGTAGGACAACAGATAAAGTTATCGGACAAGCTTACACTGTCTAGAACGAATGTTGCTTGGAAATCAGTGTTGGCTCACAGCTGCCTGTTGTGTATTTTGTGTTCTGACGTTGCAAAGCTGTTTTTATGCTGCATGAGGTGGCGATGAAAATAACTGATAAGTGAGTAATATTATATTTGTAACAAGATAAACTTCTTAATGAATATAGTTCTTGTGACAGTTTATATTTTCGTACATATGACAGGCAGCATTCATATGAATCAAACAAAATTATGATTTCATACCTTATTTCATATATACTTACGACGCCCTCATCGTATCAACATCATTCCAATTATTTTCATCATTTGGAGCGTGTCTACATAATTTACAGTTTAAAAATTGGCATACTCAAAAATTTCATATGTAAAATGTAGTTTATTTTTTATGGTATAACCTGAATTTAGTTCATACAAATAGAGAAAATTATTTAAACTATACGACAGTTTACTTTAAAAATCGATATACTTTATATGATTTTATTATAAGGTTATAATATAATGTAAATGGTGACTACAAATCATAATCTGAAAAATTTAAATCTCATTAATTTTTGTGATATTTTCCAGTAGCCATTGATGGTATAAAAATCCAATGTCTATTATTTAGATTTAGTGCATAATTATAATAACAATTTCGTTTGAAGACCAGCAGTGAAAAGTGAATGTGGAATAAAGTAAAATTGACTGATAGCAGTGATACTTGAAAGCTGAAAAGTATGAGTGCCCCAAAGTTATCTTTCTCATTCGCTAAGAAGATTGAAAAGAAGTCTCTTCAACCATCTGCAATCAGAAATGATCTACCTGAAGCTCCCAAAAATATCGCCGAAGTTATAGAATCCATAGATGAAAACGTCATACGAACGTAAGTACAGTCTAATAGTTATACTTTAAAGAGAGCTAAAGTTACGTTACTAAGAGTGCTTTGGTAGGGATTGGAGGGTTCTGGGGGGCAAAGCCCCCACTTAGGTTAGGTTGAGGTTTGGTTAGGGTAGGTTGAGGTTAGGTTTGGTTACGTTAGGTTAGTTGTACACAAAATCGCAACTCTCGGTCCTCTTGAAGCTTCATGAATTTATTTCCTAATTTAGGGTTAGCAACTCTTGAGCGGATAGGGTCAGAAATTTTCAATTTTGCGAATCGTTGGTAACACTGCTCAACAATAACATGGCTATGCTCGCGGCAGCCACTGCCACTGCCGCCATCATAGGTGTGATTTATGTATTTTCATATGTTTTTTGTGTTCTTGTTGATTTTATACCTGTTTTGCAATGCACATTACTCAATTTAATGCATTGGGGAGGAGATGTAGGCATAAGTTTAAATATTCATTACTTGAAAACTACGCATTTGCGACGGAAATGATGTACACCATCAATCAATACACAACATATCTCACCAGAAACACATAAGCCACATCAGAAAATCGTTGGTTGGGTGAAACTATAAATTGACCTGTTTTTATCCTCTGCAAAATAACCAACCACAGCTACAAATACCGTCCAGCCCGCCATCTATGATCACTGGTGGTATGGATCAAACTACACTCTATTAAGTTTCTTACTATTATGTTATTAGTATAATAGATTGCATATAGCTGAATTATTTGAACTATTTTCTTTAAAATGTGTGATTTTCATGTAATTTGATCAAAGAAAAATTACATTTTTAGCCTCTGCAAAATTATTAGCTAGGTCAACATGAAAATGGAATTCCTGATATTTGAGCTGAAGTAGTTCTCATGGGATGCAAAAAGTCGCTATAAGTATAATGCAATTTGAATTATCCATCTAGCTGTCCTTGTTCTCGAGATATTGCATTTTGAATGGAATTAAATCTGGCCTATTTTGTCCCCGGAAATGGGGCCGAAACGTGCGGTCTGACGAATCGCCGATCGAACGTAAACAATGACGGTTTTTACTGACAGGCACAATTTTATATGAAAAATTTAGCATATGGTTGCATTATTTGACCTATTTTCTTTAAGATGTGTGATTTCCATGTAACTTGATCATAGAATTACGTTTATATCCTCTTCAAAATTATCCACCACAGCTACGAATACCATCAAATTACATGAAAATCACACATTATAAAGAAAATAGTTTGAATAATTCAACTATATGCAAGCTATTACACTGATAACACAATAGTAACAAACTTAATAGTGTAGTTTGATCCATACCACTAGTGATCATAGATAGCGGGCATGACGAATCGTAGCTGTGGTCCGTAATATTACGGAGGATAAAAACGTACTTCTCTTTGATCAAATTACATGAAAATCACACATTTTAAAGAAAATAGTTCAAATAATTCAACTATAAGTCTATTATGCTAATAACGTAATAGTAAGAAACTTAATAGAGTGAAGTTTGATCCATACCACCAGTGATAGATAAGATGGCGGGATGGATGTTGATGTTGTTATCCAATAATCCGACCCGATAGAAAAAAAAGTAATTAAAACCTCCGATTTCTCAGCTCTACCGTAACACGCTGCCTTTATTTTGGTATTAGAATAATCTGCGATACTAGTAGTTTTTCTTTCTTATGGTCAGTTGCCACAACCATAAATCTGTTAGCTCATCTTTTACGTTGAAACATATACCAATTTTCGATTTACTGCTGAATGCAGGCCGCCATGTTTATCTTATGTTTTTATTGACCGACATGTAACTGATGATGTGAATGTTTGAAATTTACTACGATCGTAGTAAATACACTCAGACAACATTTTTATTAATTAAATTTCCCGCGGTATATAAATTTGGCCGTTTGAATGGCGTGCGCATAAAATGACGCCCTATTGTGCTCGTCATTGACGTTGGCGCCTCTGGTGGTGTTTGACCTACCTAAAATTATCAACCACAGCTACAAATTTACCAATTAAGGATGGTTTTTGCTCAAATGCATAATTTTATGTAGAAAATTAGCATATGGTTGCATTATTTGAACTATTTTCTTTAAAATGTGTGATTTTCATGTAGTAGAGCATGTGTCAGGATTAGAAATGGAGGGAGTGAGTGGTTTGAGGTAAAGGTGGGACTTTGTCAGGGATGTGTTATGTCACCCTGGCTGTTCAACTTATACATGGATGGGGTGGTGCGAGAGGTAAATGCAAGGGTGGTGGGTCAGGGATTGGAGATGTTTAACCACTTCAGTACGGGACTTAAATCTCGCGGGCAGCAGCCAATGCCAGCCGTATGACATGTCGTAATAATATTCGCATCATAAAATATAGTCACCGCTTATATCGATCGTTCTCTCTTTCACCCGCGAATTTTGAAAACCACAGAGAATGGGATTCAGGGCGCATTTGGGAGAATGTAAAAACACAGGGGCGACTACAATAAATATAATCAAGACGTCGATATGGCAGCGTCGCGAATCCACTTGCTCCTCATGACGCCTACGTGTGCGGCACCGTATGGAAGGGGTTAAAGAAAATGGAGAAAAGTGGGAGGTGAGCCAGTTGTTGTTTGCAGATGACACTGCACTTGTAGCAGGATCAAAGGAGGGATTGAGGAAGTTGATGACAGAGTTTGGGAGAGTGTGTGAAAGAAGAAAGCTGAAGATAAATGTGGGTAAAAGTAAGGTGATGAGATGTACAAGGGGTAAAAGTGGCAGGAGATTGGAAGTGAGCATTAATGGAGAGTGACTGGAGGAAGTGGATAGTTTTCGATACTTGGGAGTGAATGTGGCAGGAAAGGGTGGAGTGGAGGTGGAGGTAGAATGTAGATTGAGAGAAGCGAGTAAATGCCTTGGTGGATTAAAAAGTGTAATGAGAAATAGACATTTGGGAATGGATACTAAGAGGAGATTGTATGAAGGAATGATTGTGCCAACAGCACTGTATGGGGCAGAAACATGGAACATAAGAGAGGAAGAGAGAAGGAGTTTGAATGTGTTTGAGATGAGGTGTCTGAGAAGTATGATAGGGGTTACTAGGCTAGATAGAGTGAGAAATGAGGAGGTGAGGAGAAGAACAGGAGTGGTAAGGGAGTTGGGAGATAGGGTGGATGAAAGAGTATTGGGAAGGTTTGGACACATGGAAAGAATGAGTGAAGAAAGACTAGTAAAAGGGGTATGGAAGGCAGATGTGGAGGGAGTGAACATGAGGGGGCAACCTAAGATGAGATGGATGGATGGGGTGAAAGGGGCTTTGGGAAAGAGGGGAATGTCTGTTGAGGAAGGATGAGAGAGGACAGAAGATGGGTAAATGGAGAATGGTTGTATATGGATGATGATGTGATGCATGAGATGGAATGGATGGGGGGATGGGGGGTGAGGTAGTATGTTTGAGAAAAATTTGATGCAGCCTGAAGGGATTTCTCCCCATCTTCTCCTTTTCTGTATGAGGGGACAGAGAGGTGGGTCACCGATTTAATGAAGTGGCCTTGCTGTGAATGTGCTGTCTTGCGACACTGCCTCTGACTCAGGGCAGTGGACAAGATGCAGGGATTACCCTTCATCCAGGAGGTGCCAAGATAAGAGGGAGGGTGGAGGGGAGTGGAGTGTATTCAGGGATGGAATGGGTGGGAAGGGTTTTTATGCCTTTTTCTTTTTGGCTACCTCCCTTGTAAGGGGGAAAAAGCCTTTGGTATATGCATGTATGTAAAAAGCCTCTCTTTCCTCTACACTCTTCTCACCACCAGGCCCATGTGCATTTACAAGACTAATAGATATAATACAAGAAAGGGATGGATGGGCTGATTGTGCTTTACTAGACTTACAAAAAGTCTTGGACAAAGTGCCACATAAAGAATTATTTAAAAAACTGAAACATAGGAGGGATACAAGGTAAACTACTAAACTCAATGGAGGATTTTTTTGCATGGAAGGAAAATGAGGGTAGAGCTCAGAGAAAAGAGTTCAGCTTGGAAGGAGGTGATTAGTGAAGTTCCACAGGAATCAGTGTTGGCTCCAATGATGTTTGCTATTTATATGAATTACATGGATAAAGATGTGAAATGTTACATGAGCTTATTTGCAGATGATGCTAAATTGCTGAGGAAAGTGAATACTGAAACAGATTGTGAATTACTGCAAAGAGACCTGAACAAAGTTTGGAAATGGAGTCATAAGTGGGAAATAGACTTAAACATCAAGAAAAAAGGATATTAGAACAAAGGAAGTAAAGAAAGTGGGATCTGAAAAAGACCTGGGAGTAATCATCACAAATGACATGGCCCCTGATAAACAGATGAACAAAATTGTTGGAGAATCCTACAACTTGCTAAGGTCACTAAAGTTGGCTTTTATGCATTTGGACAAAGAATTTGAAAAAAAAAAAAAAAAACTAGTCACACTAATAAAGCCTAGACTGGAGTATGCTGAGACACTATGGTCACCCAGTACCAAAAATAATATAAGGAAGATTGAAAGAATCCAGAGAGCAACTACAAAGATGCTGTCACATGAGGATTGTCAAAACTGAATTTACCGACTCTGGAACAAAGAAGAGAAAGAGGTGACCTACTGACCATCTACAGAATCATGAAAGGCATGGAAACCCTTGATAGAGAGGACTTACTAAATTTGGGCTAAGAAAAATACAAGGGGACATGAAAAGAAACTAAAAAAGGACAGTTATAGAAGAAACCTGAAAAAAAAGTTTTCCACACAGCGGTGGATGTCTGGAACAAATTGGACGAAACAATAGTGTGTGCAAAAATTATACATGAAGATACAAAGACAACACAGCGAGCATAGCTCCCCTTTCTGTAGGATAAAACTAGGTAGGTAAATACATCTCCTCAGTTTCACCTTCATCCACTTGAAAAAAACACTCCACCACACATTTACCTATCTCTTCACTGTAGGTACCCCTTCTCTCCCTCATCCTCTCTTCACTCCTGACACTTGCCCAACTACACTCCCAAATTCAAACTCACCCCTCTCTTTCAACTTAGTTTTGCTCAATGCCAACACATCCATCTTTCTTCTCACAAACATACTGCCTATCTCTTCCCTTTTACTCTTATCTGTACCACATCCACGCACATTAAAAGACCCATACTAAATACTGAAAAGTAACATATTTGGACCAACAAGTAACTCAAGCCAACACTGGCAATGCAGAAAGTTAATGAGGTCTCCTTCGCAGCCTATCAGTGAAGAAGCCAAAATTTGTGAAAAAGTTATCAAAAATAGGTGGATGAAATATCTAGAGAACAATATACTAAATCTGAGGCAATTTGGATTTAGACAGGGAAGATCACATGCCACAAATTTTATCTGTTTCTACTCAAGACTATATATTATGAGAGACAGTTGGGCTGATTGTGCTTTCCTAGACCTACAAAAAGTTTTTGACAAAGTACCACACAAAATCTATCAAGAAAACTGGAAACCATAGGAGGGATGCAAGGTAAACTACTGAAATGTATGGAGGCTTTCTTGCATGGAAGAAAAATGAGATTAGTGCTCAAAGATAAGAGTTCTTCTTGGGAAGAGTTCCACAGGGATCAGTATTGGCTCCAATAATGAGTAATGAAAGTGGAATCTGAAAAAGACCTGGGAGTAATCGTCACAAAGGACATGTCCACACATGCATCGAGGAATTAACAGATAGAATATACAATATGATTAAAATCTCACTTCAAGAAGGAAAGGTGCCACAGGACTGGAAGAATGCAAACATTGTTCCGATTTATAAGGGAGGAAACAAGGAAGATCCATCAAATTAGAGACCGGTCTCCCTGACAAGCACAGTAGCAAAAATTTGTGAAAAGGTCATCAATAATAGATGGGTTAAACATTTGGAAGAAAAAAACTATACTGAATCCAAATCAATTTGGATTCAGACAAGGAAGATCATGTACAACAAACTTGATCTGCTTCTACTCGAGATTAATAGATACAATACAAGAGATGGTTGGGCAGACTGTGCCTTTCTGGACCTACAAAAGGCATTTGATAAGGTACCACACAAGAAAACAATAAGGAAAATAGAGTCAAATGTGGCATCAGAGGAAAATTATTGGAATGGATGAAAAACTTCCTGACTGGGAGGAAAATGAGAGTAGTAATTAAAGATAAATTCTCAAATTGGGAAGAAATGATAAGTGGTGTCCCGCAGGGATCAGTACTGGCCCCGATCATGTTTGCCATATACATAAATGACCTGGATGAAGGAGTAGAGTGTTATATGAATTTCTTTGCAGATGATGCAAAAATACTAAAGAAAGTAAGAACGGAGGAGGATTGCAACACCTTACAACAGGACTTGGACAAGATCTGGAAATGGACTCAAAAATGGGAAGTGAAATTCAATATCAAGAAATGTAGTATAATGGAATTTGGAAAAAGTAAAAACAGAATATCAAGAGATTATAAAATTGGTGAAGAAGAGGTCAAAAAACTAAACTCGGAAAAAGACCTTGGAGTGATGATCAGCAAAGACATGGCACCAGACAAACATATTAATAAAGTAGTCGGAGAAACCTACAATTTGAGGTCAATAGAAGTGGTATTTGTCTATTTGGATGAGGAAGTTATAAAAAAAAAAAAAAAAAACTACACTAAAGACCAAAACTCAAGTACAGAGCAACACTGGACACCCAGTACCAAAAAGAATATAAAAAAATTTAGAAAGAATACAAAGAGCAACAACAAAACTGGCACCAACTCTTTCCAAAATGACATATGAACAAAGACTGTCCAAATTAGAATTACCAACTCTGGAACAAAGAAGGGAAAGAGGAGACCTACTAACTATCTATAGAATTATGAAGGGAATGGAAATCTTAGATAAGAATGATTTATTGAAATGGGACAATGGAAAAACAAGAGGACACGAAAAGAAACTAAAAAAAAAATAATTACAGACGATATCTGAGAAAAAATAGCTTCCCACTCAGAGTGATAGATACCTGGAACAAATTAGACAAAGAAACAGTGTGTGCAAACACTATTCGTGATTTTAAGAAAAAACTTGATGCTGAAAGATACAAAGACAGGTCACCATGAGCATAGCTCCCTTCCAGTATAATACAACTAGGTAAATACAGATAAACAAAACTGTTAGAGGAACCTACAACTTGCTAAGATCAATAATGGTGGCCTTTACTTACTTGGACGAAGAAATGGTAAAAAAAAAAATAATACTAGTCACACTGATAAGGCCAAATTTGCAGTACACAGCAACACTGTGGTCACCCAGTACCAAAAAGAATGTGAGGAAAATTGAGAGAATCCAGAGAGCAACTACAAAATGCCCCCAACACTTTCAAAACTGTCATATGAAGAGAGATTGTCAAAACTAGAATTACCAACTCTGGAACAAAGAAGAGAAAGGTGACTTGTCGAATACAGAATCATGAGGGCTATGGAAGTCCTTGATAGAGTAGACTTACAGTACTAAATTGGGATAAGAGAAATACAAGGGGACATGGAAGGAAACTCAAAAAAGACAGTTATAGAAAAGACCTGAAAAAACCAGCTTTACCCCACAGAGTGGTGGATATATGGAACAAACCAGATGAAAAAAGTGTGTGCAAAAACCATACATTTTTTAAGAGCAATTTAGACGCTGTAAGATACAGAGATGGGACATCACAAGCGTAGCTCCCCTTCCTGTAAGATACAACAATTAAGTAAATACAACTAGATATATACACACAGAGTTTTCCATACAGATGCACAAATATGTGGAATAGCTTAGAAGGCGATATACCCCAAGCTCAAACAGTAATGAGTTCAAATTTAAATATGATAATTGGAAATTAAAGATGGATTAAGTTAGAACCATACATGAGTTTGAGTCTAGGTACATTTGAAAATTAATAGGAGACAGGACCCAACAAATGTTGCTCCCTTCCTGTATACTACAATTAGCTACACACACAAAAGCAAAAGAGGGGAAAGATTTGGAAGTGTTGATAAAAGACACCCTGTCACCTGACAGATATATCAGCAGGATTGTAGGAGAGATATATGGACTACTGGAGAAGATTAAAGTGGTGTTTTATTATATGGATAAAGATATGCTGAAAAAATTCATCGGAACCCTGATACGCCCAAGACTGGAATATGTGTCAATAGTATGGTCCCCATGCAAAGTGAAGGATATAAGCAAGATTGAGAGAATACAAAGGGCAGCAACCAAGCTGGTCCCCAGCCTGGGAGATAAACCATATGAGGAAAGACTAAAAGTACTGGGTCTGCCAACTTTGAAATATTGAAGAGAAAGAGGTGATGGGATTACAGTAGTCAGGTCACTAAAGAGGATAGATTGCATTGATAGAAGAGACATCCTGCTTCAAGATGGAAGTAAATTCAGAAAGACCACATGTTGAAAGGATGTGAAGAAATAGTTTTCCATATAGATATATGAATATGTGGAATAGCTTAGGTGATATAGCCCAAGCTCAAACAATACACAAGTTCATATCAGAATATGATAATTGGACATCAGAGATATAGACTGAGTTGGAATCATACATGAATTTGAGTCTATGTACATTGGAAAATAGGAGAGAGGACCCAACAAATGTTGCTCCTTTCCTGTATACTACAATTAGGTAAATACACCAGCAATATTTTAATGAAATACAAATAAATTCCTGTCTGGAGTATTGGCTACATGCTATTGTGAGGTTAAAATATGCTCGGTAGTATGCAGCCAATACTTAAGGGTCTATATGAGTTGCCCCTACAGACCGGAGCCACACATCATTTTATCTATGATAGAGGAAATCTTTATTCATAGAGAAATTAAGCTAATTTATTATACTGTGACTGTTCCTCTGTTATGCTGTCCCCCACACTTAATACTGTCCTGTACCAATTCTCTGAATTATTTCCTTTTTTGCTGAACCCTGTGGTAGGGGGAGAGAATACTGCCATTGAGCTTTCCAAAAGAGTCGTAAAAAGTGACAAAAACAGGACTAGGATAGGACTAGGGATCCTACTCTCTGTAGCCCCAAAGGGGACATTCCTAAAAAAGTAAAGGCATAAGAGGGACTGGGAAGGACTTTTCCAACCAGACCCCTTAGGTTTGAGTCTTTTAATATGTGTGGATGTAGTACAAGTGAGAGTAAAAGGTAATAGATAGGCAGTATGTTTGTAAGTAGGAAGATAAATGTTGGCATTGAGTGAAACAAAGTTGAAAGGGAGGAGTGAGTTTGAGTTTGGGAGTGTAGTTGGAAGGGTGTCAAGAGTGAAGAGAGGATGAAGGAGAGAAGGGGTGCCTATACTAGTAAGTGAAGAGATAGGTGAGTGTGTGGTGGAGTGGAAGGAGGTTTCTTCAAGATTAATGTGGATGAAGATGAAACTGAGAAGGGAGATGTGGGTCTTTGTAAGTGCATATGGGCCTGGTAGTGAGAAGAGTGTAGAGGAAAGAGGTTTTTACATTTTTAAACAAATGCATAGAGGGTTTAGGAAGAAATGTCAGTGTAGTGGTATTGGGAAATCTCAATGTTAGGATAGGAGACAAACTGATAGATGGAGTGGTTGGAAAGTGTGGAGTACCAGGAAAAATAGTGGAGAGTTGATGATGGAGATGTGTCTAGAGAGTTGATGATAGCAAACACTGTTCAGGAAGAAAGTCAAGCATAAGTACACATGGGAGAGGGTGGTGGATGGAAGGGTGGTAGATAGGGCTTTAATGGACTTTATAATGGTAACCAGGAGAAGAGTAGGAAGAGTTTAGGATATACATGTTCTAAGGGGAGAAAGTGGGAGAATGTCAGATAATTTTTTAGTGGAAGATAAGTTGGGAGTAGGTCTCTTTCTGAATTTACTTGTCTTCTTTTGTTCAAATTTTGTATTTACCAGATATTCTATTTTTGCTTTTTCCAAATTCCATTATACTACATTTTTTTAATGTTGAAATTCACTTCATTCTTTTTACTCCAATTCCAGACTTTGTCCAGATCTCCCTGAAAAGGTTTACGGTCTTCGTTACTCTCTTCAATAGTTTTGCATCATCTGCAAAGAAGTTTATGTAGCATTTAATTCCTTCATCCATGTCGTATATAAATAGCAAACATTATCGAGCCAATACAGAGCCTTGGGGTGCTCCACTTATCATGTCTACCCATTTTGAGTTCTTTTCTCTAAGTATCACTCATTTTGCTTCCTTTCAAGAAGTCTTCCATCCATTCCAATAGTTTTCCTTGTATTCCACCTATTAGTTCAATTTTTCTTAGTAGTTTTTTGTGTGGTACTTTGTCGAAAGGCACAATCTGCCCAGCCATCTCTTTCTTGTATTATGTCTAGCAATCTTGAGTAAAAGCATATTAAGTTTGTAGTATATGATCTTCCACTTCTAAATCCAAATTGGTTGGGGTTTAATATTTTGTTATTTTCCAAGTGTTTAGTACATTTGTTTTTAATAACTCTTTCGCATATTTTTGCAATTGTACTTGTAAGGTATACTGGTCCATAATTTGTTGGATTTTCTTTATTTCCTCCCTTATATATTGGTACAATATTAGCATTCTTCCAGTCTTGTGGTACTTTTCCTTCTTTGAGTAAGAAGTCAGTTAGCTTGTGTATTTTGTCTGTGACTTTCTGACATTGAGTTTCTTTATTTGATCCCTTATTTCTTTCTGTATCACCATTATTTCTTCCGTTTTAGGGGATCCTTCCTGGTGACTACCATCCCAAAATTGTGAGCTTTCAATTGTAAAAACAGACTTAAAATGTCTGGTCATTACTTCAGCCATTTCTACATCTGTGTATTCTTGATTTCCTTCACAGAGATTTCTTATTTTGTGTTTGCCTTTTAGTTTGTTGTTTACGTTTCTGTAGAACAGTATAGGTTGATCTTTGCATTTTGCTATTATATCTTTTTCATAGTTTCTTTTTTCCTCTCTTCGTATGTCTGTGTTCATTTCTCAGTTTAATGTATGTTTGCCATTTAGTCTCTTTTTTGTCTCTTTTCCATCTTTTCCAAGCTTTGTCTCTTTTATCTTTAGCATCGCTACACTTTTTATTATACCAGCACTTTATATACTCCCGTTTCTGTTTCTGCATAGGCACATATTTATCTGTTCCCTCTTTATACATTTGTTTGAAAATGTTCCATTTCTCTTCTGTCTTTGTTTCATCATTTGCAAATTTTTCCCAGCAGGCATTTTGGATTTTTTTTCTAAGTTTTACAAAATAAGTTTTGTTGCACATCAGTCTTCCTTCTCTATGTTTCTCATTCCTTCTTACCTTATTTTGTTCCTTAAGTTCGATCTCTATTAGTATGTGGTCACTTTTCCCTATTGGTGTTTTATAATTTATTTCTTCCACTATTTCTGGTTCAGAGGTAAATATCAAATCTAGTCTTGATGGTTTTTCGTTTTGTCTAAATTTAGTATTTTCTTTAACCCATTGTATCAATGTGTCATCAATGGTCATATCCAGTAGGACATTTCCCGAGTTTGTCTCCACCTCCCATTGTCAATTCTTCCCAATTTATATCCTTTGCATTAAAGTCACCCATAATTACTATATTTTCTCCATACCTCAGTGTCTCGATTAATTCATTCTTTGTGTCTTCTAGTAATTTTGAGTGTTTGCTGTCAGTCCAGGCCTTAATTTTTGGTGGCACATAAACAACTATAAACCTACTTTTCATACTGCTGTTTTCAACTTTTACTGTGATTAATTCCACATTATCTTTTCCTTCTGTTGCCTTTATTACATTTAGGTCCTTTCTAGTCAATATCATGACTCCTCCCCCCTGTTTTTCTGTCTTATTTTTTTTACCAAATGTTGTATAATCCTTGTCCCACCATACTTGATATATAGGACCTTTCAGTTTTGTCTCTGCAATTCCCATTATGTCACGTTTCTCTATTGATAGTCATTCAATTCATTTAATCCTGATATACCATCTATATTTGTATATGCCACTTTTAATTTCTTCTCTTCTTTTTTTGTTTAAGTTTCCATTTTTCTTATGTACCATTTTCTCAGTCTCAGATCTAGCACTCTCCAAAAAAAAAAAAAAGTCCGTTGTGTTTTTTTTTTTTTTTTTTTTTTTTTTTTTTTTTTTTTTTTATTATTATTATTATTATTATTAGCCTTACTTCTCAGTTCCCTATCTTTCTCTAATTCCTCGGCATTCATTTCCTTTTTTATCCATAATTTTTTTTATTTTTCACTGCTAGTTTTGCCGCTTTTGATAGTACTTCTGCTATCATTTGTGTTCTTAGTTTGATTTTCATTGGTCTGTGATTCTTTTCTTTTTAGAATATACCCATCCTGTGTACTTCATCGATTTCTGTATCTAAACTTTAGCCTTCTTCTTGGACTGCTTTCAGAATCTCCTACGCAATTTTTCTCTTCCTTTTTTGGTATTTGTGTACATTGTGTTTTTCATATATACCATAAACCACAATGGATTTCTTTTTTGTCTACTGTGTCTCTCACCCAATTTTCCTTCTGTTTGATCACCTTGATCACTGTTTCCTTTGCATTCTGTTTTACCTGCTGCTGTACTATTTCTGTGAATGATAGTTTTTTACTTTTGCGTTCCTTTTCCACTGGTTTTTTATTTTGTTTAGGTCAGTCTCTTTGATTGATTCTTCCATTTTTTCCATTACTGCTTTCAATTGTTCTTTTACCTCTTTTTTCAGTTCATCATTTGCAATCTTAACCTCATTTTCCTCTTTCTTTCATTTTCTCTTTTTATTGCCGCACTTAGTTCACTTTTTAGTTTATTTAATTCCCTTAGTATTACCTCGTTCATTGCATGTAGGTTGGTTACTTCTAGTTGCAAAACTTTGTAGTCTAATCTTGAATCTATCACTTCATCTGCTAAGTTGTTAATTTCTCTGTTTCATATTGCCTTGCTAATCCTAAAATCTCTCTCAGTGTCCAAGGTTTTCTCTATTGATTCCCCTTGCCTCCTAAACCCCAAGAAATACTCATCACTTACATACCTGCTGGTCGCTTTGGGAGTATTGTTGAAGCATGTTTTTTTCCTGCATATTACCCCCCGCTGGGACTCAATCCTGGATTCGTCTAGTCCTCTTTTCGTTGGTTCATTAATTCTTCTTTATTACTTTCCATTTTGTATTAAACTATTCACTCAAGAACTGGATCGGATACAAACCCTGGTGGTCCCACGAATAGATATTGATACTCTCCGCAATACCAACAAGGCATTTTTCCTAGTGAGCAGTTAAAGCGCTTGTTCAGAGCGCTAATCATAGCAAAACTCAGAGCAGCTGTTGACACTTCCTTTCTCCTCAACTGCTTACAACCGAGTGTGTATGTGATGTCACTTGTCAACCTCTTCAATCTGAACTGCATCTCGGTGCAGTGGAACCATATGACAGCATTGATGGGGTTAGAGGTGGGTAGTTTGACTTGGGCTGTGGCAATCAGGGTCGCAAGCTTGGATTGAGTAGCATCCATGGGAGGCAATTGCTACTTCCATACACACAGGAATATGGTTGGCTGACTGCAGTGTGGGCACATGGTGAGGGATGATTGGCTGGCTGCAGTGTGGGGCTGTGCTGAGGCTTTACCAAGTGACTCGTCATGGGCTCCATCTCCAGGTGTAGGAAGGGTCAAATCCTGCTTTGCTGATGGGACATCTTCATTGTTGTCCACAGGTTCCAGCTGTGGTAGCTGACTTGCCAGGCACCAAGAACATATGAACAATAATTCATCACTGGCATCATACTCCTCCTTGATTACATCCCTGCACCTCGAGTGAGTTCACTGGATACATATCAACATTTGATAGCATGGCTGTTAGCTGTGACACCCTTTTTGCAAGCAACATGGAAAGTTGGGTGGGCCTGGGTTGGAGTTTAGATCTCCAGACAGAATCAATGTCATTATTAACAGATATTTTATATTCTCACAGCAGACTTGGATTGTTTATACTTCCGCCCAATCTGGTTTTGATGTTATGGGCAATAGAAGGGTATCTGCAATATTTCCAACCTCGAAACAATCTTTTATGTTATGGCAGTTCAAAACCAAATCAAACCCAAAGAGGGCCCTCCCTACTGATTTGCCACTCCAAACATTCAGTGACAGGTTACTGTAATGGATGACTGCTCCATAAATATGCAACATTATCAGCCAATATAAAAAAGCTTTGTGTAAAGTTGCCATCTTGAGTGTTCCAAGTATGAAAAGGATATTACAATCAAAAGTAATCAGAATAAGGAGAAGAAGAGGAAGTAATGGGAGGAGGAAGAGACTTGGGGGATATGGTGGAGCCTGTAGCTCAGTTGTCCATTTAATTATTTACTTGTCAGAAGAGGCAGGTTGGGGGAGGTAGGGAGGCTGTTTTATGACCTGACACTGGCACCCTTGTTCAAGTTATAAACAAGCAAGGAACCATAGAACTAACCTGGTCCTTCAGTTCACACTATTTGTAGCCACTTTTGATGCAACTATCAATTACATCTATAGATAATACATAAATGATTCAATCACAATCACTCAGTTTATCTATCCTTTCCTATGGCAGTCCACCCCCCTTCCCTTGCATTGAAATCCCAAAATTCACTCAAACCTCGTTTATCCGGCCTTCACATATCCAGATTTTGGTTTATCTGGACGTTTTGAAGCAGCTGGGCAGCTAAATATTATTTTCGAAAATAATATTTAGCTGCCTGAAAAAACAAAAAACCGCCACGTACGCGAGGTGAACGATACTGAGTTACAGTAGTTTGAAATGTAAACACCAGAAGGCACGCAGCGGGGTATATAAACGACACTAGTCGTGGGGTGAAGGCCATACAACACCTATTTACAGTACACTACTATACAGTACTACAAATACACCTGTGTCATCATGCCTAATAAAGTCGTGAAACGAAAGCGAGTTGCTCTCACAGTGCAGCAAAAAATGGACGTTTTGAAGCAGCTGGGCAGCTAAATATTATTTTTGAAAATAATATTTAGCTGCTCAAAAAACCACCACGTACACAAGGCGAACGATACCGAGTTACAGTAGTTTGAAATGTAAACACCAGATGGCGCACAGCGGGGTATATAAATGACGCTAGTTGCGGGGTGAAGGCCATTGTGTTATGTTCCACTATGCGTTAAGGTTAGTTGAAGGATGAATTTGGGTTTATAACTTTGTATTTTGAACTAAAATAAAAACATTTTCAATATCCGGATTTTTTCATTATCCGGACAGGTAGCTGCACCAATTAATCCGGAAAAACGAGGTTTGAGTGTACATGGGAACCACATGCACACCTGTCCACTCTCCTCCACAGCCTTATGAGATATCTCTTCTCTGTTGTAGTCTCAGCATATTTATCATATAAATTTTTAAAAGAATTCACTTTCTGGTTTGACTCTTTCATTGTAGAGAATTTTAAAAAATTACTTGTCATCCAGTTAAAAATTTTGTCCATATGGATCTGTGCAGGGATTTAATATGGGTTCTATTCCAGTATCACACAAAACCCCCATCTGGGGTATTGGCTGCATGTTATTGTGGCTAAGTAGCATGCAGCTGATACTTTAGGGCAGCATCTGTAGCTCGTGGGTGCTATGGCACCCACAAGGGTCAATCAGAAAACTGTGAAACATCCTTTATTTTAACATTTCTATATAAGTATATATTTATATATATACATATATATATATATACATATATATATATATATATAAATATATATATATATATATATAAATATATATATATATATATATATACATATATATATATATATATATATACATATATATATATATATATATATATGCATATATACAGTCGAACCTCGAAAGCCCGGACCCCAAATGCCCGGACCCTCGTATGACCGGTCGAAATGAACAAAGGGCGGACTTTTCAAGCAAAGTTCCCTATTTGACCGGTAGGTGGCAGCGACGGCCCAGACAAGCCGCCACCAGGGCTGCCGTTTCGTAGAATTTTGTACCAAAACGTAGTAAAATACTGGCATGTGGCAAGTTCATAACCAAAGATGTGGTTCAGAACTGCAACTTGAGCACAGAATTGAACTCTAGCTGCTGATGCAAACTTCCTCTTTGAACTCAAAGCCCAAATCTTTGCATGGAAGCTTTCATTTTGGTTTTGTGTCCTTCCCTTGAGGCATTTCTCTAAAAGCTCTGTAGAGGTGAGGTCTTGATATATTGCCAGGATGGATTTCCACTTCTCAGTGGGAATCTTCGCCAGGAACAGCTTCTTGACTCTGTGAGACTTGGGTTCCTCTTGCCTGGCTAGTGCCCTCTGGAAAAAACACCATAAAACATCCATACTCGGTTACGAGATAGCTAATGAGCAACACTTTTAGAGGAAATATTTTCATTTTTTTTTTTTTGTGATTTTCTGATGGACGATTCATACTGTACAGTATGCAGTCAGCTCCCTGTTGCCATATCGTATGCTATTATTTATCATACAAAAGCATAAATATTGTGCAAAGTACACAGCTTCTTTTGTTAGCAAATATATGTAACAACAGAAAACGTAATATGCATTACGCAGCGCACACAACCCAGCCACAGTAGGGGGTACTGTATTATATTTTAGATAGTATAAATCAAGATACAGCTTCCATACTCAGCCACGAGATAGCTTATGAGCAACACTTTTAGAGGAAATATTTATATAATTTTTTTTTTTTTTTTTTTTTTTTTTCCGTGATTTTCTGATGGACAATCCCCTTAAAGGGTCATTGGAAAAGAGGGGAATGTCTGGAGATAGGAGTGAATGGAGAATGGTTGTGTATGGATGATGCTATGATGCATGAGGTGGATGTGGGGTGAGGGAGTATGTGTGAGAAATAAATTGATGCAGCCTGAAGGGATTTCTCCTCGTCTTCTTTTCTGCATGAGGGGACAGAGAGAGTGGTCACCGATTTAATGAAGCAGCCTTGCTGTGGATGTGCTGTGTCTTGTGACACTGCTTCTGACCTAGGGCAGTGGGCAAGATACAGGGATGATCTGTCATCCAGGGGGTGCCAAGATGAAGGAGGGGAGTGGATTATGTTGGGGATGGAATGGGTGGGAGTGGTTTTGATGCCTTTGCCTTTTGGCTATCTCCCTTGTAAGGGGGGAAAAAGCCTTTGGTATATGTACTTTTTTATGGTTACATCAGATAGTTATATTTGGTTAGGAGCTATTGAACAATGTAAGTTTCATCTTAAATAACCATGTTTGCATGATTCTAGAATTTTACCTCTATTAGCTTGAAGTTATGTCATTTAGCATTTGGTTGGTTGTCTCAGATACAAGTCTGTCATGCTAATTACCAACAACTTCAATGATATTCATTGTTTTTAGTTAATATTGGGATAAGTAAATTATTTGTGCCATATTTCATACCCAAGTTTTAAAGCATTTGGCTGCATCAGTATCAAGATAATGAAGATGTGATACAGTACTGACAACTAAGCTTGATATGCACTTCAAGATGCCATGTTTTTGTTTGTTGTGGAAAACAAACTGAGGATAGACCTGTCTTGAATAAGACATCATATAAAAGTGATACATATGAATGAGGGTAAAATGTCAAGAGTTCAACAATTTTGTGAGGCTGAAACATGATCAAACATCTGCACATGCAGCATGAACTGCTTTGTAGCTCGAGTTATTGGTAATGCCAGCATATCCAGGGTACATCGGAAATTTTACTTGATAACTCTATATAGATGTGGCTGCATGCCTTCAAGATAGGTCCAGCCTCCGACTTCCATTAATTCTTCCACAACAAACATAGGATCTTGAAGCTCGTGTTGAGCTCAGAGTTGTCGGTGGTATATTGCATCTTGAGTATCTTTATATCAACGTAGTCAAATGCTTTAAAAATTATAGATATGATAAAATAGAACACAAATTATTTATGCCAATATTAACCAAAAACAATGAATATCATCAGTTGACGGTAGTTGACGATAATTAGTATGACCTGTAAGTTTTAGTTTGATTAACCATATCAATACTATGGATTACCATGACTGAACACCTCCAGCTCCCTCACTGGTTAGCAGCAATCTCTGGGCCATGCCTGTTGTCTATGTAGTTTTAATGTGGTTTACCGGCACTTCTGTCCTTGTAGACAATCTTGTGTAGTTTTGAAGGTGACTGGAATGGAGATGATTTTCTCTGAAATCTTCTTCAGGACTGCCTTGTGCAGTACCAAAATGCACACACACACACATACGTTTGATACACGGCAAAGATTGGAACTCCGTAAAAGAAGTGCAGTTTTTGTGGATCTCAACTAGGGAGTACTTTATTGTATTAGGGAAGGGGAAAGCTCGTGGTGTAGTGGGAAGGTGAAGAAATAGGAGAAAGAGAGAGATTATTGCGGAAAATGGAAGGAAATGAGGAAGGGGAAGAACAGGCCCCGGATCTTAGGAGAGGTGTAAACAAACGGGGGGAAGAATACACAGACGAGGAACAAGGAAGCAGAGGTGTCAAAAGCAGAAATATAGATAATAGCAGCTCAATGGAAAGAGAAGGTAACTGCTTTTATGGATTTAATGTGGGAGGTGACAACCTCCCCCGACTAGTAAATCTAGAGGAGAAACTAAAAAAATGAACGAAGAATGGGAGGTTAGGTTTGACCAATTATCACAGGTTACACAAAGAGTTGATAAACTGGAAGAACTAAAGGAGAATCAAAACCTAACCAAAGAAATAGAAGAATTAAAAAGACAGTTAAAAGAATTAAAAAGACATTTAAAAGAAATAAAAGATGAGAATGAGGAATTAAAGAAGAATAACAAAGAAAATAAAGAGTCCATAGCAAAGGAAGCACAGGGTTGGAGAAAAGTCCAAGAGAACAACAAAGTTGTATTTACAGATACAGTGAAACAACAGATGAAAGAACAAACTAAGGACACAGTTATTAAAGTGATAAGAGAAAAGGAGAATATAGTAAGAGACTTAGTGGACAAAAAGAAATGTATAATTATATTAGGGATGGAAGAGAAGTAAACAAGATAAGGAAAAGGTAAACAAGATATTAGAAGTAGTTCAAGAGGATGGACAAGAAACAGGGAAAGAAATTGAAGAAATATATAGACTACAGAAATACAATACAGATAAGACTAGACCAATTAAGATCAAATTCAGGTCACAAATGACAGTAGAGAATATCTTAGCAAAAACAGGTAAACTAGCTGACAGTGAACAATATAAACAAGTATGGATAAAAAGAGAAATCAATAAAGAGGAAAGAGAGGATGAGAAAACAAAAAGACTAGAAGCTAAGGAAAAAAAGACAAGAAAAGAACAGTCAGAAAAAGAGAAATTCTATTGGAGAGTAGTGGATATGAAAGTGAGATGGTTTATAGCAGAGAAAAACAGAAAGGAAACAGAAAACAAGATGGAATGTCTTATACAAACATAGATGGCTTAATAACAAGCTTGAATGAACTGAATGATTACCTGATGGAAAAAGAACCGGACATAATGGGAATTATAGAGACAAAATTGAAAGGTCCACTACCACCCAACAGTGTAGGACATGGTGCATATTATTATTGGATTAGAAACAGAGAGGTAAAACAAGGGGGTGGAGTTATGTTCCTGACTAAGAAGGATATAAATGTGAGGAATGTCACATATGGAGAGAATAGAGCAGAGATGATTATGATGGAAGTGGTGGACAGGAATGGGAAGAGCAGGAAATTTGTAGTAAATTACGTGCCTCCTAAAACGGTCTCGTGGGAAGAGAGAGAACACAAAAGTATGTTAGAAGACACAAGGATAACACTAAATAAGATAATGGAAGATGGAGGAAGAATAGTTATAATGGGTGACTTTAATTGTAAAGAAATCTGTTGGGAAGAGATGACAGTGAGGGGTGGAGATGACCTATGGGGAAATGTACTACTTGATATGATTATAGAACATACAATGATGCAATGGATACAAGAGAATACTAGGTATAGAAATGAGGAAGAATCATTGAGACTGGACCTAATAATCACATCAGAACCTGAAATAGGGGACAAGATTGAATATAAGATGCCAATAAGTAAAAATGACCACATATTGGTTGAACTGGAACTAAATGAGGAAAAATACATGGAAAAAAATGAACAATATAGAAAGGGAAGATGGATGTATGGAAAAACAAATTTTGATAAAATAAAATAATTCTTTTGAAAAGCAGACTGGGAAAGGATACACAAGGAGGAAACAACAGTAGAAGAGAATTGGAATATTGTGACAAAAATTTATAAAGGTGAAAAGTATGCTCCAAGACAAACAAGAAAAAGGATATGTAAAGTGTTGGTACAAGAAAAGATGTAGGGAGTTAAAAGACAAAAGGGACAAAGCTTGGATGAAATGAAAAAAAGACAAAAGACCTGAAAAATGGAAAATATATACTAGTTATAGAAATAAATATGTACAAGTGTGCAGAGCAGAAAAGAGAAAGTATGAAAAATGATGTCATAGAAAAATGTAAAGATCAACCAAATTTAAAGATTTGTAAACAAACTGAAAAACAAACAAGAACTAGAGAAACTATGGCAAGGAGGAGTTGAATACACAGAGGAAATAGAAATGGCAGAAATTATGAACAAGCATTTTAAATCTGTGTTTACAAGGGAGAACATACAACCCAGAGATATTGAGTGGGAGGAGAAAGTCCCCCCCTATGAAAGAGATAGAAGTGACAAGGAATGAAATAATGAATCATTTGAGTAATCTCGATGTCAGAAAATCTTATGGACCAGATGAAAATAGCAAACTGGATTTTGAGAGAATGCAGGAATGAACTAACAGACAAAATACATAGTCTAATAAGCAGTTCGTTTAAAGAAGGAAAGGTCCAGAAGATTGGAAAAGAGCAAATATAGTACCAATATATAAAGGGGGAAACAAGGAAGACCCTGCTTACTATAGACCGGTCTCTCTTACAAGTACGATAGCTAAAATTTGTGAAAGAATCATCAAAACTAGATGGGTAAGACATCTGGGAAAAAAAAAAGTACTAAATCCAAGGCAATTTGGATTTACACAAGGACAATCATGCATCACAAACTTAATGTGTTTGTATTCAAGGCTAATAGATGTAATACAAGAAGGAGATGGATGGGCTGATTGTGCATTTCTAGACCTGAAAAAAGCTTTTGATAAGGTGCCACATAAAAAATTGCTAAAGAAATTAGAAACTGCAGGAGGAATACAGGGCAAACTGCTGAAATGGATGGAAGACTTCTTGCATGAAAGAAAAATGAGAGTGGTGATAAGAGACAAACACTCTAATTGGGATGAAGTGATTAGTGGAGTTCCACAAGGAACAGTTCTGGCCCCAATAATGTTTGCTATATATATTAATGATGTGGATAAAGGAATTGAAAATTATATGAGCTTCTTTGCAGACGATGCAAAATTGTTGAAAAAAGTGAACACTGTAGAAGATAGTGAGTCGCTACTGAGTGATCTCAATAAAGTATGGGAATGGAGTAGGAAGTGGGAGATGGAATTCAATATTAAGAAGTGTATAATGGAATTTGGAAAAAACAAAAAAGAATAATGAGATCATATAAATTGGGAGAAGAAGAAATTAAAGTAGAAAATGAGAAGGACCTAGGAGTCATTATTATGAGTAATATGTCCCCTGAGAAACATATAAACAAAATTTTTGGAGAAACTTGTAATTTGATAAGAACAATCAAAGTGGCATTTACATACCTGGACAAAGAAATGGTGAAGAAAATACTGGTCACTTTGGTAAGACCAAGATTGGAGTATGCATGAACGACGTGGTCACCAAGTACAAATAAATTTATAACAAAACTTGAAAGAATACAAAGAGCAATTACGAAATTGGCACCAACACTCAGAACTATCATATGAAGAGAGACTAACAAAACTTGAGCTACAGACATTAGAGCAAAGAAGAGAGAGAGGAGACTTGATAACCATTTATAGAATCATGAATGTCATAGAAACTATTGATATAGAGGATCTAATAAAATGGGATAGTAGACATACAAGAGGACATAGAAAGAAAATCAAGAAAGACAGTAACAGAAGAGACCTAAAAAAGAACAGCTTTCCCCACAGGGTAATAGATGTTTGGAACAAGTTAGATGAAAAAGTGGTGTGTGCAAAAACAATACACAAATTTAAAAACAGTCTGGATAAAATGAGATATGAAGATGGGACACCACGAGCATAGCTCCCCTTCCCATGAAATACAACTAGGTAAATACACGCATGCACACACACACACTTGTTAATATGGGATAATGGTAAAACAAGAGGACACAAAAAGAAACTAAAAAAGGATAGTTACAGAAGAAATCTGAAAAGGAACAGCTTCCTACACAGAGTGATAGATACTTGGAACAAATTAGACAACGAAACAGTGTGTGCAAACACTATTCAAGATTTTAAGAAAAAACTTGATGCTGAGAGATACAAAGACGGGTCACCACGTGCATAGCTCTCTTCCCGTATAATACAAGTAGGTAAATACACCATTATTTGTTCTTCATATTTATTAAAGTCTTGTTAATTTCAGGAATGAAAAAGAAGCTGCAGAACTTGTTATTCCTCTTGTGAAGGTAGATCGGTCTCTCATCTTTAAGAAGCTAACTGAAAAGAGAGAGCAGAAAGAAAAAGAAAAACAGAAGAATGAAGTAGTGGAAGAAAGTAGTAAGAATACTGAAGAAGAATCTTCTGGAACCAGTGAGAACCAGAAAGAGGAAGAGGTGGAAAAAACACTTACATTTGATGAACAAGCAGCTCTTGAAGTCATCAGAGGTAATCATAAATTTTCTTTACTTATTAGATGGATGATGCATGATAATAAACAAAATGGATGTGAAAATTTTCACTGTAGGTTTTGTTAAGGCAGGTGCCAAATGATTTAATGTACTTAAAAATCACATTCAAACTAGTTTTCCCCCAGAAGGTGTTATTTATTATACTTTTACAGACAGTAAAAGAGCATTAGAACAGCAGGAAAATACAGCCTCAGTCAAAAGTTCATTAAAAATTGAGGTTGATAAGCTTGTTGACTCCGATGCCACTGTTGTGGAATCATCAGTAGATGACTATGAGAAGGTAAGTATTAAGGGTACTTCTCTTTTCATGTAAATCACAGAGTATGGTCATAATATCTGTTCTAAGTGAATACACCAATAAGAGTTGGATTTTAACTTTTCATTTTGTTGACTATAAATGAACCACCAAAGGAATTTGGTGGCTCACAATTATTATTGTTTCAAACATTTCTCAAGTGGAGAATGTAAAATGAAGCAGTTTCTTAAGGCGATGAGAAGAAATGGGGGGGAATCACATTTTCAGTCATAGGGCCTCTCCTGATGAATTAATTATTTACCATGTATTTATGATTTTTATTTTTCATCATGGGGCATAGATTTCTTAGAACTACCACCACTTGCAGGTACTTGTCAATGGCTTGTGGCTTTTATTTCAGATAAACATCGAGAGTTTTGGAGCAGCTATGTTGCGTGGAATGGGTTGGAAAAAAACAGGTGGTGTTGGAACAAAGAGGAAGTAAGTAAAGATTATTGAATTTATAACTAGACCTTTTTCTTCTCACTACTGTCGTTATTGATCAGTTCCTCAGAAAGTACCATATCTACTCCAGCAATGTAGTGTATATGTGAGTGTTAGAAATAGCCAAAAAATTTGTTTCTTTTGTGTGTGCCAAAGCGTAAGAATGCCATTGATTCATATTGCTTTTTCAGAGTAGTAGAAGTGGTTGATCCTGACAAGAAGGGCTTTAGTCTTTCAACAAATCCTATGGAGAAGCCAGTAACACAGGCACCAGAAGAAGAATTAGAATTGAAGCCATCTGCTCATGTTGTAGTTCTCAGTGGACGCAACAAAGGTGTATATGGGACAGTAAGGCTGAAATGTAAAATTTTGTAGATATCTGAAAGTAGTGCCATATTGGCAACTTGTGTTACAGTATAAATGTTCTGTATTCCATACAAAATCGGAATGGAAGCGTGTGAGTGGGGGTGGAGAGATGTGGGAGGCAACCCAGCTATTGTTTGCAGATGATACTGCTTGTGGGCTGATTCTGAAGAGATTGAAGTAGTTGGTGACTTGAGTTTGGAAAGATGTGACGGAAGAGAACATTGAGAGCATACATACATACGCCAAGGTCTTTTTCCCCCATACAAGGGAGGTAGCCAAGGTCAAAAGGCATAATTCCCTTCCCACCCATTTCATCTTTGGATGACAGGTCATCCCTGCATTTTGCCCATTGCCCAAGGTTAAAAGCAGTGCAGCAATACACAAGAAGGTTGCCTCATTCAATTGGTGACCCCCCCCTCTCTCTCTCTCTCTCTCTCTCTCTCTCTCTCTCTCTCTCTCTCTGTCCCATCATGCAGTAATATTGAAGACAGGGAGAAATCCCTTCGAGCTGTGTCAAAACATCATTCACATGTAACCACTCCTTAACACTCCCCTATCCCCCACACCCCTCTGCCCTGTGAGCAGGTTGCTGTCCTGGAGGTGCTTGTGCATAGTGATGAAGGTATGGGCTATGGCAGTGGGGAGAATTTTCCTCCCTGGCAGATTCAATCATGCTGCACAGACCATACTGGAGCTGTCAGACCAAGACTCACAGACTGGAGTGTAAGTAACTGGTAAACGACCCCCACCCCTCTTTCATTTGATGGCTCGTTTATCCCTACCCTCCTTAGTTACTGCACTCTTTCTTCTCTTTCTGAATAGGCTATTATCTCAGGGTAGGCTCTCTGAAAAGCTCCAGATTGCCTTCCCTGAGAAGCACCCTCGACTTTCTCTTGCTCCTTCTTAAGGTAGTTCTAAGTTCCCAATTTCTCTCTGACCTGTGTGCTGGTAGCTGACCGAGTTGGTGGGGGCTCACCTGGCAACAGGTGCCACTGGTTCGCAAGGTTCGGTGGTCAGTGGATGTGCATGGGAAGGAGGACTCCTGAGCTTACCTTTCTCCCTTCCAGTACAAGTAAAAGGGTGGCTATGCCGGCCTCATACTATATGGGACAAAACTACAGAGGACAAACGGGTTGTCAAAGCCAAAAAACTCTATGCCGAGGCCCTTTACCTGTAAATAGCCATTTCTGTACCCTTTTCTGGCTCTGCAGGGACTTTCCTTAAGTGACTGGGGCGCCAGGCACCTGCAGTATCTCTTTCCATGCACTTCAAACCTCATGTTGCTCATGGAGTGGCCCTACAACTTACGGAAAGCGCTCTTTTAAGTAGTAGGCTATACCATAAGACTTTGATTCCATCCAATAATGGTTGAATCATCCTCCCAGGTTTTGGAGGCCCCTTCTCCTCCAAAACCCATTGACCAGGAGGGAACCGATGCTGACCCTTCCGCCGTTTCAAATCCCGATTTGGATAATTCTCACTCTGTGTGTCCTTCAAAGGAGACTATAACTCCTATTGAAGGACAATATTATGATTCCACTAGTAAAGATAATGTGGTAAAAGCTACTACTGAGTTGGGTTCTCCCTCCTCCAGAGCTTTGGAAATCAAGAATGTGAAAAACTTGTCTCTGGTCCATATCCTCCAGCTTCCTAAGTCCTGTAACTATGAGATTCTTACGAAGTGCTTTGGTTGCTATGGTAAAATTACAGAAATCCGTATGTGTTATGCTGAACCTGGAAATTCTTGGGAAGCCTGGCTGTCATATACTAGCCACAATGCTGCTCTGAAAGCTAGTAGCGATATTCCTAATTTGAAGGTTTGTGGAGCAGACGTCACTGGGGCTTTATGTGCCAATGCCCCTAATGCCCTAGATGTTTATGTACCTTCTTTGTATGCTCCCTTTGGGAAGGAAAACGGCTTAAATACTTCTCACAAGGAGAGACTACCGAGTCCTCCAATGTGGTTGGTGGCCACTGCCCGGGAAGAAAACTATAATTACTTTAAGTTCTGTAAATACTTGCAGAGGAAAGCTGGTGGAATTTGTAGTGGTGATATCACCAGATTTGGCAAGAACAAAGTTCTAATACATGCAAAATCCAAAACTCAGTCTTATATGCTGAATCACTTAAAAGCTGAAAGTGGTAAGATGCTGAAGGAAATTAAGCCACACATAGACTTCAGCTATGGTAGAGGTGTCATATATGACAAAGACCTTTATGATCTTGAAGAGGAAGAGATTCTGGACATGTGCCCTGATGACATCTTCCATATCCGGAAACTATGGGGCACCAAAATGATTGTACTAACCTTTACTAGCCCTGACCTGCCTACGCATATCATAATTGAAAATGAAAGGATTGCTGTGCGCCCTTTTAAGCGAAAGCCATTACAGTGTTTCAAATTCTTTAAATTTGGCCATACGTCGACTGCTTGCAGTGGAGAGCAACTGTGTGCTATATGCTCCTACCCCATTCATGGTGAATGCACAACACCACCCAAGTGTGTGAATTGCGGCCAGGGTCACCAGGCCCGTGACAGGACTTGTCAGTCCTATAAGGATGAAGAAGCAGCACTTCAAAAATCCAAAGCAGAGCATATCAGTATCCGGTACGCAAAGAAGCTTCTAGGCCAAACTAGAACATATGCCCAGGTCACAAAGAGACGAGCTACTGTCACTAAGGCGCCTCAGCCTTCCGCTTCACACGGTAGAACCCCTGAGGTAACAGATACCCGCCTGAAGCAGGCTTCGACCGATGCTGAGGTAGCACCTCCCAGCTCCCCCACCCCTCCTTCTCAGGAGTTAACTCAGGCATCATCTGTGCCCGTTATTGAGGGCTCAGAGGACACTCCCTCACCAGCGAATGTGCATTCGCGAGATGATGCGCGGCCAGCAAAGGGTGTTACGGCGGAGAGATCCCCAACACGTGGTAAGAAAAGGGGAGGAACATCCCCTCTCCTACCCTGAGCATCCCTACCTCAAACAAATATAAGGTGCTTTCATGGGATGCTACTGGTCCTCAAAAAACTAATACATCGACAGCAAACGCATCAAAGAAGATCAAAATTGAGGGCCACAAACCTGGCCGTACTGACTCCTCTCAGGGCAATTCGAAGGATGAGAGACCTAGAAGTGGAAAGCCTCCAGCCGGAATTGCTGGCAGGCCTACCATCTCTAGACAAAACACTGATCAGGCAGAAAAGAAAGTCTCTTAAAGTCGGAAGTGGAAAGCTCCCTAAATAAAAATGTCCATCATACAATGGAACTGCCGAGGTCTCAACAGTAGCTCTGAACACATTCGAACACTGTTTAGAGACTACAACACCATGATTTTGTGCCTTCAAGAAACAAAACTAGGAGATACAAGTTATAATCCTGGACTCGATTATAATTTTCATAGATCACCCCCTATTATTGAGGAGAGGGCACAGGGTGGCACTGCTTTCATAATTCACAAGTCTATTAGATTTTCTACAATCCAGCTCAATACAGACCTTCAAGCCTGTGCTGTACAGGTTCAGCTTGAGAGAAAGATCACTTTGTGCTCTCCTTATTTAGACCCTAAACTTGAAGACCACCTTTTCGACGGCCTTAGGTGAAATAGACAGTTGGATGTCTCAGATATCCAAGACTTAGTGAACCAGCTCCCTCCACCATTTATTTTAATGGGTGACTTCAATGCCAAGCACACCTTATGGGGTGACGTACACTGTGATAGATGGGGTTATATCATTGAGCAGCTACTTGATGCCAATAATGATTTAGTGCTGCTGAATGATGGCTCTCCCACTCGATATGATATTTTTCATAACACCACCTCAGCCATCGACTTAATAAGCACAGTATCCTTCCGGTTGGAGTACAATTGAGCTGTTGATAGAGATCTGCATGGCAGTGACCACTGGCCAATACTACTTCAATATGTTATAAGTATCCCATCACCCTGCCTGCCAAAATGGAAGATCAAGAAGGCTGATTGGAAAGAGTTCGCTAAATCATCAGCTATCAATGAATCGCACACCAATTTTCTATCCCCTGTTGGTGCTTATGCCCACCTTTCACAGACCATCATAGATTCTGCGCAACAAACCATCCCCAAAACTGCTGGCCTACCCAGGCACCCTGTAGTCCCTTGGTGGAATAAACAGTGTGAGGTTGTTAGGAAAATAACCAGGACATGCCTTCTTAGATTGCTCAGGTCACCGTGTGAGGCAAACCGACTTGCTTATTCTAGAGCCCGTGCGAGACAGAAGAAAATATTTAAAGAAGTCAAACGTGAATCCTGGAAGAAATATGTTTCGGAATTAACCATCACTACCCCCTACAAGTCAGATTTGGAATAAAATCCGTAAATTACAAGGTAAATTTGTACCGACTGCCTTGCCCGTTTTAGAATCTAACGGTACTCAAGTTTGTGACCCGAATAGGGTTGTTGACATCTTGGGTGCCCACTTCACTAGTGTTTCAAGTGCAGCTAATTATGCTCCTGAATATCAAATACATCGTGACTCAGCAACAGTTCTCCCTCCGCCTTCAAACAATACAGTCCTTTAATCTACCTTTCACCTTCGATGAAATGAAACATGCTTTATCAAGCTCTGCCCTCACTTCCCCTGGCAATGATAACATTAGTTATGAGATGATTGCCAACCTTCCCCAGTGTTCACAGCTGTTCCTGCTTACGGTATATAACAGTATATGGACCACACACTCTTCACCTGATACCTGGGATCTGTCGGTACTTATCCCCTGTCATAAGCCAGGGAAAAACCCAGAACTTCCAGGAAGCTATAGACCTATTGCCCTCACTAGCTGTCTTTGTAAACTTTTTGAGAGAATGGTTAATAACAGACTTGTCTGGTATCTAGAATCCAGAGAGTTACTCTCAAACAGGCAGTTTGGATTCCGGAAGAATCGCAGCACACTTGACCCTTTGCTAATACTCTCAAGAAAAATCCAAAATGCCTTTGCTAGAAGACATCAAACCATTGGTGTGTTCTTTGATTTAGAGAAGGCCTATGACACAACCTGGCAGGGTGGCATCTTGAAACAGCTAGCATCATGGGGCATTGGAGGCCACATGTTTGCATTTGTACAGAACTTCTTATCAAACCGACGACTAAAAGTCCGAGTTGGATCTGTATTTTCATCATCTTATCTGCAGGAGGAGGGGGTCCCCCAGGGTAGCATGTTAAGTGTTACGCTATTTGCAGTGGCCATTAATAGCCTCATGGACCAAATACCACCGACAGTTCAGGGTTCCCTAATTGTTGATGACCATGCTATTTACTGTAGTGCCCCAACGGCCCTTGAAGCTGGTAGAAAAATACAAGCTACGATAAATGCAGTCACTAAATGGGCTGACAGGAGAGGTTTCAAGTTCTCACCTCAAAAAACTAAGGCCACCAGATTTACAAGGTGTAGGAAGCGAGAAGAGATACCAACTCTGTTTTTGAAGGGAGTCATCCTCCCATATGAGAGTGAGGTGAAGTTCCTTCGTGTGATTTTTGACAAGGGCCTCACATTCGTTTCCCATGTTAATGACTTATGAGTTAGAGTACAACAGTCCACCAACATTCTGAAAGTTGTCTCACATTATGATTGGGGAGCTGATCGTACTATTTTATTGAGGCTCTATAAAACTCTCTGCCTTAGCAAAATTGATTATGCTTGCCAGATATATGGCTCTGCTGCTAGAACCACCCTTGAAAAATTAGATGTTGTGCACAATTTGGATTTGAGAATCTGCACGGGTGCCTATCATACCTCCCCTGTGGACAGCCTATATGTGGACTCAGGTGTACCACCTCTTTCCTTACACAGAGAGCTGGGACTATGATATTTGGCCAAATGTTTGACATCAAAGGATAACTCCAACTTTAAATTTGTTATGAACCCTTATGACATCTCTCCAAATAGGCCCTGTATCCCTAAGCCACTGGAGGTTCGATTGGAGAAGGAATCTAGAGAGATCGGTCTCTATGACTCTACTATAGCCAAATTAAGCCCAACAAAGTATCCTCCTTGGTGTAAACCCCCTGTGGAGATTTGCATTTGTACCAATGGTAAACAACACCACGACCCTCAGGCTGTCAAGGCGCAATTCTTAGAACACTCCTCTAAACACACCACTTCTGTGTCTATACCGATGGCTCTAAGTCTAAGCAAGGTGTAGGCTCTGCTGCAGTTTTTAACGGAATTTTTTTTAAACATAAATTACCCTCTCTTTGCTCAAATTTCACTGCAGAAGCTTATGCAATACTCCTGGCAGTGAAAGAGATCTACTACAGTTGCTCAAACGAGCAAAGTTTCATTATTTATACAGATTCCAACAGTGTTTTAGCTTCTTTTCGGCAACTTTTGCCCACTCACCCACTGGTGCAAGAAGTGCAAGATTGGCTGGTCCTCCTGCACTCACAAAAACGTACCAAGGTGAACTTTTGTTGGGTACCTGGTCACACTGGCGTCATGGGGAATGAAACGGCAGATAAAGCTTCAAAGTCGGCAGTAGCTGATCTACAGCCAACTACTGCCGTCCATATACCCCATGGCGACCTTAAGGAGATTATACACACTCATATACAAAATAAGTGGCAGCATAGATGTAGCACCTTAACTGATAAGCTAAAAAAGATCCGTCCCTTTATAAAGAAATGGGAATCATCCAGTTGCCCAAATAGAAGGAACAGCATCATCTTGACCAGATTGCGAATCAGACATACACATCTGACGCACAGTTTTTTAATGACAGGTGATGGCGAGCGGCAAGTACCATTCTGTCGTACATGTCAGGCTCACATTACTGTACAGCACTTTTTAACGGAGTGCATATGTTTTCAACGTGAGCAACGAGCATGTTCAATCACAGGCAAGTCCATGACGGACTTGTTTGATGATAACTGTGAAGTACCCCATGTGGTCAGATTTTTAAAGCTTATCAAATGTTATCACCTATTATAATTCACTGTATTTTTCAATTTTATTATTATATATATATATATTTTTTTATGAAATCTCTGAACTTTTAGCTTTTATCCGCCGTTTAGCTTTCATAGCGCTGAATAGCCCTTGATGCTCCAGTGCTTGGCTTTTGAGCCTAAAACTCATAAACAAACAAACCCTATCCCCCACCCACTCCCTACTATGCATCACAGTATCATCCATACACAACCATTCTCTACTCACTCATATCTTCTGCCATCTCCTTTCCTTCCTCAACAGACATCCCCCTCTAGCTTAATGTCCCTTTTACCAGATCCATCCTTGCTCATCCCCTCATGTTCCTTCCATACACCTCTGCCTTCCTCATTTCTTATACTGATCTTTCTTCCCTCATTCTTTCCATGTGTCCAAACCACCCCAATATTCATTCATCATCCCTACTTCCTATATCCTTTTCCACCCCCACTCTCCTCTTCACCCAGTTTCTCCCTCCATTCAACATTTTAACCACTTCCATACGGTGACGCCTATGTAGGCGGCATGAGGAGCAAGTGGGTACTCGATGATGCTGACGTCGGCATTTTGATTATATTTATTGTAGTCGTACCTACGTAATCTCCATTCTTTCTAAACTGGCTTCATCAATTTTCTATGGTTATCAAAATACACGTGTGAGAGAGAACGAACGTTTGAGCACTGACTTTATTTTTTATAATGCAATTATTATGACGCAACATCGCACGTTGGGCAGCTAATGCTGCCAGACGTGCGATGTGCCCCGGAGTGACATTTCACTTCAAACACAATTAAACTCTTCATCTCTTATCTTCCATGTCTCTGCACTTACTTGCTTCTCTCAATCTACAATCTCTACCTCTATGCGTCACTTTCTTGCCACATGCGACCCCAAGTATCTAATGCTATCCACTTCCTCCAGCTCTTTTATTACTTCCAAATTGTTGCCATCCTTTTCCCTTGTACATCGCACTACCTTTTACCCACATTTACCTTTAACTTTCTCCTCTCGCTCACCTCAGATTCCACCACCAACTTCCTAAATCTCCTCTCTGGTCTTGCCATTAGCACAATGTCATCAGCAAACAACAACTGGCTCACCTCCCACTTTTCCTCATTTTCTTTAACCATCTCCAATCCCCTGCCCATTACCCTTTCATTCACCTCCTGCACCACCTTATCCATGTACATATTGAACTGTCATGGAAATATGACGCATACCTAGCAAAGTCCCATTTTTACCTCAAACCACTTGCTTTTTCCATTTCTAATTCTAACATAGGCTCTACTACTCTCGTAAGAACTCTTGACTGCCCTTAACAGGTTTCCTCTAATCCCATATATCTGCAAAACCTCCCACAGTGTCTTCCTTTCTACCCTGTTGTAAGCCTCTTCCAGATCCATAAAGGCCCCCCAAAAAATCCTTACCCTTTGCTAAAGATTTCTCACATATCTGTTGTACCACAAAAATTTTATCCACATAACCCCCTACCTTTCCTAAATCCACTCTGTTCCTTATCAATTATTCCCTCTTTTCCTCTCTTGATCCTCAATCAAAACCTTCTCATAAGCCATCCTAACTGTACTCAACAAACTAATCCATCTGGAACTACTACACCCACATTTGTCCCCTTTTCCCTTGTAAAGCGGAATTATACAGGCACTCCTCCAGTCCTCTGACACTCTCCTTTAGACAAACATTAAACAACCTCACCAGCCAGTCCACCATCATTGTACCTCCTTTTTTCAGACACTCCATATGACACCCATCTAACCCAGGTGCCTTGCCTGCTCTCATCATTTCAATAACTGCTTTCACCTCATCTTTTTCTATTTTTCATTTTCCTCATCTGTCACTTTCATTTTCTTAGTGACTCATTGCAACCAATACCCTCCCTATCATCCTCTGCATTTAGCAACTCCCAAAAATACTTTGTCCCTCTTCCTCTTCTGTTACCATCTCTCCATCTATACCCTTTACCTTTTCTTCTCTACTTGATTCACCTCTCCTTCCTTTCTTAATTTCCTTCTAAAACATTTTTTTATTACTTTAAAAAATTTCTGTTATACTCTTCTCCCAGTCTGGGGTATTGGCTGCATGTTATCGTGGCAAAGTAGCATGCAGTTGATACTTTAGGGTCTATATGGGGCGCCCCTACGGACCAGAGCCACACATCATTTTGTCTTTGATAGAGGAAAACTCTGTTTATACAGAAATGATGACACTTTTATACTTCAACTGTCCCTCCATTATGCTGTACGCCTGTACCCCAACCCCTTGTTACTGTCTCTGAATATTCATTTCCTTTTTTCGCCTACTCAGTGGTGGGGGAAGAGAATGCACCAAGTCTTTCCACTTGAGCCGTAAAAGGCGACAAAAAACAGGACGGGGGATTGGATTAGGAGTGCTGCTACCTGTAGCCCCAAAAGGGGACATTCCTAAAAAAAGTAAAGCCATAAGAGGGTCTGGAAATTTTCCAACCAGTACCCTAAGGGTTGGGTCTTTTAATGTGTGTGGATGTGGTACAGATGAGAGTAAAAGGGAAGAGATAGGCAGTATGTTTGTGAGAAGAAAGATGGATGTGCTGGCTTTGAGTGAAACTAAAATGAAAGGAAAGGGCGAGTGTGAGTTTGGGAGGTACTCAGGAGTGAAGAGTGGATGAGGGAGAGAAGGGGCTATACTAGTAACTGAAGAGATAAATAAGCGTGTAGTGGAGTGGAAGGAGGTTTCATCAAGGTTGATGTGGATGAAGGTGAAGCTGGGAAGGAAGATGTGGGTTTTTGAAGTGTGTATGGGCCAGGTAGTGAGAAGAGCATAGAGGAAAGGGAGGATTTTTGGGTAGATATAAATGAGTGCATAGAGGGATTAGGAAGAAATGTCAATGTAGTTGTATTGGGAGACCTTAATGCTAGGGTAGGAAATGAACCAATAGATGGAGTGATTGGGAAGTATGGAGTTCCAGGTAAAAATCATAGTGGAGAATTGATGGTGGAGATGTGTCTTGAAAGAGAGTTGATGATAGCAAATACAGTGTTTAGGAAGAAAGTCAAGCATAAGTACACATGGGAGAGGGTGGTGGATGGAAGGGTGGTAGATAGAGCGTTAATGGACTATATAGTGGTGACCAGGAGTATGGATGTACATGTTAAGGATGTACATGTCCTAAGGGGAGGGAATGGGGAATATCAGATCATTTACCGGTGGAAGGTAAATTGAGATTGGAGAATAGGTGGAGAAAGAGGAAAAGGGCAGAAGGTAGCGAGGTACTTAGAGTGAACTGCTTAAATGAGAAAAAAAAGGAGAATGAGTATAAGAAGAAGCTGAGAGAAGAGTGGGAGGGAGTAAAGGATAGAGTAGAACTGGGAGTGGAGGAGGAAAGGGGATGGTTCAAGGAGGGAGTCATAAGGTGTGCAAAGATGGTTTGTGGAACTAGGAGGGCAGGAGGAAATAGAAGGAAGGGTAGTGTGTGGTGGGATGAGGAAGCAAAGAAGGGTGTAGAAGAGAAGCAGGCATTCATAGATTGGCTACAAATTAGGATGAGGGAATCATATGAGAGGTACAAAGTAAAGAGAAGGGAAGTTAAGCATAAGAAAAGAAGCAAAGAGGATATTCAAGTAGATTTAGATAAATTACAGCAACGGTCTGAAGAAAAGTGGCTAATGAAATTTAACACAAGTAAATGCAAGGTAATGCACATAGGTAAAAATAACAGTAAGTACGATTACAAGTTATTTGGTAATTCGTTAACAAAAGTGGATAGTGAAAAAGATCTCGGCGTAATTATCAGTAATGACCTCAAATCATCCAAGCAGTGTATTTCAGCCTCTGAGAAAGCAAATAAGATTCTGGGACTGATTGCGCGATCTTTTGATTTCAAAAGTCCATCACTCATTAACAAGCTATATAAATCGTTAGTTCGTCCACATTGGGAATATGCTGTTTCCGTATGGTCACCGAATCTCATTAAAGACATTGACAGACTGGAAAATGTACAACGGCGAGCCACAAAACTGATTCCAAATATCAAAAATAAATCATACGAAAATCGACCAAAACACATGAATCTGTTTTCCCTAAAAAAGCGTAGACTCAGAGGTGACTTGATACAGGTCTTTAAGATTTTAAAGGGAATTGACAACATCAAAAGTGACCAAATTTTCACATTGAATGAGAATCAGACAAGAAACAATGGTCTCAAACTGTCCGGAAATAGATTCAATTTGGAAGTAGGTAGAAACAACTTTGCCAACCGTGTAGTAAATGAATGGAATAAACTTCCTGCACAGGTAGTGCAATGTCTGATTTTCATTTATTTTGTTTTTGTTTTATTATCATTTGTCTGTCTGATTTTCATTTATTATTAGTTATATGTCAATTTATCATTATTTACTATTTACCTGTTTGTTTATTATTCAACTATACCTATGCATTTATTTATGTATTTTATTTGTTATTTACATTATTATAGTTTTTATTTATTGTTTTATTATTAATATGATTTTTTTTTTCGCATCCGACCTAGATATGGATCAAAAGGTCTCCTGTCGGCATGCTCCGCCTTTGTAATCCTTTGTAATGGGGTGAGAGTATGACTGAAAATTTTGAAAGTAATAAAAAGATGTTTTGGAAGGAAATTAAAAGAGGAAGAGGAGGTGAATCAAGTAAAGAAAAGGTAAAAGGTGCAGACAGAGAGATGATAATGGAAGAGAAGGCAGTGAGAGGAAGGTGGGCAGAGTATTTTTTGGGAGTTACTAAATGTGAAGGAGAATAGGGAGGGAAAGGTAGTTGCAGTGGGAAGGCTTATGGGAGGGTCTTGATTGAGAGGATTAGGAGAGGAACAGAGGGAGTAATTGGTGAGAAACAGTGTGGGTTTAGGACAGGTAGGGGTTGTGTAGATCAGATCTTTGTGGTAAGACAGATATGTGAGAAAGCTATAGGAAAAGGTACGGATGTTTTTTGGGCTTTTATGGATCTGGAAAAGGCTTATGACAGGGTAGACAGGAAGGCACTGTGGGAGGTTTTGCAGATATTTGGAATAGGAGGAAAGCTGTTAAGAGCAGTCAAGTGTTTTTACAAGAGTAGTAGAGCTTGTGTTGGGGTTAGAAATGGAGAGAGTGAATGGTTTGAGGTGAAGGTGGGACTTCGTCAGGGATGTGTTATGTCTCCCTGGTTGTTCAATCTTTACATGGATGGGGTGGTGCGAGAGGTGAATGCAAGGGTAGTTGGTCAGGGGTTGGAGATGGTTAAAGAAAATGGAGAGAAGAGGGAGGTGAGCCGGTTGTTGTTTGCTGACGACACTGCGCTTGTAGCAGGATCAGAGGAAAGATTGAGGAAGTTAGTAACAGAGTTTGAGAAGGTGTGTGAAAGAAGGAAGCTGAAGATAAATGTGGGCAAAAGTAAGGTGATGAGAAGTACAAGGGGAGAGAGTGACAGCAGGCTGGAAGTGAGCATAAAGGGTGAAAGACTGGAGGAAGTGGATAGTTTTAGATACTTGGGTGTGAATGTGGCAGGAAAGGGAGGAGTGGGGTTGGAGGTAGAATTTAGATTTAGAGAAGAGATGCCTTGGTGGATTAAAAAGTGTAATGAGAAATAGACATCTGGGAATGGATGCGAAGAGGAGGTTATATGAAGGAGTGATTGTGCCAACAGCACTGTATGGGCCAGAAACATGGAACATAAGAGAGGAAGAGAGGAGTTTTAATGTGTTTAGGATGAAATGTCTGAGAAGTATGATAGGGGTTACTAGGCTAGATCGAGTGAGAAATGAGGAGGTGAGGATGAGAACAGTGGTGGTAAGGGAGTTGGGAGATAGGGTTGATGAAAGAGTATTAGGACAGTTTGGACACATGGAAAGAATGAGTGAAGAAAGATTAGTAAAAGAAGTGTGGAAGGAGTGAATATGAGGAGGCATCCTAGTACGAGATGGATGGATGGGGTGAAAGGGGCATTACTAAAGAGAGGAATGTCTGTGGAGGAAGGATGGGAGAGGACAGAATATAGGGGTGAATGGAGAAGGGTTGTGTATGGATGATGCTGTGATGCATGAGGGGGAGTGGGTGGGGGATGGGGGTGAGGAAGTATGTATGAGAAAAAAATTGATGCAGCCCAAAGGGATTTCTTCCTGTCTTTTCTTTTTCTGCATGAGGGGACAGAGAGGGGGGGTCACCGAATTTATGAAGCGGCCTTGATGTCGATGTGCTGTCTTGTGACACTACTTCTGACCCAGGGCAGTGGACAGGATGCAGGGATGACCCATCATCCAGGAGGTGCCAAGATAAGAGGGGGGGAGGAGGGTGGCAGGGAGTGGAATATATAGGATATGGAATGAGTGGGAGTGGTTTCTATGCCTTTTTCTTTTTGGCTACCCCCCTCGTAAGGTGGAAAAATCCTTTGGTATATGTATGTACTCTTCCCCCATTTCATGTCTGCTCTCCTCTATCTTGTATGTTTTTTTTTTTTTTTTTTTTTTTTTTTCTTTCTACCTCTTGTATGTTTCTCTCCTATTTTACAACCAGTCTGTGAATGTTTCTTCTCTTCTACCATCTCTTTGCTTTATCATCCCACTATTCACTACCCTTCCTTATATACCCTCCCATCTTTCTTGTTCTACACACCATCTTTGCACACGTTACTCCAGCCTTGAGACACCCCCATTCTTCCTCCACTCCTACCTCTACTCTATCCTTCACCTCCCACTTATCTCACAACTTCTTGTATTCCTTCTCATTTTAAGCTTTACTTTAAGCACTTCCATACCTTCTATCCTGTTCCTCTTTCTCCATCTGTCCTCCACTCTCAACTTACCTTCCAAAAAATAATCTGATATTCCCCAACTCTCCCCTAAGAACATGTACATCCAAAACAATTCCTACTCATCTCCTGGATAACACTAAATAGTCCACTAAACTTTCATCAACTCTCAAAACACATCACCATCAACTCTCCACTACAATTTTTTTCTGGCACTCCACACTTCCCAACCACTCCATCTATTGGTTCATCTCTTACTGTAGCATAAAGATCTCCCAATACCACTACATTGACATTTCTCCCTAAACCCTATGCACTCATTTAAAACTGTTCAAAAAGCCTCCCTTTCCTCAATACACTTTTCACTACCAGGCCCATATGCACTTCTGACCCACATTTTCCTTTACAATTTCACCTTTATCTACATTAACCTTGAAGAAATCTCCTTCCACACCACCTCATACTTACCTATCTCTTGACTTAATAGTATAGCCACCCCTTTCCTCCCTTGTTCTCCTCTCATTCCTGACACCCTCCCCACTTCACTCCCAAAATCAATCATACCCCTCACTTTTAACTTTGTTTCAATCAGTGCCAACACATCCTCTTTTCTTCCCACAGATATACTGCCTATCTCTTCCCTTTTACTCTCATCTGTAGCATGCACACTGAAAGACCCAAACCTTAGGGTTCTGGTTGGAAAACTCCTCACAAACCCTCCTATGCCTTTTAGAGCTATGGAGAGTAGGGTGTCTATTCCTATTCTATATTCCATTTTAGTTGCCTTTTATGACCCAAGTGGGAAAACTCAGGGCCAGTATTCTATCTCCCCTACCACAGGGTTTGGCAAAGATGGAAATATATATTCAGAGAAGTGGTACAAGACATTATTGAGAGGGGGGATGGCATAACTGAGGGACAGTCATGCAAATGATCATCATTTCTCAGCGAGTAGATATTTCCTCTAACACAAAATTATGTGTAGCTCTGGTCTATAGGGGCACCTCATATAAACCCTCAAGTATCAGTTGCATGCTACTGAGCAGATTTTTACCTCACAATCATTGAGAGCAACTGTGGTCAAAAGATGTGAGATGTACAGTGAAGGTCAGGTTGGATGTGAACAAGAGGATGGGACAAGTGGAGAATTTTAAGTATTTGAGGTTGCATTTCGATGTGGGGGTGAATTAGAGTGAAAGAGAAAGTAAATGTGTGGGTAGAATGGTGTAAGTGTTATGAGAAGTGGGTATGAATGCAAAAAAAGGTTGTATGAAAGAACACAGCATTTTATGAAGCAGACTTGGAATACAAGGAAAGCAGAAAGGTAGAATGTGTACAGGGTGATGTTTGAGAAATGTGATTATAGGCTACAAGATTAGATTGTACCTCAGAGTGCCCTATGCACGTTTGGGCCAAATGGCACCTGACAATTTCAGTCAAAATCCATAGTTTCCCTCAGGATTTTTGTAATTATTTTGGTCACTTGCTCCATTTGGTGAGGCCATGAGGTTTCCTGTTGATTTCACTTGGGCACCCCTCAAGTCAAAGGTGCAGGCACCAGAGCCAGAAAGGCAAAAATCCTCCCATAGCCTGGAATTTGGCTAGACCCCATCACATGCCCTTAGGTCCAGCCTCCTCAAATGTACTTCACAGTGCTCTTTGCATGACTCTCCCTTTGGGGCAAGTTTAGGCCAAATCAGCTGACCATATGATTTGATAAAAATCCATGAGGGTGTTTTGGGGGGTCATTTTGACCACTGGCCTTCCAGTAGATTTCACTTGGATCCAATCAGGCAGTTGTGGGCACCAGAAGTGGAATGACAAAATCCACCCAGAGCTTGAAATTTAGCTGAGCCCTGTGCACACACCCTTGGATCCAGGTTCCTAACACATACCTCTCAGTGACCTATGCATGCCTCTTCCTCTGGGGCAACATTGGGGTAGATGAGTGAGATTGTGGCCAAAATAACCCCTAAGAAATCCTGAGGTGGTTAACCTATGGTTTTTTACTAAAATCATTAGATTGGCCTATTTGGCCCAAATTTGCCCTAGAGGGAGAGTTGTGCATAGGGCATTGTGAGATACATGCGAGGGACCTGGATCTGTGAGAAATGTGGAAGTGAGGCAGAGAACAGGGTTGGAAAGATAGCTGTTGTTGTCGTTCCCTAGACTGTCTGTCCGAGCAGTCCCGTCTCCCCAAGGAATGCCACAGCCGAAACTGGGTTTTCCCACAGATCCTTTATAGTGTATGTTGTGTTGTTTGCATGCATGATTGTGTATAATGCAGTCTTCCATTATGTGTTGTATGGTATGGGGTGAAGTGTTACATCCTGGGCAGCTGTTCACAATGCGGTCATCCAGCCTCTTCTGGTAGCTTAGAAGTGCTGGGTGGTGGCCGCACTGCAGTCTGGCCAGGTGGACTCTGTCCTTTCATGGGAGAGAGGATTCAGAAGGGTGGATATCAGGGGGTCTGGCATGCAGCAGTGTGTTGTCTTTCAGTGTGTTAATGGAGCAGTGAGTGATATGATTATGAATATGTTTCCGGAGACTGGTATTTGGTGGTTGTGGAGGAAGAGAAGAGAGTATCTGTGTGTAATACAGGTCTTTGGGTGTTGTTTTAATGTTTCTTGGTGTGTGTGGGTGTTCTGCTATGTAGTGTAGCGGGTGTGATGTGTTTGTGGTGGCTGCGGCAAGTGTTTGTGTGCCTCTCATGTCAAGGTGGTCCTTGACTTTGAGGACTTTTGTTTCATGGTGTAAATGGTCTGTAGGTGTTGTATTTGTGTAGCCTGTAATTGTTTTTAGGGCTTTGTTTTGTATGATTTGAAGGGTGTTGTGGTGTGTCTCACTGAGATAGCTGTAGAATAGGGTAGATCAGAGTGATGAGATGGTTTGGGCATATTGCAAGAATGACTTAAGAAAGACTAGCAGAAGTGGGTGGAGTGGACTTGATGGGACAATCAAGAATAAGATGGATAGATGGGACAAGAGGTGGTTTTGGATGCACAAGGAATGTCTGCCAAGGAAGGAAGATAGAGTACAAAATATAGGAGTAAATGAAGGGAGGTTGTAGAATGATGTAGCCCAAAGTTATTTTTTCATCTATTCCATAAAGTATTTGGAGTGCAAAGATGGTGTGTGGAACAAGAAGGACAGGAAATAGAAGGAAGGGTAGTGAATGGTGGGATGAGGAAACAAAGAAGGTTGTAGAAGAGAAGTGAGCTTTCACAGATTGGTTACAAAATAGGACGAGGGAGTCGTATGAGAGGTACAAAGAAAAGAAAAGAAGTAAAGCACAAGGTAAAGGAGGCAAAGAGGAGAGCAGATGAGAAATGGGGTAAGAGTATGACAGAAAATTTTGAAAATAATAAAAAGATGTTTTGGAAAGAAATTAAGAGAGGAAGAGGAGGTGAATCAAGTAGAGAAGAAAAGGTGAAAGGTGCAGATGGAGAGATGATAATGGAAGAGAAGGCAGTAAGGAGAAGATGGGCAGAATATTTTAGGGAGTTGCTAAATGTGAAGGAGGATAGGGAGGGAAAGATAGCTGCAGTGGGAAATGCCAAGAAAATGACCGTGATGAGTGAGGAAAATGGAGGAGAAATAAGGAAGGATGAAGTGAAGGCAGTTGTTAAGATGATGAAAGCAGGTAAGGCACCTGGTCTGGATGGATGCCATGCAGAATGTCTAAAAAAAGGAGGTATAGTGATGGTGAATTGGCTGGTGAGGTTATTTAATGTTTGCTGGAGAGAGGGTAGAGTGCCAGAGGACTGGAGGAGTGCCTGTATAGTTCCACTTTACAAGGGAAAAGGGGACAAGTGTGAATGTAGTAGTTTCAGAGTGATAAGGTTGTTAAGTGTAGTTGGGAAGGCTTATGGGAGGATCTTAATTGAGAGGATTAGGAGAGGAACAGTGTTGATTTAGGACGGGTAGAAGTTGTGTAAATCAGATTTTTGTGGTAAGACAGATATGTGAAAGCTATAGGAAAGGGTAAGGATGTTTTTTGGGCCTTTATGGACCTGGAAAAGGCTTACGACAGGGTAGACAGAAAGGCACTGTGGGAGGTTATGCAGATATACAGGATAGGAGGAAAGCTTCTAGGAGCTGTCAAGAGTTTTTATGAGAGTAGTAGAGTTTGTGTCAGGATTAGAAATGGAGAGAGTGAGTGGTTCGAGGTAAAGGTGGGACTTCGTCAAGGATGTGTTATGTTGCCCTGGCTGTTCAATTTATACATGGATGGGGTGGTGTGAAAGGTAAATGCAAGGGTAGTGGGTCAGGGATTGGAGATGGTTAAAGAACATGGAGAAAAGTGGGAGGTGAGCCAGCTGTTGTTTGCGGACGACACTGCGCTTGTGGCAGGATCGGAGGAGGGATTGAGGAAATTGGTGACAGAGTTTGGGAGAGTATGTGATAGAAGAAAGCTGAAGATAAATGTGGGTAAAAGTAAGGTGATGAGATGTACAAGTGGTGAAAGTGGCAGTAGTCTGGAAGTGAGCATTATTGGAGAGAGACTGGAGGAAGTGGATAGTTTTAGATACTTGGGTGCAAATGTGGCAGGAAAAGGTGGAGGTAGAATGTAGATTGAGAGAAGCGAGTAAATGCCTTGGTGGATTAAAAAGTGTAATGAGGAATAGACATTTGGGAATGGATGCTAAGAGGAGACTATATGGAGTGATTGTGCCAACAGCACTGTATGGGGCAGAAACATGGAACATATGAGAGGAGGAGTTTGAATGTGTTTGAGATGAGGTGTCTTGAGAAGTATGATGGGGGTTACTAGGCTGGATAGTGAGAAATGAGGTGAGGAGGAGAACAGGGGTGGAAAGGGGGTTGGGAGATAGGGTTGATGAAAGAGTATTAGGATGGTTTGGACACATGGAAAGAATGAGTGAAGAAAGACTAGTAAAAGAGGTATGGAAGGCAGATGTGGGGGGAGTGAACATGAAGGGACGTCCTAGGATGAGGTGGATGGATGGGGTGAAGGGGGCTTTGGGGAAGAGGGGAATGTCTGTTGAGGAAGGACGGGAGAGGACAGAAGACAGGGGTGAATGGAGAATGGTTGTATATGGATGATGTGATGCATGAGGTGGAATAGGTGGGGGGATGGGGGGTGAGGTAGTACGTGTGAACAAATTTTTGACGCAGCCCGAAGGTATTTCTCCCCGTCTTCTCCTTTTATGCATGGGGGGGACAGAGAGGGGGGGTCGCCGATTTAATGAAGTGGCCTTGCTGTGGATGTGCTGTGTCTAGTGACACTGCTTCTGACCCAGGGCAGTGGTCAAGGTGCAGGGATGACCCGTCATCCGGGAGGTGCCAAGATGAGAGGGAAGGTGGAGGGGTGTGGAGTGTATTCAGGGATGGAATGGGTGGGACTGATTTTATGCCTTTTCCTTTTTGGCTACCTCCCTTGTAAAGGGGAAAAAGCATTGGTATATGTATGTATGTATTTGGAGTGGATGAAGTGTGAGAGGGTCACCATATAATGGAGTGGTGGGGATAAACCAGTTCTGTATCAAGTGGGGCTGTGCTTTGACTTGGCCACCCCCACATAAGGGATGAAGGGATTTTTGGGATTGATTGTGCTCATGGGATCCTGTCTCTGTCCCCACTTACCAAAATTAGCTTTGAATTTGTGTGTATTAATCATACACACACACACACTCTTTTCCCTCTTATTCCTTCCCATAGTAGCTAGTAGAAGAGATTACATCACCTTATTTTGTTTCATCCCTCAGGTGCAAACTGTGGATGAAGACCACATTCTGATCCGTCCAGCAAGAAACAGTAGCAACATCCTGAGGGAGGTGGAATTCAATGTTCGTGTTGTTTCTAAAGAAGAATTCAAAGACAGTGGTCGGGTCATTAACAAGGAAATGTATGATGAATACAAGGTAAAAATTTTACTTGGTTTGATCACTGTAGATGGAATTTTTTATAAATATATAAATATCTAGATGTGAGAGTATGATGCTATAACAGAGTTGGGGATAAACCAGTGCTAACTGAAGACCTGCTGTGTTGGGAGACAAAGATGACCATTCATCCACATGTGCCAACAAATTAAGAGGGAGGCCTTATAGGGCAGGGGTTCTTAACATTTCTATCTTTTTGAGCTCAAGCAAAGAAACTGGTCAAGCGAGCACCTCAGGACACCTAATGAGTTACATTTTTCAATGGATGCATAATATACAATAAAAAATTCTTTTATAAAGAGGTGTATACCACACTTGTGAAAAAAAAATAGTTTGAGTAATAAAAACATAATTAAAATATGCAAAACATAGGAATAAATAATAATTATAAAAGTAAAATTCTTACCAATGAACTTTTAATATGATCCTTGACTTTACATGTCATTGGCCAAATCCCTTGTTTTCAAGTGTCCTTCATGAAGAGACAATCAAAGACTCTTCCAAATGTTACATTGTTAGTTTAGCCCTTATTTTGGTTTTTAATATTATTGAGAATAGGGCATTGGGTCTTTGAACAGGTGTCTATAGTTTTTAATGTTTTAATTTAGGATAGCAAAGTTTAATCACAAATTGATAAGTGTATTTTCTATTTCTATCCAGAGAAAAGACTTGGAGAGTAAGAAGAGAAAGGTATCATCATCATCATCATCATCATGTGATGAAAACAGTGAAGATGATAGTAAAACTAGAAAAGAAGACAACTTACGCATTAAAGATGAGCCCTATAAGAGTGAGAAGATTAAAGATGAAAAAGTGAAAACTGAAATAGGCAGATATAAGGAGGATTATGTTGAAATGCCAAAAGAAAGAACTAAGAAGTATGATAAAATAGAAGTAGAAAGACCTTGTTCATCATTAGCAATCAAGATGGAAGACTCTTTAGACAAAATCAGTGTAAATAAAGTAACTGGTGATAATATAAAAAGAAACGTGAAGATGCATGATACAGACAGAGATAAAAAATATTCTAAATGTTCACATAGTGAAAGAGATAAAGAATATACAAAAAGTTCACACAAGGAAAGAGATAGAGAGTATTCAAAAACTACATATAGTGAAAGAGAGAAGGAGTTTTCAAAAAGCTCATATAGTGATCACAGTAAAGTAAAAGGTATATATACATCTGATAAACAAGAGAGGTATGATAGGGACAGGAAGGATGGGGAATTTGCAAAGAGAAGAGATGATTACAGTGAAATTAAATCTAAAAGAAAACATGAAGAGAAACAGGAGAGTGGAACAAAGTACAGCTCCAGAAATGGGCACAGTTCCTCCAAGGACCAGAAATCAAAACATACAGAGAAATATAAAGAGATGTATACTAAAGAAGAGAAGTCAAAGAAATCCAGATTGGAAGATAAGCCAGTAGTTGTTCCTTGGGTACGTGAAAATTTAAGAGTCCGGTTTATCAACAAGAATTACAAAGGAGGGAGATATTACAAGGAAAAGGTAAGGTTTGACTGGTGTTAGAAAATTAGCAATACATCTGTCTTATACCCATTCAAAAACTTGCAAAGGAAGTGTGGAAAACTGAAATAGATGAAGTGAGGAAGAACAGTAATGAGATTGTTGGCTGGCAGGGAAACTTTGATGCAGGTGGAAGGTCTTGAAGTAATAAAGTGCAAAAGATTTGAATGAATGGAAGGATATTTTGAACGGATGATGGAACCTGAAGGGATGTTCCTCTTCTGCTTCATAATTTAGTTTGAGTGGATGAGGGGGGACTGCTGTACAATGAAATGGTAAAACTAAACTAGAAAACCAAAAATAACATTTTCAAAGAACTAATCAGTCTTCATGATTGTTTCTATCTCATTTTGGCAGGTTGTGGTATTAAATGTCCTTACAGCAGAAAATTGTGAATGTGTCACAGAGGAAGGAAAAGTGTTGAGAGATATCAACCCCACATGGTTGGAAACTGTAATTCCAAAGACATATCCATGGCTGGTTCAAGTTGTGCAAGGCAAACACAAGGGGCTGGTAAGTTGCAGACTATATTAAAATTATACTTTATAGACCCCCCCCCCCCCCAACAAAGGGACAGAATTGGAAGTGTTGTTCTTCCATGCAGAAAAAATACATAATTTTATTGCCCTGAATTCTTGCTTGAGACTCTGAGATGAGAAATTTAGTCACAACCCTTAAGGTGTCCCATGCAAGTCACTTGGGGAAGAGAAGTCTGTGAACTTGTCTGTTATTTTACACGGGTACAGGGACATGAAAGTGATCTGCAGCCCATAGTGGTAACCTCCTATTTTGGAGGGAAACTCCTCCAGGTATCCTGTATTTGTTGGTGTTGTAATGTATTGTAGTTTACCAGTACTTCTGTCCTCATGGACACAGTCAAATGTAGTGTTGTCACACAAGCATCCCCCCCCCCCCAAACATGACTTCGATCCCACTAACCCATCTTGTTACATCACTTATGGTCTCCTTCAATCTTGTTCTTATTATGGACAAGAAGGTCATGTGTTGGCACAATATCATTGTAATTGCAATTTTTTTCTTCTCTCGCCACAGGTGGGTCGTATATTGGAGCAGCACAAAGAACAAGAGAAGGCCTCTGTGCAGGTCTTGGATGATGAAACAGTTATTCTAAAACTACACTATGATGATATATGTGAAATTGTGAAATGAAGTATGGTACAAATAGGTTTTAGAAAATAAACAGAATAGTATATTACATTTTAATTTTCCATATTAAAAAAAAAGTATATTCTGGTTAAAACAACTATTTTGTAGATTTAGACAACCAGAAAAAAAACTATGTACATAGTTACAGCTACATATGTAGCATTACTGTAGCCAATGAAAACGTGAACCATATTTTGCTTTGCGTACTGGTACATCTTCTGAGAGGTAGGGCTGTGGACCATCGGTGATCTCAAGGGGCACATAACCCTCTGGTTTAGGCCTGCAAAAATTTTCAAAAAGTTATATTCAAAACAAATATCTAAATCTTGACTGAAATTTCATCAACAGCCTACACACATTCTAGTATGCAACAGAACATTTAGTTGTAGCCAAAATTGGGAGAAATTTGTATCATGGTTAACCCCTTTTCTGAAATGAAAGATTAATCAAATTCCTTCCTTGTCTTGGGCCTGGATATAGAAAACAAATTTGTTGCAGTTTCAATGAAGTGTCACATCCTGTCCCCTGCCACATCACAGGTCAAAGATAAAGCAGCAAGATGCTGGGCTGGTTTGCCCAGACCTCTTCATCATATGGTGAAGCTTATGCAGAACACCTTCCAATACTAACTGAGCATAGGAACTACTAAGTAGCTGCTAAGAACATCCAAACTTGGTGACAAAATTAAATTATGGCTTTGAAAAGAGAGAGGGGGGGGGGAATGGATGCCTCCCATCAGCACAGTAATACTGCTCACTCCTGACAACCAAGAATTACAGAAATATCCAATAATAAAACTGAATGGCCAAGATCATCCACTGGTAAAGCAAACAAAAAAATTCCCATACTCACTTATGATACTTTCATGACCACCAGCCTACATATCAGACAATTAAAAGTGAAACTCTAAGAAAATTAACATATTACAAACATGAGTAGTAAGCACAATATTAGGTCAACATCAGAAAACTTTTTTTTTAAAGAATCCCTTTCAAATGTTCTTCAACAGTAGTTCCCAACAATCAAGTAAACATACATACATACATACATATACCAAGGCTTTTTCCCCCTTCCAAGGGAGGTAGCCAAAAAGGGAAAGGCATAAAAACACTCCCACCCATTTCATCCCTAAATACACTCCACATCCCTCCCACCCTTCCTCTCATCTGAGCACCTCCTGGATGACGGGTCATCCCTGCACCCTGCCCACCGCCCTGGGTCAGAAGCAGTGTCGCAAGACACAGTACATCCACAGCAAGGCCGCTTCATTTAATCGGCGACCCCCCCTCTCCGTCCCCCTTTGCATATAAGGCGAGGATGATGGGGGGTGGGGTAGTATGTGTGAGTAAGTTTTGACGCAGCCCGAAGGGATTTCTCCCGGTCCTCGCCTTATATGCAAAGGGGGACGGAGAGGGGGGGTCGCCGATAAAAAAAAAAAAAAAAAAAAAAAAAAAAAAAATTAAACATGACGTACTAAAAAAAATAAAATAGGATGCAATCACCCCAATAAAACATTGTACAGAAACCAAAATCATACCCATAAAATAAAAATGATAGGTACACTGTTTATGTAAAAACCCTCAATCCCACTAACCCATCTCTTTACATCACACAACCATAACCAAATGAAGAAAAATATCATACTACTTGAACATTTACAATAACTGAAATACATCACACAACCCATCCATACAAAAACCCTTCCACTATTGGATAATTAAAGCACTTCAAAACCAAACCCCTAGAGATATTTGCCCAATAGAAAAATCCCTCCATGATGCAATCATGACACACAAGACACAGAATACCTCATACCCAACAAGCCATACACAGACAACACTATTTCTTTCTTGAGGGATGCACTTTTTCCATATGTTTGTCCACATTCTTTGGTCATTTAAAATAATTAAAAGTTTTGTGTATCCTTGTTCAGGATCTGACCCAAATGTCCTGCATTGAAGGGTTGTCATTTTGGTCTTAACTAGGGGTGTACCAATTAATTGGCATTGGCAAGAATCGGCATTTTTTTGGTGAATCAGCATCAGCGAGAATAGTCTTAGAAAGGGATTTTGCCAATTCAGTAATTCACCTATTATTCATTGTTCTGGTGGTTGCATAAGGCCATACAGCATATGTGCTATACAAGATACCACTACCAAATAATCATTGCTTTATTTTATTTTCACATAGCATCAAAACCATAGGGAATGAGGTGGCTAGGAATATGTGGTAGTGGTAAACCTATGCTGCCATCTAGTGCCATAACATGTTTTGAAAATATTATGCAGAGGTGATAAATCCGCAGACACAAGGATGTACAACCATAGAAACTTTTAAAATAACAGCACAAGTCAAAGTCAATGTTAGAGCAAATTATATTTTTCTAATTTTATTTGTATTTATATATATTTTTAAACAGCAAAGTTTCTACAACAGAAATTAAGCGAGAGTAATATGGGAGTAAATTGTCCAGGCATCTGTGGATTCTGTCGATTTTACCTGCTATAAATTCTAAGTACAAAAAATCAGCGGACAGATTTACTCCCACTTACTCTGCAGAAATTTATAGCCAAATGAATAATTTATAAAGTATTATTCTTTGATATATTTTGACAAGTAAATACATAACAATACATTATGTTTTTTGGCAATAAGAACTATGACTAACTCATGTTTAGATGATTTGCTGTCAAATTCACAATCACACGAGTCAAATTTAGACAAAGTGAAACTTCAAAGAATAGGAAAAAAAGAAAGAATATCTGATGCTACAAAGCAAAGTTCATAAATTTTGCTCCCTCCCATGTGACTCTCGATTCCTCAAGTTGGTGGTGAGACAACCACAACTCGTATCCTGAACTTGGAAAGGTTGCCAACAAAATACTGTGCTCTCCACCATCTCCACAAACGGGAGAAATTGATGCTGTTGAATTTCAATTTGTGAATGTTTAACTTTGACTATTAACCCATGAAATGCGGCAGTACTCGGTGAGTCAGCATGTTGGAGGGGGGGGGGTTCATTGGGTGTTTTGTTCCCTTTTTTTTTTTTATGCCCTCCCCCTTCTCTCTCTGTCTCTCCCCAAATATTAGTAGAGACTGAGTCAGGTTTAGGTTTTACTATTAAGTTAGCATTAATAGATTTTACACACAGCACATGTTTTATTAAAATCATGCATTAAATGATTCAAGTTACTTGAAGTTAGTAGTTACATCAAAATCTATGAAATTGGTAATTCTTAACCTTTTTCAACCAATAAAAAATAATACAATCATACATTGATAATCATAAAGTGGTCAATCAATAAGCACTTCATTACGTTCATTCAGTCATTAGCATCCAACAGTTCAACTGGCATGTATAAATCTACATAGGTTTTTATGCAAGTAAAAACCATAGTTTAATTACTTTATATTAAAAACTGATCTACCATAATTATATAAAATGGAATCAGTATCGGCAACTAAGAATGAATAGGAATTTGTTTTGGCAACAGAGTGAACTGGAATCTGCGTCAGCAAAAAAATGGAATCGGCCCACCCTTAGTCTTAACATTCAAATGTGTAAAAAGAAATGTATATTACTAAAACTCACCTTTCTGTATCATGAACTTTGGCACGGCAGAAGTATCCATAATCAGGGCGCTCAACGTTTAGATTTTCCAGAACACACTTGTCAAACACTGCCTGAGTGTTGCGACAACTGAAACAAAGATAGATTTCATGTGACATTCGTGATTTTGTACAGAAGGCAAACCTGTCTATATACCAAGGGCTTTTTGCCCATACTAGAGAGGTAGCCAAAGTCAAAAGGCATATACCCACCCCCACCCATTCCTCCCTCTTGGCTCCTCATAGATGACAGGTCATCCCTGTACCTCACCCATTGCCCTGAGTCAGAAGCAACACAGCAAGGTCACTTTACTTACTCAACGACCCTTCCTCTCTGCCCCCTTATGCAGAAAAATACCAGACATGTAGAAATCCCTTCAGGCTGCATCAAATATCATTCACACATAACCACTCCCTTTCTTGCATCACAGTATCATCTATACACAGGCATTCTCTACTCAACCCTATCTCCCATCACAGTATCATCCATACACATTCTCCACTTGCCTATATCTCCTGCCTCCCTTGCTCAACACTCCCTTCACCCCATCCATCTCATCCTTGGTCATCCCCTGAAGCTACTCCATCTACCTCTGCCTTCCACACCTCTATTACCAATATTTTATCACTCATTCTTTCCATGTGTCCAAACCATCCCAATAATCTTTAATTTGATTTCATCAGCTCTATCTACCATCTCTTTTTCCACTTCCGCTCTCCTCCTCATCACCTTGTTTCTCACTCTATCCAACCTAGTAACCCCTACCATACCTCTGACATTTCATCTCAAACACATTTAAACTTTTCCTCTCTGGCTCTCTTAAATTCCAAATCTCTGCCTCATACAATGCTATTGGCACAATCACCCCTTCATACAATCTCCTCTTTACATCCATTCCCAGTTGCCTATTTCTCATAACACTTTAATCCACCAAGGTATTTAATTCTCTCAATCTACATTTACCTCCACCTTCATTCATTCCTTTCCTGCCTCATGCAACCCCAAATTCCTAAAGCTATCCATTTCCTCCAGCCTCTCTCTCCTTTTAGATGCTTCCAACTCACTGCAATCCTCTACCCTTGTACATCTGATCACCTTGTTTTTACCCCATCACATACCTTTCCAAGCTCTGTCACTAATTCCCTTAATCCTTCCTCTGACTGTGCCACAAGTGCAGTGTCATCAGCAACTGGCTCACCCCCAATTTTCTCAATTTTCTTTGACCATCTCCAGCCCCCTGCCTATCACCGTCACCTTTACCTCCTGCACCACCCCCATCCATCACATTGAACAGCCATGGCAACATGACATGGTCTTGATGCAGTTCCACCTTTACCTCAAACCACTTGCTCTCTCCTTTTCTAACACACTACTACTCTCATAAAAACTCAAATGCCCTTCCCCCAATACCTTATATCTGCAATACCTCCAACAGTGCCTTCCTGTTTACTGTCAAAAGCCTTTTTCAAATCCATAAAGGCCCAAAACACATCCTTACCTATTCCTAAAGCTTTCTCACACATCTGCCTTCATACAAAAATTTGATCTACATAACCCCTACCTTTCCTAAATCCACTCTGTTTCTCTCCTAATCCTCTTAAAACCCAATAAGCCTTCTCAACTACACTTAACACACTGATCCCTCTGAAACTACTTCACTCACCCTTTTCCCTTGTAAAGCAGAACTATACAGGCAGTCACCAGCCATTCCACTATTACTGTACCTCCTTTCTTCCGACACTCCACATGACACACATCTAATCTAGGAGCCTTACCTGTTCTCATAATTTTCAGAGCTACTTTCACCTCATCTTTTCTTATTTCTCCTGTTTTCCTCTTCCATCACCTTCATTTTCTTAGCACCCCCCACTGCTACCACCAATCCCTCCCTATCTTCATCATAGCTAATCATAATGAATATGGCATTGTACCAATTTTGCCATATTCACTATTACTATCAGTTATCAACCTAATCAAATCTAAGATACATACATATATTACCAAGGCTTTTTTCCCCCTTACAAGAGAGGTAGCCAAAAAACAAAGGCATAAAAACCATTCCCACCTATTCCATCCCCAATACACTCCACTCCCTTCCACCCTCTACCCTCCCTCTTATCTTGGCACCTCCTGGATGACAGGTCATCCCTGCATCTTGTCCACTGCCCAGGGTCAGAAGCAGTGTCCCAAGACAAAGCACATCCACAACAAGGCCGCTTCATTAAATTGGCAACCCCCCCCCCTCCATCCCCCCATGCAGAAAAGGAGAAGACTGGGAGAAATCCCTTTGGGCTTCGTCAAATTTTTCTCACACATACTAACTCAGCCCCCCATTCCACCTCATGCATCACATCATCATCCATACACAACCATTCTCCATTCACCCCTATCTTCTGTCTTCTCCCATCCTTCCTCAACAGACACTACCCTCTTCCCCAAAGCCCCTTTTACCCCAGCCATCTCATCCTAGGTCTCCCCCTCATGTTCACTCCTTCCACATCCGCTTTCCGTACCTCTTTTACTAGTCTTTCTTCACTCATTCTTTCCATGTGTCCAAACCATCCCAATACTCTTTCATCCACCCTATCTCCTAACTCCCTTACCACCCCTGTTCTCCTCATGCCCTCATTTCTCATTCTATCCAGCCTAGTAACCCCTATCATACTTCTCAGACACTTCATCTCAAACACATTCAAACTCCTCTCTTCCTCTCTTGTGTTCCATGTTTCTGCCCCATACAGTGCTGTTGGCACAATCACTCCATACAATCTCTTCTTCGCATCCATTCCCAAATGTCTATTTCTCATTACACTTTTTAATCCACCAAGGCATTAACTCGCTTCTCTCATTCTACATCCTAAAAGCATTCCTCCTATACCGCATATCTGCAATACCTCCAATGGTGCCTTCCTGTCTACCCTGTCATAAGCCTTTTCCAGATCCATAAAAGCCCAAAAAACATCCTTGCCTTTTCCTATAGCTTTCTCACATATCTGTCTTACTACAAAAATCTGATCTAAGCAACCTCTACCTGTCCTAAATCCACACTGTTCTTCACCAATTACTCACTCTCTTCCTCTCCTAATCCATCTCAATCAAGATCCCCATAAGCCTTTCCAACTACACTTAAGCTAATCCCTCTGAAACTTCTACATTCACACTTGTCCCCTTTTCCCTTGTAAAGTGGAATTATACAGGCACTCCTCCAGTCTTCCGGCACTCTACCCTCTCTCAAACAAACATTAAATAACCTCACCAGCCAGTCCACCATTACTCTACCTTTTTTCAGACATTCTGCATGGCATCCATCCAGACCAGGTGCCTTACCTGCTCTCATCATAACAACTGCCTTCAATTCATCCTTCCTTATTTCTCCTCCATTTTCCTCACTCATCATGGTCATTTTCTTAGCACTTCCCACTGCCACTACCTTTCCCTCCCTATCCTCCTTCACAATTAGCAACTCCCTAAAATACTCTGCCTATCTTCCTCTTACTGCCTTCTCTATCCCCATGGTACAAATAATGAGCATGTTATTGGCCATATTGTGATGGTGTGAACAGTTCTAGGAAGCATGACTGATTGTACTGTCATGGTGTGCATGGTAAAACTTGTAGGGCAACCATATTTTATGGCTAACAAGATGCCGCATCTTGGAAGGCACATGCTAATATTGGAAAGAAACTGCTAAAAAAAAAAAAAGTAATTTTCATACACCTGTCTCGGGTATTGGCTGTATGTTATTGTGGTAAAGTACCATGCAGTTGATACTTTAGAGTCTATATGGGGCACCCCTATGGACCAGAGCCACACATTTTGTTCGTGACTGCGATTATCCCTCTGTTATGCTGTCCCCCAACCCATTGTTACTGTCCTGTACAGTACCACTTCTCCGAATATTTTTTTTTTTTTTTTTTTTACCTACACTGTGGTGGGGGGATAGAATGCTGCCATTAAGTATTCCCACTTGAATCATAAGAGGTAAGAAAAACGGGATGAGGATTAGGACTAGGCATCCTTCTCCCTGTAGCCCCAAAGGGGACATTCCTAAAGATAGTTAAGACATAAGAGGGTTTAGGAGTTTTCCAATCAGAACCCTAAGGTTTGGGTCTTTTAATGTGCATGGATGTAGTACAGATGAGAGTAAAAGGGAAGAGATAGGTAGTATGTTTGTGAGAAGATGGATGTGTTGGCTTTGAGTGAAACTAAGTTAAGAGGGAGGGGCAAGTGTGAGTTTGGGAGTGTAGTTGGGAGATTCTCAGAAGTGAAGAGAGGATGAGGGAGAGAAGGGGTGGCTATACTAGTAAGTGAAGAGATAGGTAAACATGTAATGGAGTGGAAGGAGGTTTCTTCAAGGTTAATGTGGATGAAGGTGAAACTGGGAAAGAAGTTGTGGGTTTTAGTAAGTGCATATGGGCCTAGTAGTGAGAAGAGTGTAGAAGAGAGGGAGGCTTTTTGGATAGATTTAAACGAGTGCATAGAGGGATTAGGGAGAAACGTCAATGTAGTAGTATTGGGAGACCTTAATGCTAGGGTAGGAAATGAACCAATAGATGAAGTGGTTGGGAAGTGTGGAGTTCCAGGAAAAAATAGTAGTGGAGATGTGTCTAGAAAGAGAGTTGATGATAGCAAATATAGTGTTTAGGAAGAAAGTCAAGCATAAGTACACATGGGAGAGGGTGGTGGATAGAAGAGTGTTAGAGTATTAATGGACTATGTAGTGGTAAATAGGAGCATAATAGGAAGAGTAAAGGATGTACATGTTCTAAGAGGAGAGAGTGGGGGGATATCAGATAATTTTCTGGTGGAAGGTAAGTTAAGAGTGGAGGATAGATGGAGAAAGAGGAAAAGGACAAAAGGTAGAGAAGTGCTTAGAGTAAACTGCTTAAATGAGAAAGAAAGGGAGGAGTACAAGAAGCTGAGAGAGGAGTGGAAGGGAGTGAAGGATAGAGTAGAGCTAGGAGTGGAGGAGGAATGGGGATGGTTCAAGGAGGGAGTCACAAGGTGTGCAAAGATGGCGTGTGGAACAAGGAGGATGGGAAGAAATAGAAGGAAGGGTAGCGAGTGGTGGGATGAGGAAGCAAAGAAGGTTGTAGAAGAAAAGACGCGAGTTTTCACAGATCGGTTACAAAATAGGACGAGGGAGTCATATGTGAGGTACAAAGAAAAGAGAAATAAAGCATAAGATAAAGTAGGTAAAGAGGAGAGCAGATGTGAAATGGAGTAAAAGTATGACAAAATTTTGAAAGTAATAAAATGATGTTTTGGAAAGAAATTAAGAGAGGACAAAGAAGTGAATCAAATATAGAAGGAAAGGTAAAAGGTGCAGATGGAGAGATGATTATGGAAGAGACTGCAGTAAGAGGAAGATGGGCAGAGTATTTTAGGGAGTTGCTAAATGTGAAGGAGGATAGGGAGGGAAAAGTAGTTGCAGTGGGAAGTGCTAAGAAAATGACCATGATGAGTGAGGAAAATGGAGAAATAAGGAAGGATGAAGTGAAGGCAGTTGTTAAGATGATAATATAAGAACATAAGAATAAAGGAGACTGCAAGAGACCATAAGGCCTACGCTAGGCAGCTCCATATCCATCACCACCAGTCATCCCCATCCATAAAGATGTCTAATCGTTTTTTTTAAGACAACTGATGGTTTTAGCGCTTACTACATGGTTACTAAGTTTATTCCATTCATCGACCACCCTATTAGTAAACCAATTCTTGCCTATTTCCTTCTTAAATCTAAATTTTTCCAGTTTATACCCAGTACTGCGAGTCCTGCCCTGTTATTTTATTATGATCTTGTTTGCATCACCCTTGTTATAGCCTTTGATCCACTTGAACACTTCTATTAGATCACCCCACTCTGCGTCTTTCCAGAGAGTGCAAGTTTAGGTGCCTAAGCTTCTCTTCGTAAGGCAAATTTCGAAGTCCATGTATCATTTTGGTCATTCTTCTCTGTACTGATTCTAATGAATTTATGTCCATTCTGTAGGACGGAGACCAAAACTGTACCGCATAGTCAAGGATGGGTCTAACTATCGCTAGGTAGAGTTTAATAATTACCTCTGCACTTCTATTCGTTACCGTCCTATCAATGAAACCTAATGTTCTGTTAGCTTTATTTCTGGTGCTAATGCACTGCTTCCTGGTTTTAAGGTCCGGACTCACCAGAACTCCCAAGTCCCTCTTGCACTCAGATTTTTCTAAAAACGTGTTATCTAAGTTGTGTCTATTTTCGGGGTTGTGTAGTCCTACGTTTAACACGCTACACTTAAGAGATATTGAAGTTCATTTGCCATTTCACCGACCATGTTAATTTATTAAGATCATCCTGCAGAATCTGGGCGTCGTCTCCTGACCTAATTAGGCGTCCTATTTTAGTGTCGTCCGCAAACTTACTAACATCACTATTTATCCCATCGTCTAAGTCGTTTATGTACATAATGAACAACAAGGGACCCAAAACCGAGCCCTGAGGGACCCCGCTAGTAACATTGCCCCACCTACATTTTATTCCGTTTATGGTGACCCGCTGTTTTCTGTTACCAATCCATTCTAACACTTTTCTTCCTATGCCATGGGCTTTGATTTTATTTAGTAGTCTCTGGTGTGGCACCTTGTCAAACACTTTGCTAAAGTCAAGGTAAATAACATCGTAATTTTCATTGTTATCTGACTCCTTATATACTTTAGTGTAAAAGGATAGAAGATTAGTCACACATGACTTACGCTTGGAGAAACCATGCTGTGAATCACGAATGAAATTATGCCCTTCGATGTGTTCTCCGAGTCTATTTACTTTTATTGATTCAAGCATTTTTCCTATAACCGATGTCAAACTGATTGGCCTGTAGTTGCATATAGACAATCTATCTCCCTTCTTAAAAACAGAAACGTTTGCCTGCCTCCAAGCAGTTGGAACAAAACCAGTGTCTACCTATTTATTGAATATTTCAGTTAACTAGTTGCAGATTTCAAATTTACACTTCTTAAGCATTCTTCGAAAAATTTCGTCAGGACCCGGAGATTTTGTAGCTTTAAGTCTGTCAATCTACTTGACTACTTCTTCTTTACTAATGCTCCTATTAGATAGACTACTTTCTTCATCCCCTCTGAAAATCACATCGCAGTCAGGTACTTTATCTAACCTCTCATTAGTAAACACCGATAGAAAATAATTGTTAAACTCCTCACTCATTTTTCCTCCGATTCTATCATGACATTTTCATCGTTTTTAATTGGTCCTATTCTTTCTTTATTTTTTGTTCTATAGAGATGAAAGAAACCCTTTGGGTTAGATTTTGCATGACTGGCAACCTTGATTTCATAATTACGTTTCGCTGTATGTGTATTCCTTTTGACCAGCTTTGCCATTTTGTTATATCTTGATCTGAGGTGTGATTCCCCGTTTTTTATTTTTACGTAAAGTCCTCTTTTCATTCCAATCTCATGTTTCAATCTGTCCGTCATCCATTTACAAAGGATTACAAAGGCGGAGCATGCCGACAGGAGACCTATTGGTCCATATCTAGGTCGGATTTGGAGAGGAACAGAGCGAGTAATTAGGGATGAACAGTGGATTTAGGACAGGTAGAGGTTGCATCAGATTTTTGTGGCAAGACATATGCAAGAAAGCTATAATAAAAGGTAAGGATGTTTTTTGGGTTTTTATGGATCTGGAAAAGGCTTATGATAGGGTAGACAGAAAGACACTGTGGGAGGTTTTGCACATATATGGGATAGAGGAAAGCTTTTAGGAGCTGTCAAAGAGTTTTCAAAAGAGTAGTAGAGCATGTGTCAGGATTAGAAATGGAGAGAGTGGGTGGTTTGAGGTAAAGGTGGGACTTCATCAGGGATGTGTTATGTCACCCTGGCTGTTCAATTTATACATGGATAGGGTGGTGCAAGAGATAAATGCAAGGGTGGTGGGTCAGGGATTAGATATGGTTAAAGAAAGTGGAGATAAGCCAGCTGTTTGCAGATGACACTGCACTTGTGGCAGGATCTGAGGAGGGACAGAGTTTGGGAAAGTGTGTGAAAGAAGGAAGTTGAAGATAAATGTGGGTAAAAGTAAGATGATGAGATGTACAAGGGGTGAAAGTGGCAGCAGACGGGAAGTGAGTATTAAGGGAGAGAGACTGGAGGAAGCGAATAGTTTTAGATATTTGGGTGCGAGTGTGGCAAGAAAGGGAGAGGAGGTGGAGGTAGAATATAGATTGGGAGAAGCAAGTAAATGCCTTAGTGGATTAAAATGTGTAATGAGAAATAGACATTTGGGAATGGATGCTAAGAAGAGATTATATGAAGGAGTGATTGTACCAGCAGCACTGTATGGGGCTGGGGCAGAAACATGGAACATAAGAGAAGAGAGGAGTTAGAATGTGTTTGAAATGAAATGTTTGGGAAGTATGATAGGGGTTACTAGGCTGGACAGAGTGAGAAATGAGGTGAGGAGGAGAATAGGGGTGGAACGGGAGCTGGGAGATAGGGTGGGATGGTGTGGATACACGGAGAGAATGAGTGAAGAAAGACTAGTAAAAGAGGTATGGAAGGAGTGAACATGAGGGGGGGACTTAGGATGAGATGGATGGATGGGGTAAAAGGGGCTTTGGGGAAGAGGGGAATATCTGTTGAGGAAGGACGGGAGAGGATAGAAGATGGGTGAATGGAGAATGGTTGTATATGGATGATGTGATCCATGAGGTGGAATGGGTGGGGGGTGGAGGGAGAGGAAGTATGTGTGAGAAAAATTTGATGCAGCCCAAAGGGATTTCTCCCTGTCTTCTCCTTTTCTGCATGAGGGGACGATTTAATGAAGCGGCCTTGTTGTGGAAGTACTGTGTCTTGTGACACTGCTTCTGACCCAGGGCAGTGGACAAGATGCAGGGTTGACCCGTCATCTAGGAGGTGCCAAGATATGAGGGAGGGGAGTGGAGTGTGATAGGGATGGAATGGGTGGGAGTGGTTTTTATGCCTTTGTTTTTTTGGCTACCACTCTTGTAAGGGGGAAAAAAAGCCTTTGGTATATGTATGTATTCTCAAACAAGAACAATCACCATATACCTGAGCACTGAACATAAAAACATATGAAACAAGTCTGCAAGAGACTAGTTAACCTATACAATGCAGCTCCTGTAAACCTACATTTGACCATCATTGTTGTCCATGTATTAACCTTGTCATAAAAATATCTACAGTGCTTGGCAAAAGTTTAGACTGGGCGTATGTCAGACAAGTTGTAGCATGATAAAAGCTTTATAAAAAAATATTAATCTTACCCTTAATACTTTGTTGGGCATGATTTGCATTTCTTGACATCCCTCAGGCATCATGGCATGGACATGGTAAGATCATGTAGCTTCTGGGTAGGTATAGCATCCCAACAAGCCCTAATTTCCTTCTCCAGCTTGGGGAGAGTGCAGACTTCCTTTCCTTGTAACTCGTGTTTAACCACCTACCAAAGATTCTCATACATACATACATATACCAAGGCTTTTTTCCCTTTACAAGGGAGGTAGCCAAAAAAGGAAAAGGCATAAAATCATTCCCACCCATTCCATCCCTGAATACACTCCACACTCCCTCTCATCTTAGCACCTCCTGGATGACGGGTCATCCCTGCACCTTGTCCATTGCCCTGGGTCAGAAGCAGTGTCGCAAGACACAGCACATCCACAGCAAGGCCACTTCATTAAATTGGCGACGGCCCTCTCCGTCCCCCCATGCATAAAGGAAAAGACGGGGAGAAATCCCTTCGGGCTGCATCAAAATTTGCTCACACATACTACCTAACCCCCGATCCCCCCGCCCATTCCACCTCATGCATCACATCATCATCCATATACAACCATTCTCCATTCACCCGTCTTCTGGCCTCTCTCGTCCTTCCTCAACACACATTCCCCTCTTCCCCAAAGCCCCCTTCACCCCATCCATCCACCTCATCCTAGGATGTCCCTTCATGTTCACTCCCTCCACATCTGCCTTCCATACCTCTTTTACTAGTCTTTCTTCACTCATTCTTTCCATGTGTCCAAACCATCCTAATACTCTTTCATCAACCCTATCTCTCAACCCCCTTTCCACCCCTGTTCTCCTCCTCACCTCCTTATTTCTCACTATCCAGCCTAGTAACCCCCATCATACTTCTCAGACACCTCATCTCAAACACATTCAAACTCCTCCTCTCTTCCTCTCTTATGTTCCATGTTTCTGCCCTATACAGCTGTTGGCACAATCACTCCTTCATATAGTCTCCTCCTAGCATCCATTCCCAAGTGTCTATTCCTCATTACACTTTTTAATCCACCAAGGCGTTTACTCGCTTCTCTTAATCTACATTCTACCACCACCTTCACTCCACCTTTTCCTGCCACATTTGCACCCAAGTATCTAGATTCTCAATCGGGTTTAAATCTGGACTGTTTCCGGGCCAATCCTCAATGAACTTAATCTCACAGTCTTTAAAGCCAGGTTATAACAGATTTGACAGTGTGGCAGGAGGCACTATCCTGTTGGAACACACTTGTGCCTGTTAACTCAAATCACTCCTCCAGATGTTCATTTAGCAGCTCATAATATTAATGTTGGCAGGCAACAGAACAAGCCTCCCCAAGCCCCTGCCTGAGAAACAACCCCATACTATTAATGAACTAGGGTGTTTCACAGTTCCACAAAGGTAGCATGGGTCAAGGGGGTCACTGCCACGCCTCCAAAACATGTTACCACCCCTTCCCTCAGTCACTGTGAATCTTGTTTCATCAGACCAAAGCATGTCCAGCCAGTCAGCATAATCCCGCTGAAGATATTTTAGAGCATAAGCGACCCTACGAACCTTCTGCACACAGGTGAGAATCGGTTTCTTGATGGGACGATGTCTTGTGTATCCAAGCTCATGAACACATCGGCTACGGGACTGCTCGGACAGACAGTCTAGGGAACGACGACAACAACAACACATCGGCTAACAGTATGTACAGACATTTCACTGAACAGACCACTATTACTTTCCTTAATTTTATGGGCTGAAATACAAGGACTCTTCTCTAGGTCTCTCTTAACAATGTTATCAAGATTCCTAGAGGTCTTAAGAGGCCTACCAGACCACTCTTTCTGGGTTGGTATGGAATCACACTCTCCCTCCCTCCATCTAGCAACATAATGCCTCACAACACAATCACTTATTCAAGTTGGTCGGCTATTTCCTTAGTTTGTTTACCGGCCTTCTTGAGAGCAATAATCTGGGCAATAGGTTCAGACAATAACTGCCTCGCTTTCCCCATAATAAGGCCACAAACACTCCCAAACTTAAAAAAAAAAGAAATGGCATAAGTCAGGAGAACACAAAATTCTCTCACTACAGTGGCCAAGCCAACACTGAGTGCATCCTCGCAGGGTGAACAGGAAATTGGAGGGATGCAGTGATGTCGTGCAGCCGGCCCAAACTTATGACTAAATTAAATCACCCTCATTTATACCATTCTTTTTTAGACATAATTTCATGTGGCCTAAACTTTTGTCGAGCACTGTATTGTCTCAGCACTCACCACAAACTTGCTGGAACACTCACCACAAATTTACAACTATGTAAATAAAACTACTGCAGGTAAATACACATACTGAAGCAGCGTGTCCCCCACATACTGGCACCACATCTTGTTTACATTAATCATTCATCAATTTTTTTTCATATGACAATGACATACTAGTTGGTGGTTATTAAATACACTATACATCTTTCATTGTCCAAGGGTAGTTTTATCCTCAAATATCAATTTTAAAAAATTTAAATATGCATGTAAAAATAAAAAACATAATTTTTATTAATCCTTAAATCCCAAGAGGTGAGGAGGAGAGTAGGGGTGGAAAGGTAATTGGGAGATAGGGTTGATGAAAGAGTATTGGGATGGTTTGATTTGGACACATGGAAAGAATGAGTAAAGAAAGATTAGTAAAAGAGGTGTGGAAGGCCAAGGTGGGAGGAGTGAACATGAGGGGGGTGGCCAAGGTGGGAGGAGTGAACATGTGGGGGGTGGCCAAGGTGGGAGGAGCGAACATGAGGGGGCAGCCAAGGACGAGATGGATGGATTGGGCAAAAGGGGTATTGGGAAATAGGGGAATGTCTTTTGAGGAAAGGAGAATAGTTGTGTATGGATAATGCTGTGATGCATGGAAGGGAATGGGGGGATGGGGTGAGGGAGTACATATGAATATTTTGACATGGCCATAAGGGATTTCTCCCTGTATTCTCTTTTTCTGCATGAGGGGATGGAGTGGGGGGTCACCGATTAAATAAAGTGGCCTTGCTGTGGATGTGCTGTGTTTTGCTACACTGCTCCTGACCCAAGGCAGTAGGAGAGATGCAGGGATGATCTGTCATCCTGGAAGAGCCAAGATATGGGGGAGGGAGGGGGATGAATGGGAGTGGAGTATGTGGGGATGGAATTGGATTTTATGCCCCCCCCCCTTTTTTTTGGCTACCTCCCTTGGAAGGGGAAAATAGCCATTGGTATATGTATGCACATAAATCCCAAGAAGTTGCCACTGCTGGATTCATGTAAAAGCCCTAAATTCTCATCTGCAGTCATCACTACTCTTAGTCAGGTACAATAAAGGACCCTTACTACCCTCTATGTCATTACTTATAACACACTTTTTGAAAGACTTTACCAAATATCAACTAATCAATTGCCAAGTGTAGATAAAAATGATGAAAATAAATATAAAGGCAATTAATCACCAAGTCCACGCTTGACAATGCAAAGACAAAAAATGGTGAGGCAGGTGACCAGTTCATGCACAACAGGACAATGCAAGAAAGAAGCTCTCCCATTGGCTGCCACTTCCGTAGCAATCCCTTTTGTGAGTGGTTGGATATGCCTTTTCAGTGTTCCACTTCATGTCATCACGGATAGAGGTTCCCAGTTCGAGAGCAAACTTTTCTCTGAGCTTTCATCTATCATTGGTTTCCACCATATGCATACTACTGGCTATCACCCCAAGCTAACGGCATGATTGAACGTTACCATCACTCTGAAATCTGCTCTTTGCGCTAAACAAGATAACTGGTTTTACTCCTTACCCATTGTCCTCCTTGGCTATTGCTTGACACCTCATGTCACTAAATTTTCCCCATTTACTGCTGTCACCTGCACTCATATGTTATGCCCTTCTATTGCCATTACAAAGGAACACATCTCCACCTCGGTCAATACAATCATCCTTCATTTTGTCGTTACATTATATAACCGCCCTACATGCGTCGTCTCTATGTGGTCTTTAGACCATACACACTGAGTGTAAGCACTGTTGTCAAGCCTATATGCCATAGCATTCAGGTATTTAGTACAGTTGAACCTTGAAAGCCCGGACCCTCATGTGACCGGTCGAAATGAACAAAGGGCGGACTTTTCAAGCAAAGTTTCCTATTTGTCTGGTAGGTGGCAGCGATGGCCGTACACGTGTACTCAAACCCGGCCCAGTCAAGCCGCCACCAGGGCTGCCATTTTGTAGAATTTTGTACCAAAACGTAGTAAAATAGTGGCATGTGGGAACTGCACAAGCACATAAGAAATTTTTTCTACATAGCGGGCTGTTAAAAACATTCAAAAACTCAAACTTTTGTTTAAAAATCATAGAACTAGTTATCAAATAATAAATGGTACATCAAAATATGACTTTAATTGGTAATTGTGTTACTTATAAAATATCATACCCCAAAAGATACGTTTTTACGGTGTAGAAAAAAATTCTACGCTAAAGTTTCAGCTTTCTTTTAGCACCAAGGCTGCTGTTTCATAGAATTTTGTACCAAAACGTAGTAAAATAGCGGCATGTGGCAACTGCACAAGGACATGAGGAAATTTTTTCTACATATCAGCTGGCTGTTAAAAACATTCAAAAACTCAAACTTTTGAATAAAAATCATAGAACTAGTTATCAAATAATAAATGGTACATCAAAATATGACTTTTATTGGTAATTGTGTTACTTATAAAATATTATACCCCAAAAGATACGTTTTTACCGTGTAGAAAAATTCTACGCTAAAGTTTCAGCTTTCTTTTAGCAATAAAAAAAAAAATTATATCTTACTGAATATGTTAGGGCATGGGGGCCTTATATACATTCAAGAATAAAAAAAAACTAGAACCAATATTTTGTCAAAGTTTGACAAGTATATATCTTGCTATGAAAGTCTGCACACGCCCGAGAAAAATGTATGCCCCGGTATGGCAACACTCCCATTCTACACGGCAACCCTGGCTGCCACCACTGTCCCACGTGCATACCTTCCGATATTTACAGTGTACGTAATAAAAAATACAGTATAGTACACTGTATGTACAATACATTTACATGCTTGTATTACAGTTATTATTACAGAATTATTAGTATTATAGTATTATAGTATTATTATTATTACAGTGTTAGAGTATTATTCTTATGTGTTTCTATGCCAAACCCATATCATACATTACCTATACGTATACCGCTACGAAAATCTACGGGTGTCAGGGCGACATTTTCGATTACCGGACTTTTGGTATGACCGGACCGCCCTTCCCCCCAATTAGTTCGGGCTTTCGAGGTTCGACTGTATAACATTACCCTTAACTGACAAATGTGTATACATTGTGACGAATGTGGATAGGAGGTAAGGGAACACGGGCTGAGGGAAATACTTTTATTCCTGACTCTTCTTTTGCCATATATATTGACCAACTTGACTTCAAACTATGTTCCTCTGAAGAAGCCACTCAGGCGAAACTAGTCAGGAATAAAAGTATTTCCCTCAGCCCGTGTTCCCTTACCTCCTATCCACATTACCCTTAACGTTTTGCATGCATACTCCTCATTATATGCAAGTGTTTCTCTTACCTCATTATGTTCTTATATTATATATATACGAGAGTAATTCGCTAGTAGCAGCGACATCAAACCGATAATTTTTTTTTTGTGACAGTTGCATGCAGGATTCGAACCCGCTGTACTCGGCCATCCGTAAATTACCTTCCCAGTGCCCTAACCATAGTCTCTGTGGTCTAGTGGTTAGGGCACTGGGAAGGTAATTTACGGATGGCCGAGTACAGCGGGTTCGAATCCTGCATGCAACTGTCACAAAAAAAATTATTGGTTATATATATATATATGGTAAAATTTTACTTTCGACCATTGTAGGAATATAGCAATACAAAATTAAATAGTAATTTTGTAAATTAAAATGTATGAACGAAATATGCAATTTTGTGTGCGGAAATGAATATAAAAAAGTTGGTAAAACAGATTTCTTAAGTAACGAAGTCGTGTACGACGAATGGTACGCCATGTTTGTTATGGTAGATGCCGACGTCGGAGAAATGAAAGGACGATAAATTTGTCTAAACTAAACTAACCTAACCTGTGTTTGATAAATCATTACCTGCAAATTAGATATCATCCAGCTGGTCCTCGTCATCGTCGTTGTGAGAGACGTTGGCGGGCTTTTCAACCACTCTCTCAGCTTTTGTATGGCTATATTCCTCCAATGGTCGAAAGTAAAATTTTACCAGTTAGGTTAGGTTAGGTTATGTTAGTTTAGTTTAGTTTAGACAAATTTATCGTCCTTCCATTTCTCCGACGTCGGCATCTACCATAACAAACATGGCATACCATTCGTCGTACACGACTTCGTTACTTAAGAAATCTGTTTTAGCAACTTTTTTTATTTTCATTTCCGCACACAAAATTGCATATTACGTTCATACATTTTAATTTACAAAATTACTATTTAATTTTGTATTGCTATATTCCTACAATGGTCGAATGTAAAATTTTACCATATATATATATATATATATATGTATATATATGTCTGTATTGTTCTACCTACAAGTTCCACCTGGCAACAGGGTGCCAGAGAAGTGGGTCAGAGGTCATGCCCCTACCCTGAGCCAGGCCCCCAGCTTACGCCTGGAGGCAGAATGTACTTAACTCTTGTCATGTGTAGACCTAAGAAATAAACTCCCGTGATATTCGATGTTTCACTTAAACCAGTTTGAATTTTTTTCAGCCAGCAGAGGGTTAACCTTTGCATTGAGTTAATCAAAATTGTGTCAACTTACTGTCTGTAGCCTAGGTCGGCAGAAGACTTGTCCAAGCAGTTAGCATACTGATTAAACTCTTCTAAGCAGGACTTCTTTATTTTCCTGAAGAAGCTTAGGGCACAAGCAGTAACAGCTTTTCCTTCAGGAACACACTTGCGGGGATCATTTTCTTCGTTCCTACAGAGCATAAACTCCTGCAATGGCCCAAAAATTACAAATATTAGGTAATTATTCATTTTCTGCAGCAAATTTTAATTTGTGAGAAAAAAATAAGAGTGGTTTCGTGAAAATCACTGCATTCATGCCAAGAAAAATAGTACCATTAGCATGATTAGGGTCCAGGTTCCTATATGACGATTACCCAGCCTCATTTCAATGTATATATATTGCCACCTACTCAATTCATGAGATCTGAGGTAAAAAGGAGATGAAACAATCGATATCATAATATAAATGGACAAACATCCTGAAGAATCTTAGAATGCTACCAATTGACCGGATACTAACATTTCTCTCTGCCTCACATTCTTTGCCCATGTGAAAAGCACCAGCTCGAAGAGCTGGTGTGCTAATATTCAACTCTTCTGTTGTTAGTTCCTCGTCTGAGGGCAGCTCGAAGTCCTTGGTGAACATTTTTGATCACTGTACTTGAAAATTGGCTTTCCGCAACAGCTGATCGCAATACAGACCGTCACCAACCCCCTCTGTTGGAAGTCTGTATAAATTCATTTTACATACAAAATCACTGGAATATCATGTATTACAATTCCAATAGTTTTCATTATATTTCTTATATTTTTCTATTATTATGTTTAATAGTTTATATAAAACAGTAATTAGTGTTCGGTACTTTATCGATGAGGGTAGACACAATTTCCTGCGTTTTCCTTCATTACATTAAATGTAAGTCATTACTTATCTATATTTGTATTATTATGAGAAAAATCACGCTGTTTGATATTCTGATGAGAATAGTATTTCCATATTAGTTTTGTTTCGAAGCAGAATGTTCATTTTATACAAATGTCATTTAAACTACTCGATGATGCAATGTTACGCGGTAACAATGTGTATGTGTGTAAGGTCTCCACATCCCAGTTTAATGACAATGTTTTCAACAAAAAACTGGGACCTAGTAATTTGTTGATAATGATTTCATTAAAGCGCTAATGAATATGTTATATATATATATATATATATATATATATATATATATATATATATATATATATATATATATATATATATATATATATATATTACAGATTCATTAGCGCTCTAATGAAATCAATATCAACAAATTACTAGGTCCCAGTTTTTTGTTGAAAACAAAATGTCAATGTCAAGGTTGCTACAAAAGTAACACACTCTCTCTGAATTGTATCTACTGAAGAGGATTGCAGTTTGCAATCGAAATATATAGATTCCCCTTTTCCCGTCTTTTCTACTCCAACAGTGGTTTCTACGTGATTGACAAATGTGTGATTACATTTTTCACCTGTAATATATATATATATATATATATATATATATGTAAATATGTATATATATATATATATGTATATATATACATATATATATATATATAGTTTATAGTAAGATAAATTAGGACCAGGTTACACAAAACAGAAAACACATTGGCACGTCCAAAACAGCACATTTATTTCTTTACCCATGTTTTTTTCCCATATCTTGGCAGATGTAAAGGTAAGACAGGATATGGGGTTGGCAAAGGTACACTTGAGTGTGAAGATGTGGTTTGGGCAGACGGAAAGAATGAATGAGAAAAGTATAGTAGAGTGTAGAAAGCAATAGTGGAGGGTCAGTTTGTGAGAGGACGACCGAAAACAGTGTGGATGGATGAGGTGTAGGGGTGCGCGAAGAATGTCTGTCGAGCAGGGAAGAGAGTGCAAAAGGTGGGAATGAATGAAGATAATGAGGTCCGAAGGGCAGGGGCGGATTATCCTATACGCCAAGTATACCATGGGGTAGGACTAGCGATGCAACTAAAAAAAAAAAAAATAGTAATAACACTTTTTTTTACAAAAAAAAAGGACAGAAAATAATAATCTTTTCGTTTTTTTAATATTCTGTCTTAAATATCTTGGCAAGAAAAAACACATTACAATTGTTTCTAGATTATCAAATAAAACAGTGTACCCCTCAAACATAGTATTTTTATGATTTTAGTTCATTTCTCATTTTCTGTGTGTCATGTTTTGATGCATTTTATTGGTTTGACAATGAACCTGTTGCATCTTTAACTCTCAAACACATGTGTTAATAATATGGCTTTGATGGTGGTGATATATAAGCGTTTTCTGCCAATTTGGTGTAGTTTCTGGAATTTTGTCTCATAAAAGATTTGGCACCACTGCGACTGAGATTTGGCAACATTGTAAGTTGTCCGTGTGTGTTATCAGTCCTGTACTCTGTTGTTGTGTGGGTAGTGTGAGTAAAATCTACAATGCCAGGCAGGAAGAAGACTCCAGTTGCCAAATTATTCAAAGATGTCCCAAGTGATGGGAAAGTGGCAAAAGTGAAATGCTTATTTTCCTCGACAGTACTGTCAAAAAACGGAAGTCGGATGGTAAACCATATAGTTCAGTGCAAGAAATGTGGTGAAAAAATCAAGAAGTATTTGACACGTGGTAAAGGAAAAAAAAAAAAAACCCAGTTCTTACTGATGCTGAAACTACTGAGGGAAGATCACAAGGCATAGACAGTGACTCAGACATGGAACTGCAGTTGCTCTTGCATGATACAAGTGCAGCAAGTACAAACACTCATGCAATGTAAAGGACATTAAATGATTCATTTTCCACAAGTCCGATTCCGATGGCTCTGCCCAGACCTGACACGCCCACATGCACAACAAGTAAACCTGGATCATCTGTCTCTGTCAGTTCTGGAATCACACCAGTGACTTCCACTCCTGCCAAAGCCAAAAAGGTGACACATCAGAAGATTGCTTCATACACATATGTTGACAAAATGACAGAAACACAAACAGTTAGTATATACTATGTTATAGTTATATATTGTGTACACTAATGTGTCTTCAATGTCAACATTCAGTAATCTGTCTATCAGTATCATGATTATTGGAAATCAAATGCATTACAGGAAGAGGCTCAGTTGCAGTTAGCCCGGACTATCTATACAAGTGGCTGTCCACTAGGCATGGTTGGTAATAAGTTGTGGGTAAAGTTCTTCAAGACTCTAAGGCCATCTTTCAAGATTCCGAGCCGGGATTCAATCTCAAACATTTTTTCTTGAGAGGGTCTACCAGGAGTGTTCTGTAACTGTTAAGGAACTAGTAGCATCTGCTTCTAGTGTTGCAGTAATGTGTGATAGACTAATGTCAGGTAAGAACTGTAGGAATATGTAATATCATAATGTCACTTAATATTCCTAATAATTTGTTATAAATAATTACTGCCCTAATTAATCCTAAAATACTGGATAATTACAGGAATGAGGGGATCATAAACTTCATTGTGACTTTGCCAAGGCCCATATTTTGGAGCAGCATTGCAACAGGTTAGTTTCAGTTAAAATAGCAGTCAATTACAACTCAATTACAAAATTGACTTAGACAATAAAATAAAGTATTTCATATAAACCTTCTATCTTAAGGAGAGATTAATATTAATTAATAGTCAATTCTATGTATTCTGGTTTTCATTAGTTTTGTGCTTTTGGAATATGCTGCAATATCCAATTATAGCTTCTGTTTTATTATTAGGTACAGAAAGCCACACTGGACAGTACACAGCAGGTCTCCTGAAGAAAGTAATGGGTGACATTGGGCCATTGAAAGTGTTGGGGGTCTCTAATATGAAAAAGGCTTGGGAACTGCTTCAGTTGGAGTATCCCTACATAAAACCATATGGATGCATGGCTCACACTCTGCAGTTAATATTCACAGACTTAAAAAAAACTATGCACGAAATATCCATTCTGACTGCATAAAAGTTTGCAAAGCAGTCAAACAGTCCCAAGAACTCACTGCTCTACTCAAACAACACCAACTGACTGTTAAAACAAGGTAAGAATTATTAGTATATTACTCATTGCTAAAGGTCACAACTTGCAAAATAATATTTGAAATCTCATTCTTATGCCAGTAGACTTGCTGTGAATTCTTTATTAATGGTACATTTAATTTAATATTTCTCATGGATGAGCTGTTTTGAATTTAAAATTCATAATGGTACTAATATTGTTGTCCTCCTTTGTTTCATATGGGGATCCATTATCCAGTGTCTGAAGAGTGCATGCTTAACAAACATGCATTTCAGGCTCTTGCAATCAATGATGATGCCAAGTCATCTTTGGATTTGTCCATCAGGAAGCTCCTACTTTTAGAAGTATTTTAGGATCGGACTGAGGGTATTCTCAAGCTCCTGAAGCCAGTGGCAGATGTCATCACTGCCATAGAAGGAGGCAATAAAACCTCTCTCTGGTAATGAAAGTGTTCAGTGATTTAAAGCTATCCTTTGAAGAGAATCTCTCCTCATCCCAAATCCTCAAGAGTGAAGATGCCCTCGAGGGAATAATTCGTGAAAGGAAGAAATTCCAGGTAAAAAGTATTCACCTTACAGCCACCTTGGTGAATCCTTGTTATTGTGGATGTCACCTTTCGGGTGAAGAAGCGGTAAGTAGTTTTTACTTTTATTTTGTAATAATATGTTCTTATTACCTCCAAAATCCAGTCTTGCCCGTATGCCACTGCATATGCCTCCAAGTCTTACTTGACCTGAATTCACCTGACCTAAATTACTAGTCGTATCTCTTTAAAATTATACAAGTTGCAGTATCATATACTTATACTAAAAATATTGTTGATTTTCAGGTGGATGCAATGCAGACCATTTATGAAATTGCTGCACAACTGCCAAATGTCGATGAGACCCAAGTAATAGCTAAGTTGGCAGATTACAGGTCCAAATCAAACTTTTTTTTTTCAAAGCCATTTGTTTGGAGTGCTGTTGATAAGACATCAGGATGTAGTTGATGGAACGGGATCTGTTGCTCAACTCAGCTGTCCCGTGTTGCCTCAAATATCCTGCAACTGCCCCACATCCAGTGCGTCTTTTGAGCAATCCGTTTGCAGACATACATTGGTACATTCTGCAAGAAGGAATCGTTTGACCACCGACAGAGCTGCCAAGTTGGTGTTTATTGGGCAAAAATTGGCACTGGGCAATATGGACGATGCCCATGAATATCCTCGCCATGCAGCTCATGCCAGTAATCCACCACCACCACAGCCATCAACCAGCAGGGATTCTACTGCTTCAAGCAGCATCCCCACTTTCCAGCTTGAGTCGGACGACTCGGACCATTCTGAAGCAGATTCTGAGGACTCAATTGATGATCTGCCCAGCCCCGGCCCTAGAGTCATGATTTCATCTGATATAGAGGAGCCTGAGGAGGAGCGGCAGGAGCCACATGACATGGAGTGATGTGAGGAAAATTTGTAGTGTTCAATCCCTGAAGATTGTGCTAAGACTAGAGTGGATTTTAGAGGACTATGATGGATATATATGGCGGAAACCATTTATAGCAGTCCATCAAACAAATGTACAGCATATGGCTATATTGTATAAAGGCACATAGACTGATCAATGCTTGTTTGTTTTCAGGTTGATGACATTGTTGGTGTATGCAGACACAATATATTGGCAAACAGCTTCATGCTTATTTAGATTTTTGGAGGATATAATATAAATCATATCAGATATGCTGATGACACGGTATTGGTGGCTGACTCAGAAGAAAAACTGCAACATCTATTGGATGTAACCGTAAGAGCTAGTGAGGCGAAATGTTTAAATGTAAATATGGGGAAAAGTAAAATACTAGTGGCCAGTAAAACAGATCCACCAAGAGTTCAAGTACAAATAGCAGGGAGAAGAATAGAACAAGTAACCAAATTTTCGTACCTGGGAAGCGTATTGACAGAAGATTGTAGATGTGAAAAAGAAATCAAATCAAGGATAGCGATAGCTAAAAGCACGTTTCAGAAAATGAAAGGGGTTTTAACAAACAAGAAAATGTCTACAGATATAAGGAGAAGAACAGTTAAAACATGTATATGGTCAACACTATTATATGGTTCAGAAGCGTGGACAATCAGCAAAATAATTGCAGGAAAACTTAGAAGCAGCAGAAATGTGGATATGGAGACGAGTATTAAGACAGCGAAGAAAACAAATGAAGAAGTATTGAGAGAAATGAAGACAGATAGGGAATTGATGACAACAATAAGGAAAAGACAGTTGCGATTCTTAGGACATACAATGCGGAGGGAAGGGTTGGTAGAGGTGGTGATGACGGGAATAGTGGAGGGAAGGAGAGCAAGAGGAAAGCAGAGGGAGAAGTATATGGACGGGTTGATGAGGGCGACGGGAAAACAACTCAAACCAGCACAGCTGTTACAAGTAACTAGGGACCGTGAACAGTGGCGCTCCATGGTTGCCGAAGTCCAAGAGGATATGGCACGACGGTAAGGTAAGTAAGGTAAGGTTGCCATATTGGCCCATATACAGCATCTACACTTGTTGCAGCATCTAACAAAAAGTCAATTACTCATGCTTATTTTTATAATGTCTGAAGATAGGTACATATATGTGGAGGGATGAATCAAGTACTTACACCTGTTTTTATATACTCAACATTAATATCACTAGGTTGGACCCCAAGTACTGTAGGGACCACAAACTTGAAAGATCCGACCCATAATGACCACCAACCCACATTATGGTTTTTGGGAATCCTGGAAATCTGTATATGTACTGTATCATTAATCCAATCTGATGTTAATTTCAACAAAACATCAAATTGTTCAGATGTTGTATAACACTGTATAACAATGAAAAAAAAAACGGAAATGAGACTATCCTTTTCTAGTTATTTTTTGCGTAGATCACGAATATAACATCCGTTTCTTTTTCCAGTTCTTCGTAAATAGCAGTGCCCGCAATGTCTATCTGAACGGTATTTTTTGTTGCTTTTACCATTTATATAATTTTTCACATAGCTATGTTTTTTTTTCTTAACAGGATACAGAGTTAAGATGCCTAGAGAATGCAAGAATTCGCCAGACAAGTTTTGTTATATATGTGGATCAGTTACATTAAGGCAATACAAGAGACAGTTGACTCAACGTGTAAAGAAACTTTATGAGCTGTACTTTGGATGTAAAGTGGGTGACCAGGACAAAAGCTGGGCACCTCACATATGTTGGGTCAGGTGTACAAGTTCCCTTTCTGCCTGGGTGAAAGGCAAAGGGACTGGCCTCATGTTTGGCGTACCAATGGTCTGGAGGGAGCCAAAGGACCACTCAACAGATTGCTACTTCTGCTTAACGGATATTAAAGGTGGGTGTTCAGTGTTTATTTTTTACTGTTTTTATATATATTTTCAAGAGATGTATCAATAAAAAAGATCGAAATACATAATAAGTTGCACTTCCACTATTTTTGCACGTGATCACAACCAATAGTATCCATTTTTAGTCTGATTTTATTTTATTTTCCTGCAGGTCGCAACAGAAAAGGCAAGAAATCTATCGTGTATCCAGATCTTCAGTCTGCTATTCGCCCAGTTCTACATTCAAGTGATATTCCTGTACCACAGCCGCCCTCTGAACTACCAAGCGATGACACGAGCAACTCAGACTATTCAGAATCTCAAGATGCAACGTATACGACACAACTTGAATCTGATAAGAAACCACACCTCATCACCCAACCAGAACTCAATGATCTAGTTCGTGATCTAACACTTACTAAGCAACAGAGTGAACTCCTGGCCTCACGTTTGCAACAATGGCACCTGTTGGATGAAGAAGCTCGAATTACAGTATTTAGGAAGCGTTCTGCAAATCTACAGGATTTCTTCACTTTGGAAAACAACTTGACTTATTGTAATGATATCAGAGGCCTATTCAGTGCCCTTGAGCTATCCTATGAACCCAATGAGTGGAGGCTATTCATAGATGGATCCCTTTACAGCATAAAAGCAGTTCTGTTGCACATTGGGAACACCATGCCTTCAGTTCCAGTTGCTTACTCAGTCATTTTAAGAGAGACATATGAGAACCTTGCTTTTATTCTAGACCGCATAAGTTACAAAGAGCATGAGTGGTTAATTTGTGCAGACTTGAAAGTAGTAGCCATACTTAATGGGCTACAAACTGGATACACCAAATTTATGTGCTTTCTTTGCAAGTGGGACAGTAGGGCCAGATCAGAACATTATATACGCTCAGAATGGCCATCTCGGGAATCTATGACGCTTGGATGCCATAATGTAATTCATGAGCCACTAGTTAAGAAGGAGAAAATCATTTTGCCACCACTGCATATAAAACTAGGCCTAATGAAGCAATTTACCAAAGCACTGCAACATAACAAGCCATGTTTCCAGTATCTCAAAGGGATCTTCCCTAAAATTAGTGATGCCAAGATTAAAGAGGGTATATTTGTAGGCCCTCAGATTCGCAAGCTTATAAATGATGAGGACTTTGAGGCGACAATGGATGAACCTGAGCTAGCGGCCTGGCATGCAATCAAAGGTGTATGCAAAGGGCTTCTGGGAAAGCACCAAGAGTCCCAGCGAGAGCGTAAAGTGGAGAGGCTAATCAAATGCTACCAAGATCTCGGATGCAATATGTCACTGAAGATACACTTTCTTCATTCTCATCTGTCCTTCTTCCCAGAGAATGCAGCAGATGTGAGTGATGAACATGGAGAGAGGTTCCATCAAGATATAGCATCAATGGAAAACAGGTACAAGGGAAAATGGAGCCCTGCTATGCTGGCTGACTTCTGTTGGAACCTGAAGCGTCACGCCTGAGACGTCTTATAAAAGAAGAAGTAAATAATAGATTGTGGGTTAATACATCATATAAAGCTAACAAATATGCCGATTCATTATATATCAATTAAATAAATACAATGAAGACATTTAATCTGACTTTAGGAGCAAAATACATTTATGGAACCTTGGAAATCTCTATTAATTGCATAATTATTAAAACAGCTATTTACAAAAAATTGTGACGTGGCATGAAATTTTTGTTATCAAATTTGAATTCAGCACACTGAACTTCATAATAAAACGCACATGAGAACTATGTTTTCTTCTTAATCCTGAAATTTGTTGTACAGTGTAATTTATGTAAGGGGAGGGTTGGACTATTGCCCAATGTAAGCTTAATCCGGCCCTGCCGAAGAGGTGTTCCTCACTACTTCATGAATTACTTTCAACTGACGAGAAGAGGGGGGGGGGGGGCGCCATAGGATGAAGCGGTGGAGAGAAATTCAGCTCCAGCCGCGTGCTACCCTTTGCCGCCTTTGACCCAAGAACGGTGTGGCGGTAGAGATGGCGACCTTTTTTTTTCCAGAGGTGCTGCTGCTGCTGCCATGAGAGGGGTGACTGAATGGACTGTAATTTGGTATGAGCTGGGAGCGTGCTTTGGAGCTTTGACTTGGTCATTCCCTTTATAACCAGGGAAAGAACTTTTGGTATACATATGGACACACACACATTATACACACACACACACACACACACACACACACACACACACACACACACACACACACACACACACACATATATATATATATATATATATATCACAAAGTAATGTAGCACATAAGTAAAATTAGACTTAAAACCCATTTTCGGAAGAGACGAAAGTAGTGAGTTCCGTATATCTTGATCATTATCTGTGATCCCCTTCGACAGATGGAATAGAGTTGAAAAGACATGTATATATACAAGGATGTGAGGTAAATATGTAGGAACCAGGGTGGGACTCAAGTCACGTGGGAAATAGATAATAAATCGCTTTTTCTAGACATCTTAGTAATCGAAATCCGTAGTTTTTGTCATTCACGGCTTACAGAAAGCCCACTCATACAGGGAGTTACTTGCATTTCTTCAGCCACCATCCGGACAAAATAAAATACAGTGTTGTTTCGAGGTTATTTTTACGAGCACTTAATTATGCAGCCCACAATATTTAGATTCTGAGATAACATCAGTACAAAAAGCTCTTAGCAAGGCTAATATCAGCTTTTATAAATCTATTATCCATCCTACTAAGAAGCATAATTGGGCTAAATGCATAAAATTATCCTTCAACAACTCCATAAACGAAATTTCTCAATTATTACCGAAAAATTATATCAGCTTTATCTTCAATTATCCCAACAGCTTGTCCAGCAAAGTAGTCAATGCACACCATAGACCAGCGTTTCTCAACCTTTTTACCCTTGGGTAACCTTTAAAATAAATTGCATGTCTCAAGAAACCCCTGCAATATATATATATACATATATATATATATATATATATATATATATATATATGTGTGTGTGTGTGTGTGTGTGTGTGTATTCACCTCGGATCTGCTGCAGTCTCTGTCGAGACAGCCAGACACCACCCTACGGCAGTGAGCTCAGAGCTCATTATTTGCCGATCTCTGGGAAGGTCTGAGACCACTCACACACCACACACCGGGACAGCAAGGTCACAACTCCTTGACTAACGTCCCGTACCTACTCACTGCTAGGTGAACAGGGGTTACACGTGAAAGGAGACAAACCCATCTCCACCCGGCCGGGGAATCGAACCCCGGTTCTCTGGCTTGTGAGGCCAGTGCTTTACCAATCCGCCACCGAGCCGTGTGTGTGTGTGTGTGTGTGTGTGTGTGTGTGTGTATGTGTGTGTGTGTGTGTATGTGTGTGTGTGTGTGTGTGCGTGTGTGTGTGTGGCGAAAGAGCATGAATGAATGTTGCATAGTGCACCTGGATGGTTAGTATGGACGTGACGTGATTTGTAACGTGTGATTGATGCGTGATTCGGAGAGGAAGCAAGGGGTATGTAGTGAGTAGTGGTGGGCAGCTACCGGTGAAATTACCGGTTTTATCGGCAATAAACATAATGATAGCTTACCGACAAAAATTCTGCTACCGGTAAAACTTCGTTAACCGATAACTCGATAAGCTATACCATAACACTCAGAGAGCGGTAACTTCGGTAAGCACGTCTCGGCTTGGTGGTACTGAGTGACGGTGGTGACAGCCACCACCGTCACTCAGTACCACCAAGCCGAGACGTGCTTACCGAAGTTACCGCTCTCTGAATGTTATGGTATAGCTTATCGAGTTATCGGTTAACGAAGCTTTAACGGTAGCAGAATGTTTGCCGGTAAGCTATCGTTAAGGATTGCAAACAGACGCGAACGAAAATGGATACACCACACCCACCCTCAGACACCCTCCATTCACTCTCGCGCGGTAGATAGCATACTATAGTAGCAACAATTAAAGTATGACCTTTTGTATCGTTCACTAGGTACGGGGTACTGGTATATGTAGATTCGTATTAAGTTTATACCATTTTATTCAAAGCTTTCAGGTTTTGCAGTTATGGTATATACACTGTCAACTGTTAAACAGAACGATACATTAATGTGGTTACATATATATAACTGTTTATCACACCACTTCTTGTTGCACAACACCTGTCATCGTCCCAACTGCTCTCTCCGGCCACCTACCCTGGTGGTCATTCGCCGGAAGTTGACAATCTCAGCACTTATGACGCGTCATGCTCGCATAATCTTTTATTGTTTTATTTGAGCAAGATCACGGTCATCTCCTAAGGTTAGTATCCTGGGATTACAGGGTGTGATTTACTTAATAACTAAATATGTATATATATGTCCAGGGGGGATCGTCAATATACTTAATTTGTGTTTTGTGTTTGTTTGGTTACTCAGATGTTCATGTGCGTTCGTATGTCTGTTTGGTGGTCGAGTTGTTGTTGCAGACCCGAAGGTTGCTGACTTAGTTTCTTAGTCAGCTAGAAGGGCCGGGCATTGAGTGAGGGAGTGAGTGAGGGAGTGATATTACTCATCATGTATATGGTGGCGTATACATATCGCTCTCCCCCTGGGGTTAGGTGGCTCCCGGCACCTAGGGTACATGGTTTACAAAAGTATTTATATGGGTAATACATCGAGAAAAAAAAATTCAGAGACACAAAATCCTGTGGGGTTAAAAATGTGCAGATGGGGGGGTGTTGTTGAAGTGAATCTGAGGTCCCAAGGGGGATCATGAACTGTAATTAAGGGGTAGCGATGTTGTGTCTCAGAAGTGTAACGTTGTGTCTCACCAGATTACATGTTCTATTGGATTTCACATACACTGTTTAATTCACTTTTTAAATGTTATTGTTTTTATGGTTTAACACTATCACTGTTGGGAGTGTTGTTTTTCTAGACACTGTTCTATGGTCAGTTTGGTGTGTCACATTGCACTTGTTTTATTTCATAGTATGGATATATAGTTTCTGTATGAATTTTTATAGTATTTAAGATATTGGGTGAGACACAAGAATAAACTTAATCTAGGTTTACAACAATTTGGGTATGGAGGTGGAAAGGTTTTGGAAGGTGTTACTTCATGCAACAGAATATGATTATTATTATTAGTATAAAGAGCATGATTAAGAGGGAAAGGGCTGTGGAGTTATATGGAAGAATCCTATGATGTAAGTCGAATGAGTCCATGTCAAAAGTAGTCGATGTTTAAGGTGGGTAATTAATGATGTATTTACTTTTGGAGGATGAAGGTTATTTCTCAGTGTATGAGGATATGTTTATCTGACTCTCGCTAAGATTATATTGGTCGGAAGGAAGTAGAGAAGTTTTATAGATATGTGGAAAAGAGTTCTTATTGGAAATGGGCCATTTTAACCTCCACTGATAGATACATGACGTCCTGCATCTTCAGGGGCGAGAGCTAGAGTGCATGTTTAGTTGCGTCGACGCAGAGTCATGGGATGAGACTTGCGTATTGGTGATTGGTGTGTGTCTGTGATAGGTGGGTTGTGGATGGGAGGTGAGATTGGGTCGAGGTTCAGTTTGACCTTTCTCAACTTCTCTCCATGTATGGTGAAGGTGGAGTGATCAAAAGGATCTGTTAGTAGGAAAACATTGTTAGGGAGTGAACTTGTGACTATGAAGGGGCCTAGGAATTTGGGTTTGAGTTTGTTTGTTCGACCTGAGTCTTTTACCATGACTGTGTCGTCAGGTGCTATGTCAAGTGGAATTGACCGTTTGTGTTGTTTTGTCTTTGTCTTTTCCTGGGCTTCTTTCAGGTTTGCTCTAACTTTTTTGTAAATTGTTTGCATACCTCTTTTGATGCAGTGTGCGAGGTTATCTAGGTTGTATAAGGGTGGGGGGGGGGTTGGTTGAATATTTGGTAGGGTAGGCGCATTGGTTGGCCGAAAATGATTTCATGTGGGGACATCTTTGTTGCGGAATTGACTGTGCTATTGATACTGGCTTGTACCTGTGGTAGCCAATCTTCCCAAGTGTCCATGAGGTCATTGACCAATGGTCTGAGAATTTCTAGGACCTTGCGATTTGTTCGCTCAGTCAGACCGTTTCCCTGGGGGTGGTATGCAGTGGCAAATGTTTGGTCAATGTTGTAAAGATGTGCTATTTCGCGCATCACTTCATTTTTGAATTCTGAGCCATTGTCAGATAACATTGTGTGTGGTATGTTGTATCTACAAAAGATATTGTTGACTAGGGCTTTGGCTACAGTCTCTGCTGTTTTGTTTTGGAGTGGTATTAAGATTGTGTATTTAGCAAAATAATCTACTGCTGTGAGTACATAATTGGAACCTTGATGGCTCGTTGGCATTTTCAGTAGGTCAATGCCAAGTGTTTCCCATGGCTCAGCAGGGAGTGGGATGTCTTTAATGTGGATTTGTTTCGGGTCAGGGCCTCTGAATTGGTTACAAGTTACACAAGAATCTATGTGTGTGGTTATATCTCTTTTCATGTTAAGCCAGTAATATGTGTGTCTAGCAGTGTTTAGTGTCTTATCTCTGCCCGAGTGGCCTCCCATTGCACTGTCGTGCAATATGTGAAGGACCTTGGGGACTAGGGCTCTGGGAATAACAGTAACCTCTCTTGTATTAATGGTTCTCCTTATGACTCCGTCGACCAGATTGAGTTCCTCAATAGGGACAGGTGGTCGGGAGTGTAAGGGGGTTTGTGATATGAGATGCTGTTTTATTGGAGACCATATTGGGTCTCCGTCAGTTTCATCCCTGAGTTCTTGCATAGGTATGCATGTGGTTTGGGTTATGGGGGTGATGTGAGTTTGTCTGCTCAAGCAGTCTGCCACTACGTTAGCTTTCCCAGCTAAGTATACGATCATGGGATCGTAATCAAGGAGAGTTGTTTTCCATCTAGCAATTCTCCCATGTAAGTCTTTGGAGTTAAAAAGATAGACTAGTGGTTGGTGGTCTGTTAGTATGGTAATCTTGTAGCCTAAAATGAGGTATTTAAAGTGTTTTAGTGCCCATATGATTGCAAGTCCTTCTTTGTGTGTATTTCCTCTTTGTCACTGGATATGTCATTTTGGTGTTTTTCTTCTCTAGACTTTGAGAAGACGCTATGTAAACTTTTTAGTTTTGATCTGGTGGCAAAGGCCATGTTGTTAAATCATGTATTAGTTAATAGTTAGTTTTGATTTGTAATCTAAGAAAAAAAGGAGCTGTTAAAATATGAATAATAGGTATATAGTAACTAAGGGTATTATGTTATGCTTAGATATGGGAAGGGGGATATAGTAATGGGATTACAAAAATCATAAAAATATATGTGTATATATAAAATAGTAATAAAATGTGGAATTAATATTATATAATAAGGAGTTAATTATTGTGATATTATTCTTATAATAGAATTAATTATGGTTCATAAAAAAAAAATTACAGCAGTAAAGTAGGTTACATTGATAAAAATGTATAAGTTCTATGTAAATATTGAATTTTAAACATATAAGAGCTATTTGTTTAAACAAGAATTACTTAACTAGAAGAATGCATATGAATATTATATTATGTAATAATATTAACTGTTGAATATATATGTATATTTGTAATTGGCAGATTAAAGAGTATTACTTAATGATAATTTTTGGAGAGAAAAAAAAAAACTTCTAAATGACAATATGCTAATATAAGTGCGAGATTACATAGTTGTTATATGGCTAAGGTGTACGTGCGTTGAGCACGTGGGTATCTAAAGGCTTGTAGGTTACCTTAATACCGTGCTTGAAGCGATTTGTATTATGACGTGCAGCTGTGATAATTGCTGACGTTGTGGTTCTCGGTGGAACGCGACACTCGGGTGAGTGGTGAGGGTGAGCGGATGAGGTTTGTCCTCAAGCGATGGCTCGTTGATATTCTCGTAAAAAAAAAGGAAAGCAGTATCAGGGATTCAGAAATGGATAGGTAAGGTAATAGTAGTAATGATACTATTACGTATTTGAAAAGGGTGTTGGTTGGGTTACCTTATTTAGAGGCTGGTAATTATTGTTGAGTCGGCGATAACGTAGGTGTTGTGCATGGTGTGGTTTTGCTGCCACCAGGTGGTGAGAAATTTTCACCACCGCTTCTTTTGGAGGAACACAATTGGTGCAGAGGGGTGCGCAGGATGAGTCCTCGATAGTCTTTTTTTTTTCTGGTAGTTAGTTTGTTTCTTTAGAGACGTGGGCGCGGTCACCGCTTGCCACCAGTAATAATGTATCGTTCACTAGGTACGGGGTACTGGTATATGTAGATTCGTATTAAGTTTATACCATTTTATTCAAAGCTTTCAGGTTTTGCAGTTATGGTATATACACTGTCAACTGTTAAACAGAACGATACATTAATGTGGTTACATATATATAACTGTTTATCACACCACTTCTTGTTGCACAACACCTGTCATCGTCCCAACTGCTCTCTCCGGCCACCTACCCTGGTGGTCATTCGCCGGAAGTTGACAATCTCAGCACTTATGACGCGTCATGCTCGCATAATCTTTTATTGTTTTATTTGAGCAAGATCACGGTCATCTCCTAAGGTTAGTATCCTGGGATTACAGGGTGTGATTTACTTAATAACTAAATATGTATATATATGTCCAGGGGGGATCGTCAATATACTTAATTTGTGTTTTGTGTTTGTTTGGTTACTCAGATGTTCATGTGCGTTCGTATGTCTGTTTGGTGGTCGAGTTGTTGTTGCAGACCCGAAGGTTGCTGACTTAGTTTCTTAGTCAGCTAGAAGGGCCGGGCATTGAGTGAGGGAGTGAGTGAGGGAGTGATATTACTCATCATGTATATGGTGGCGTATACACTTTTCCCTTTACAATGGCATAACAATAAAAACAATATGTAAAATAGAACCAGAGATATAGCTTATTAAAGGACAAATACATTGATTTTTCGAACTCGACTCAAACTTGTGACGTCACTATTACCTCACGAGTCTTTTACCGGTAAACTGTCGGTAATTTCGGTAACTGTATTGTTGTTCACCAATAATTTCGATATTGAAATTAGCGATATTTGCCCAGCAATAGTAGTGAGGGTATGCGGGGGGGGACGCCAGGGGGGGTCCCGGCGTCGCCCGCCATACCCCGGAGAGCAGTAGTGCAAGCCTAGACCCAGTGTTAAACATAAGTGTGAATCCTCCTGTTCGTTAGTCAGAATAAAGTGAAGAAAGTGACACTCCTGCCTTTCCTTGACCCGGACAATTGTCTATGAGCTTCTTCCATCGCTCGTGATTCCATGATCACGGCTCACGTGCAATATATATATATATATATATATATATATATATGTATATATATGTATATATATTATATTATATATATATATATATATATATATTAGTGAATTTAGGGAGCAGGTTCTCTTCAATGCATTTCTTATTAAATAACACAGCAAACTGGGCGTTAGTTATCTCCTTATTGAGACTTTCTATTCTTCTAATAACTTTTCTCTCTAAAGGAGGGAGAAGGTATACAATACTTCTAAACGAGTCCATGACTGGGTAGGAAAACTAATATTTTACGACATTTCGCCTATGCATTAGGCATCTTCTGGTAATTTATTCAGAAAAGCTACATAATAATATAATACAAAGATAGATACATTGGGAGAGATCTAGGACTGGGACAATTCATCCTTTCCAGCCCGCTACACGTGACCCATACAACTCTAGGGTCCCGCACATATTTTGTTGTATGTTAATAAGTGGCATATAATTTCTGATCATCACTACCTCCATGCATTTTAGTTTTGTAATGTTATCATTCCTGGCGATTATCATTGTGTTCTTGTTTAGGTGTTCTCTTGATATGTTGCTCTTATGTGATTTCGTCATGTGTGATTTTATTGCCCCGTTCTGCATGTGATACGTGAGTCTTTGTGAAAGTGTTTGTGTTGTGTACCCGTATACTCGTCTGTACAAAGCGCACCGTCTTTGTTAAAATTACAAGTATATTTGTACACAACATTGCACTGTCTCAATAAGATAACTAACGCCCAGTTTGCTGTGTTATTTAATAAGAAATGCAATATATATATATATATATATATATATATATATATATATATATATATATATATATATATATACCAAATCTTTATAATTTTATTTTCATCGTAATAATAGGTTAGATAGGATGATGTTACATTATTACAATAACCAATAATAGGTTAGATAGGATGTGACATTATTACAATAACCAAGAATGTGTCGTGCGTGTTTAATTATATTGCGTATATCAAATTAAATAAAAAAAAATAAAAAGTGCAATAGCTTATGTCACTTGTTCTCGCGGAACTGATTCACACTATCGGTCCGGTCACGCTCCGGTCTCGTTCCGCTCCGGTTCTGAGGTATTCAGGGTTGATTCACACTATCGGTCCGGTCGCGCTTCGCTCTCGGTTCTGAGGTATTCACACTATCGGTCCCCTCTCGTTCCCGTCATCCCCCCTCCCTCGACACCAGTAGAAGTCTTACCATCAGTTACGAAGGATGTGTGACTTTTCTGACGCCGAGTTGGCAATAATCGCTATTGCACTTGATGAAGAAGAAGGAAAACAAAATAGAAAAAGAAAGAAATTGTGGGTTCATCCTATGTTGCAAGATAGGAAGACTGAAGGAGAATTTCATACTCTGTATCCTCGTCTTATTGATGATGAGAGTAAATTCCACAGCTATTTCAGAATGAACAAAGGAACATTTGAGAAAATACTATCCAAAATTGAGGATGACCTGAAATGTACAAGAAGATGCTGCACTTCCTGACACTGATGTGCTTGCACCATACGTTATAGTGGGAGATGAGGCTTTCCCGCTGAAGAGAAATTTGATGAGGCCCTACCCAGGTTCATAGACTGAACATAAGGTAGAGAAGAGGATTTTTAATTATAGATTATCTAGAGCCAGGAGGATAGCTGAGTGCACATTTGGTATTCTAGTGCAAACCTTCAGAATATATTTAAGGAAACTTAAAGCTATGCCTTCTGACGCTAATGCGATCATTACAACAACATGCATACTTCACAATCTAATACACCCAAATGCTGTTGCATTACCAGATACTGTTGTCATGCCTCCATCAAACATAGTACGTCCAATGAGAGGAAGAGGGGGGAAATGCTACGAAGGAGGCTTTTGGCGTGAAAGAAACACTGAAAGATTATTTCAGCTCCCTAGCTGGTTCAATGCCTTGGCAAAAGGATAAAATATAAGTAGACAAACAAACTTGTGTAAGAATATTTGTTGAGTGAGCTAAGGAGATGCATTTCCGCAGTGGATAATAGGTTATTATACATATGGAATTTCTTTCTTCGGTTAATAATGTGTATTTTTTTTTCTCTCAGTACCTTGGCAATATGATAAATATGCAAACATTATTGTATAGGAAAATTGTTTAGTGAGGATAGGAAATGCATTTCCACAGTGGACATTAGGCAATTGTATGGAATTTCTTATCTTCACAACCCAACTGCCTGCTTATTTCAACACAGCTTCTTCTTTTCGCCACGTTATCACTGTAGTGCAGCGAAGTCAGGTCATACAGCTCTGGTTTACCTTTTGACTAATTCTATTAGCATTTCATCTGAATCCACAAAATTAAAGTAAGTTTTGTAGGTTATATTTTATTCAGTTGGTGCTTATGTATATCCTCGCTGTACGCATTGTCATTGTATCAGTGATAAATAAAAAGAAAACGTATCTTTATAATTTTTCTAACATTCTCATGATCTCATTGTGGTGTTTCCTTTGGATTACCCATGGTTTGGTAGGACAGCAGGTAACACTACTTGCTTATATGAAGGCTGAATCTCGACTGGAGTGGACCAGGACCGTGGCAACTGAGTTCACACTGGCGCTCACGATCCAGTCACGCTCCAGTCTCGCTCCAGTAAAAATATCTTTTGACGGAACCGTGACCGGAGCGAAACCGGAGCGAGACTGGAGCGAGAGCGCCAGTGTGAATGCTTCCATTGAAATTAATGAGACAATATTGGACCGGACCGAGAGCGGAACGGGAGTGGAGCGCGACCGGACCGATAGTGTGAATCAAGCCTAAGGGTTGATTCACACTATCGGTCCGGTCGCGCTCCAGTCTCGCTACGCTCCGGTTCTGAGGTATTCAGGGTTGATTCACACTATCGGTCCGGTCACGCTCCACTCTCAGTTCTGAGGTATTTATCGGTCCGCTCTCGTTCCCGTCATCCCCCCTCCCTCGACACCAGTAGAAGTCTTACCATCAGTTACGAAGGATGTGTGACTGTAGTACAGCGAAGTTAGGTCATAGAGCTCTGGTTTACCTTTGACTAATTCTATTAGCATTTCATCTGAAACCACAAAATTAAAGTAAGTTTTGTAGGTTATATTTTATTCAGTTGGTGCTTATGTATATCCTAGCTGTGCGCATTGCCATTGTATCAGTGATAAATAAAAAGAAAACGTATTTTTATCATTTATCTACCTTTCGCATGATTCCATTGTGGTGTTTTCTTTGGATTATCCATGGTTTGGTAGGACAGAAGGAAACACTATTTGCTTAATTAAACGAAGACTGAATCTCGACTGGAGTGGAGCAGTAGGCAGGGCTGCAGCGTTTTCTACATTGCCGTGTAGAATGGGAGTGTTGCCATACCGGGGTATACATTTTTCTCGGGCGTGTGCAGACTTTCATAGCAAGATATACTTGTCAAACTTTGACAAAATGTTGGTTCTAGTTTTTTTATTCTTGAATGTATATAAGGCCCCCATGCCCTAACATATTCAGTAAGATATGAAAATTCTTTTTTATTATTATTATTATCGCTAAAAGAAAGCTGAAACTTTAGCGTATATTTTTTTTACTACACCGTGAAAACGTATCTAGGAGGTGCTAAGATGGGAGGGAGGGTGGAGGAGTGTGGAATTGTTTTCGGGGATGGAATGGGTGGGAAGGATTTTATGCCTTGTCCTTTTTTGGCTACCTCCCTGGTAAGGGGGAAAAAGCCTTGGTATATGTATGTATGTAAAAACGTATCTTTTGGGGTACAATATTTTATAAGTAACACAATTACCAATTAAGTCATATTTTGATGTACCATTTATTATTTGATAACAGTTCTATGATTTTTAAACAAAAGTTTGAGTTTTTAAATGTTATGAACAGCCCGCTGATATGTAGAAAAAATTTCCTCATATCCTTGTGCAGTTGCCACATGCCGCTATTTGGTACAAAATTCTACGAAACGGCAGCCCTGGCAGGTGCAGGACCGTGGCAACTGAGTTCACACTGGCGCTCACGGTTCGGTCACGGTCCAGTCTCGCTCCAGTAAAAATATCTTTTGACGGAACCGTGACCGGAGCGAGACCGGAGCGAGACTGGAGCGAGAGCGCCAGTGTGAATGCTTCCATTGAAATTAATGAGACAATATTGGACCGGACCGAGAGCGTAGCGAGACTGGAGCGCGACCGGACCGATAGTGTGAATCAACCCGGGTTGATTCACACTATCGGTCCGGTCGCGCTCCAGTCTCGCTACGCTCCGGTTCTGAGGTATTCAGGGTTGATTCACACTATCGGTCCGGTCACGCTCCACTCTCGGTTCTGAGGTATTTATCGGTCCGCTCTCGTTCCCGTCATCCCCCCTCCCTCTACACCAGTAGAAGTCTTACCATCAGTTACGAAGGATGTGTGACTGTAGTACAGCGAAGTTAGGTCATAGAGCTCTGGTTTACCTTTGACTAATTCTATTAGCATTTCATCTGAAACCACAAAATTAAAGTAAGTTTTGTAGGTTATATTTTATTCAGTTGGTGCTTATGTATATCCTAGCTGTGCGCATTGCCATTGTATCAGTGATAAATAAAAAGAAAACGTATTTTTATCATTTATCTACCTTTCGCATGATTCCATTGTGGTGTTTTCTTTGGATTATCCATGGTTTGGTAGGACAGAAGGAAACACTATTTGCTTAAACGAAGACTGAATCTCGACTGGAGTGGAGCAGTAGGCAGGGCTGCAGCGTTTTCTACACTGCCGTGTAGAATGGGAGTGTTGCCATACCGGGGTATACATTTTTCTCGGGCGTGTGCAGACTTTCATAGCAAGATATACTTGTCAAACTTTGACAAAATGTTGGTTCTAGTTTTTTTATTCTTGAATGTATATAAGGCCCCCATGCCCTAACATATTCAGTAAGATATGAAAATTCTTTTTTATTATTATTATTATCGCTAAAAGAAAGCTGAAACTTTAGCGTATATATTTTTTACTACACCGTGAAAACGTATCTAGGAGGTGCTAAGATGGGAGGGAGGGTGGAGGAGTGTGGAATTGTTTTCGGGGATGGAATGGGTGGGAAGGATTTTATGCCTTGTCCTTTTTTGGCTACCTCCCTGGTAAGGGGGAAAAAGCCTTGGTATATGTAAGTATGTAAAAACGTATCTTTTACCTTTTGCGGAACCTTAAGCCCCGTCCACACGGAGCATCACGCATCAGCGACTTGATGCAGTAGTCGTGTTGAAAACTTGACACTACCGTCCGGACGGGCTGCATCACTGCGAATTCCTTGCGCGAGCAACCAGTTATCAGTCATCATTTGGCTTTCACGGAAAGAGGATGCCTGCCGACGCTCTACTCGTTAAATCATTAAACCACCACAGCTTTGGAGTGTATATATTTTTCGTGCCAGCACCAGAATTCTTTGATGCATTGATGGCAGTAATTTCCCTGTGAAACTGTATTTTCAGTGTATGAAGTTTTATGGTAATGTCTTCATTCCGCACATTACATTTTGTTAAAGAATATAAGTCAGCTTTCGATGCTTGTACTTTTTATATTTCTCATCTTATATTCTTTGCACTTGATATTCCAAATGGCTGGGTACTGCTTTAGTAGCTTAATGAAATGTAATATAATAGTCTTCGTCCACTCGAACGGCTTTGCGGAAGTTGCTTGTGCCATTGTATGAAACTAGAAGAGCGAAGCAGAGCGCGTGCGTTTTTTTCCTTCAACTGTCATTGACACACTGCGCAGCGATTCGAAATCGGTACACCCCATGACTGCTTTCATGATGCTGCGACGAATTGAAAGTCACGTTTTTCAACTCATCGCTTCAATACATCGCGCATCAAAATGCTCCGTGTGGACGGGTCCTTAGGGTTCCGGGGAACCCTGGTTGAGAAACGCTGCCATAGACTAATAGGGGCATAAACTCAGGAATTTATAAATTGACATATCTAAAATTTGATGATGTTTACTGAAGACAAACTGGAAGAGCCCCGAGAACTAGGATAAAAGAGCATAATAATTCAGCAAAATATGGACAAGAGAATTCCGCGGTATTTCAGCACATTGCCATCGCATAGATTGGGACGATGCTGAAATTATTTACAAGACAAAATGTAGCTTCAGAAGGAAAATTATTGAATCTTCATCGATAAAATATTTTCCTAATTATTATATATCAAATGGTTAATGGTCACCTGACTGCATCACCACCTTAGCAATTAATAGACTGCTGCCATCCATACTAACAGTTGGACAAAATCCAACAATGTCCGCGTAGCGTCGGCCACGTGACTGGAGTCCTCCCCTGGTTCGTACATATTTACCTTACATCCTTGTGATATATACACGTCTTTTCAACTCTGTATTCCATCTGAAGAGGATCAAAGATAGTAATCGAAATGTACGGAACTCTCTACTTTCGTCTCTTCTATCCCGAAAGTGGGTTTTAATGCTAATATTGTGTGATATGCATGCGTATTTTTCCGAAAGTTGGTTTTAAGTCTAATATTGTGTGATATGCATGTGTATTTTTCCGAAAGTTGGTTTTAAGTCTAATATTGTGTGATATGCATGTGTATTTTAGACTGTAGCACGAGCGGGTGTGAGGCTGACAAAAACACTGCTTGTGTGGCTCTGATTTATTATGTAAACTGCGAGTATGTTTTCGGAGACAGATTACATAACATAAGAACATAAGAATGAAGGAGACTGCAAGAGACCATAAGGCCTACACTAGGCAGCTCCGTATCCATCATCACCTGTCATCCCCATCCACAAAGTTGTCTAATCGTTTTTTAAAACAACTGATAGTTTCAGCGCTTACTACATGTGGATACTAAGTTTATTCCATTCGTCGACCACCCAATAACAATGGCGGCGCCAGGGGGGGGGGGGGCTTGGGGCGGCTTTAGCCTCCCCCAAAAAGTGGCCAGCCCCCCCCCCAACTGAAATGAGCAAATTGAAATTTTAAAACACTCATTGAAATAATCTTATTAAGTGGAATTTTTAATTGCCAGGGCTAAAGATTTGTCAGCCATCAGTGCTAGCCCAACCATTAACACCCTCCCCTTCTGAAATGAGGATAATATATGTGTATTATCATATTACTATTAGCCCCCCAAAAATTTGCTCAGCCCCCCCTTAGCCTCCCCAATTAAAAATTCCTGATTCTAGTGAATTGATTTACATTCTGTTGTAAGGAGACCAAAACTACCGCATAGTCAAGGATGGGTCTAACTATCGCTAGATAGAGTTTGATACCTCTGCACTTATTTTCGTTACCGTCCTATCAATGAAACCTAATGCTCTGTTAGCTTTATTCCTGGCGCTAATGCACTGTTTCCTGGTTTTAAGGTCCGGACTCACTAGAACTTCCAAGTCTCTCTCGCACTCAGTTTTCTCTAAAAGCGTGTTATCTAAGCTGTATATATTTTCGGTGTTGTGTAGCCCTACGTTTAACACGCTACACTTAGAGATATTGAAGTTCATTTGCCATTTCACCGACCTAATTAGGCGTCACCTGGTCTAATTAGGCGTCCTATTTTAGTGCCGTCCGCAAACTTACTAACATCACTATTTATCCCGTCGTCTAAGTCGTTTATGTACATAATGAACAACAAGGGACAACAAACTGAGCCCTGGGGGACCCCACTAGTAACATTACCCCACCTAGATTTTACTCCATTTATGGTGATCCGCTGTTTTCTGTTACTAATCCAAGCTCTAATCCATTCTAACACTTTTCCTCCTATGCCATGGGCTTTGATTTTATTTAGTAGTCTCTGGTGTGGCACCTTATCGAACGCTTTGCTAAAGTCAAGGTAAATAATATCCTAATTATCATTGTTATCTGACGCCTTATATACTTTAGTGTAAAAGGATAGAAGATTAGTCACACATGATTTACCCTTGGAGAAACCATGCTGTGAATCACGAATTAAATCATGTCTTTCGATGTGTTCTCTGAGTCTATTTACTATTACTGATTCAAGCATTTTTCCTATAACCGATGTCAAACTAATTGGCCTGTAGTTGCATATAGACGATCTATCTCCCCTCTTAAAAACAGGAACAACGTTTGCTTGCCTCCAAGCAGTAGGCACAAAACCAGTGTCTACTGATTTATTAAATATTTCAGTTAACTGGTCGCAGATTTCAAATTTATTCTCCTTTAGCATTCTCGGAAAAGTTTCGTCTGGACCCGGCGATTTTGTAGCTATCAGTCTTTCAATCTGCTTGACTACTACTACTTTACTAATGCTGATATTAGATAGAATACTTTCTTCATCCCCTCTGAAAATCGGATCGCAGTAAGGTACTTTATCTAACCACTCATCATTAAACACCGATAGAAAATAATTGTTCAACTCCTCACTCATTTTTTCTTCCGATTCTATCATGACATTTTCATCGTTTTTAATTGGTCCATTTTTTTTTTTTTTTTTTTAGAGATGAAAGAAACCCATTGGGTTGGATCTTGCTTGACTAGCAACCTTAATTTCATAATTACGTTTCGCTGTACGTGTACTTTTTTTTTTAACCAGCTTTGCCATTTCGCTATATCTTGATCTAAGTTGTGTTTCCCTGTTTTTTATTTTTACGTAAAGTCCTCTTTTCATTCCGATCTCATGTTTCAATCTGTCCGTCATCCATTTACAAAGGATTACAAAGGCGGAGCATGCCGACAGGAAACCTTTTGGTCCATATCTAGGTCGGGTGCGAATATATATATATATATATATATATATATATATATATATATATATATATATATATATATATATATATATATATATATATATATAAACTATAATAATATAAATAAAAAATAAAATGCATAAATAAATGCATAGGTATAGTTAGATAATAAACAAACAGGTAAATAGCAAACAATAATGAATTGACACATAATAAATGAAAATCAAAACAGACAAATGATAAAAAAAAAAAATAATATGAAATAAATTATAATCATTACAGCATCTTGCTTAGGTGTTTATCTAAATGATTCTTAAAGCTTCGAATTGAACTACATTGCACTACCTGTGCAAGAAGTTTATTCCATTTATTAACTACACGGTTGGCGAAGTTGTTTCTACCTACTTCCAAATTGAATCTATTTCCGGACAGTTTGAGACCATTGTTTCTTGTCTGATTCTCATTCAATGTGAAAATTTTGTCACTTTTGATGATGTCAATTCCCTTTAGAATCTTAAAGACCTGTATCAAGTCACCTCTAAGTCTACGCTTTTTTAAGGAAAACAGATTCATATGTTTTAGTCGATTTTTGTATGTTTTATTTTTGATATTTGGAATCAGTTTTGTGGCTCGCCGTTGTACTTTTTCCAGTCTGTCAATGTCTTTAATGAGATTCGGTGACCATACGGAAACAGGATATTCCAAATGTGGACGAACTAATGATTTATATAGCTTGTTAATGAGTGATGGACTTTTGAAATCAAAAGATCGCGCAATCAGTCCTAGAGTCTTATTTGCTTTCTCAGAGGCTGAAATACACTGCTTGGATGATTTGAGATCGTTACTGATAATTACGCCGAGATCCTTTTCACTATCCACTTTTGTTAACAAATTTCCAAATAACTTGTAATCGTACTTACTGTTATTTTTACCTATGTGCATTACCTTGCATTTACTTGTGTTAAATTTCATTAGCCACTTTTCAGACCATTGCTATAATTTATCTAAATCTTCTTGAATATCTAATTGATTTAAGTGATCATTTGCCATTCTGCACATTTTTGTATCATCAGCAAATTTGGAAACAGTAGATTTTAGTCCATGATCTATATCATTTATATATACTATGAATAGAAGTGGCCCAAGAACAGAACCCTGAGGAACTCCACTTGTGACATTTTTCCACCTAGAAGTTTTTCCATTTAAAACAACTCTCTGTTTACGATCGTTCAACCAATTACTAGTCCAACTTAATAGGCTACCACTTATTCCGTGCGAAGCTAATTTAGTAGGTAGTCTTTCGTGTGGGACGGTGTCAAAAGCTTTTGCAAAGTCTAGATATATTAAATCTATATTGTTTCTTTTGTCATAATTTGAGATAACTGTGTTGTAGAATTCGAGTAAGTTAGTCACACAAGAACGTTTCCGTCTGAAACCATGCTGGCTATCATTTATCAAACGGTTACTTTCTAAATGATGTTCGATAGCATCTCTGATGAAAGTTTCCGTTTTTTTCTACGATTGAAGTCAAACTTATAGGCCTATAGTTATTTGGTTTATTTTTGTCACCTTTTTTGAATATGGGAGTAACGTTAGCTAGCTTCCATTCTCTTGGGACATCTCCGGATATGATGGATTTTTTGAAATGCTAACCGTCAGGCCCTGGTGTTTTATTAACTTTGAGTTTATCTATACACCTTTTAATTTTTTCTTTTGTTATATTTACCGTAGTGAGTAAGTGTACCCTAGACTTTTCACAGGTTTCAGTTTGGAGTTCACTTTGAGGTGTTTCGTTTACGAATACTGAGCTAAAATAATTGTTTAAAATATTACACATTCCTTCATTTGAATATTAAAGTTGACCGTCAGCAGATAATAGTGGACCAATGTGATTCCTAACTACCTTTTTATCTCTAATGTAACTATAGAATTCTTTGGGATTCTCTTTGGATTTATCAGCGATGTTCATTTCGTACTGTCGTTTTTTTTTTTTTTTTTTTTTAATCTCTCTGTATTGATACATAACTTTCATAGTCATTAGATGCACCCGAGCACTTACATTTCTTATAAGCCTGTCTCTTTTTAGCAATACTTTTTCAGTTTCTTTGTCGTGCCACTTTGGGCGAGCCTGATTTGAGGGACGTCTGTCCTTAAAAGGAATGTAAGTATGAATCATCTTAGCGATCGTATTTTGAAATACTTCCCACATCTGATCTACAGGTCTGTCGCTTAATTTTGCCTCCCAATCTGTAAGCTGAAGCTCCTGACGTAGTCCTATGAACTAAGTTTTACTGAAATCGGGTATTTTAGAAACACAAGTATCTATTCTAAAAAAGTTTAGGAGTTTGAATCTAAGTTGTGATCGCTATTTGCAACAGTTTCACCAACTTCTACATCAGTTACCATGCTTTCGCGGCTAGTGATCAATAGATCGAGTAAGTTTCCATATCTTGTGGGCCCTTTTACATGCTGAATTAAGTAATTCTCACCAAGAAAACCAATCAAGCGACTACCTATAAGGCCATGTTCAAGGGTCATCCAATCAATGTCAGTAAAATTGAAATCACCCATTATCAATAAATCCCGGTTGCAGAAACTGGACAGTTCTTGAAATAATAGTTTGTCGTCTGCTGATGATAATGTCTTTGGCCTATATATTACACCTACATTTATTTTTTGTCCAGTTGTTTGGGTTAACTCAACCCACAAACTATCATATGCATCCTGTTTCACTTTCTCTAAAACACAAGCATGAACATTGTTTTTAACGTACAACAGAACACCCCCACCTTTCTTGTGGTTTCTATCCTGATGAAAGTGTTTAAATCCTGCAATATTAAATTCAGCTTCGAACTCTGTACCACTTAACCATGCCTCGGTTATTCCTATCATATCGATATTTTCGCTTTTGACATACGCCTGTATTTCTTGAAATTTGTTCCTAATACTACGAGCATTAAAGTACACGGCTTTAAGAAACTCGTGATTATTTCTTTTTGACACATTTTGAGTTTCAAGATCATGTCTTACATTATCATTTTGTTTTTTATTTATACCTTGGTCTATATCATATATCTTTTGTACACTTTGTCCCCCTACGTCACCGTGATTCACACCGGCCTTCCGTCGTTCATTGACATTATGTCCGGCATCCCTTCCTAAAATTATATTTTGTCCTCCAGTGACATTATATCCTACCGTGATATTTTTTCCCTCCACTATAATTACATCCCATCATGATCTTTTGTCTTCCACTGTCATTATATCCTATCGTGATATTTTGGCCTTCATTGACATTCTGTCCGGCATCCCTTCCTAAAATTATATTTTATCCTCCACTGACATTATATCCTATCGTGATATTTTGTGCTCCAGTATCATTACATCCTATCGTGATATTTTGTCCTCCACTATCATTACATCCCATCGTGATCTTTTGTCCTCCACTGTCATTACATCCCATCGTGACATTTTGTCCTTTGACATTACATCCTAATGTAACATTTCGTCCTCTACCGACATTATATCCTAAAATTATATTTTGTCCTATACTGGCATACATTAATGCTATACTCTACACTTTTCCCAAGTACACTCTATTTCCCCTTCCCTTTGGGCTTCTGCCCTAAAAAAGGAGCTAGTTCATTACAAACTCCCACAGTGAGGTCTGTAAGAACATCTTTGCCTCTGCGGGTAAGGTGGATCCCATCAGAAGCGTAAAGGACATGGTGCCTAGAAAAGAGATACCAAGGATCAAGAAAGTGGTATCCCAATTGTGTGAACAACTGCGATATCCTATCATTGATCCCTATGGCTCTACTGTTCCAGCACGAGCCTGCGTAGATCCTCGGGAGGATCCCACAGACTACATGACGGCTCCCACGTTCCTTCATCTCCTGAAGGAGGACCCTGTAATTCCGAACAAGTTCCTCTGATCTCACCCTACCTCCATCTTTACTTCCCGTATGAACAATCATAACCGTGCTCTTCCGTCCTTGCTCCCTAATGGACTGGGTACAGTCTGTGATCCCACGGCCCTGTTGACATATAAGCTTGCAACGTCGCTTAGTCTTCCACTGCAGGATGTCGTCATAGCCTCACACCATGGAGTCCCCCACCACCAAGAACTCCTGGTTTTCAGCCACTTCATCCTCCAGTAGAGCAAAACGATTGGCTAGAGCCAGCGGTTGCTCCACAGGGCACACGTCTACCGAACGCGGGCCCGACAAACGGCACCCCACGGAGCGCCACTCGCTCACGGCAGTGACAGAAGGGGAAGAAGTGGAACGCTCTTTGGGTTGTGGAGAGGGTTCGCTCTTCTCACGGAGCGCACTCCTGAGAAGACGAATTTCCTCCTCACACATCCTGAGACGAACCTCCAGGTTCACACAACCTTCACAAGCCATTTCGCTCCTCCTTAAAAAAAAAAAAAAAAAAAAAAAGCTGTCTCTAATAAACTAAATACACGAAGCTTACTCTGCTTAATTTATACTGTTTCTCCCACCTTTGGAGTACAGTAACAGAATACTGTTTTGAATTTAAATAGAACACTACACTTTATCTTATATCTGTAACTGTATAGCGCTATACGTATACAATTACAAAAAACACAACACAATCACTTAACACTATTCTGAGATATAAATTTCACAGGTATTCGCTAGCTGGTGTCTCTGCAGAAAAAACGAGCTCTCTAGCTGAGGTCACGAGCAGACTGAGCTGAGGTCACGAGCAGACTATTTTTCCGTATTGACTTCAGGGAGATAAATGTATTTTGTGCATTAATAATTAAATCAGTTAGATTTGTATACATTTCATCCAAATCGCTGACCTGTCTGTTAAGCCCTCACCCCCAATTGACCTGACCCAAGGTATGCATATTACCCTCCGTGACCCGACCTCTAGTCATGACCTGACCCCTGGTCACGCACCGAGACTCGACAATGTCCGAAACGTCCGCATGAATCAATAATAGTAAATAGACTCAGAGAACACATCGAAAGACATAATTTAATTCGTGATTCACACCATGGTTTCTCCAAGGGTAAGTCATGTGTGACTAATCTTCTATCCTTTTACACTAAAGTATATAAGGCGTCAGATAACAATGATAATTAGGATATTATTTACCTTGACTTTAGCAAAGCGTTCGACAAGGTGCCACACCAGAGACTACTAAATAAAATCAAAGCCCATGGCATAGGAGGAAAAGTGTTAGAATGGATTAGAGCTTGGGTTAGTAACAGAAAACAGCGGGTCACCATAAATGGAATAAAATCTAGGTGGGGCAATGTTACTTGCGGGGTCCCCCAGTGCTCGTCTTTTTTTTTTTTTTTTTTTTTCCCTTGTTGTTCATTATGTACATAAACGACTTATACGATGGGATAAATAGTGATGTTAGTAAGTTTGCGGACGGCACTAAAATAGGACGCCTAATTAAGTCAGGAGACGACGCAGAGATTCTGCAGGATGATCTTAACAAATTTTTCACATGGTCGGTGAAATGGCAAATGAACTTCAATATCTCTAAGTGTAGCGTGTTAAACGTAGGGCTACACAACACCGAAAATAGATACATCTTAGATAACACGCTTTTAGAAAAATCTGAGTGCGAGAGAGACTTGGGAGTTCTAGTGACTCCGGACCTTAAAACCAGGAAGCAGTGCTTTAGCGCCAGAAATAAAGCTAACAGAACATTAGGTTTCATTGATAGGACGGTAACGAATAGAAGTGCAGAGGTAATTATTAAACTCTATCTAGCGATAGTTAGACCCATCCTTGACTATGCGGTACAGTTTTGGTCTCCGTCCTACAGAATGGACATCAATTCACTAGAATCAGTACAGAGAAGAATGACCAAAATGATACATGGACTCAGAAATTTGCCTTACGAAGAGAGGCTTAGGCACCTTAACTTACACTCTCTGGAAAGACGCAGAGTGCGAGGTGATCTAATAGAAGTGTTTAAGTGGATCAAAGGTTATAACAAGGGTGATGCAAACAAGGTCATCATATTAAAACAACAGGGCAGGACTCGCAGTAATGGGTATAAACTGGACAAATTTAGATATAGGCAAGAATTGGTTTACTAATAGGGTGGTCGAAGAATGGAATAAACTTAGTAACCGTGTATTAAGTGCTGAAAGTATCAGTTGTTAAAAAAAAAAAAAGACAACTTTATGGATGGGGATGACAGGTGGTGATGGATACGGAGCTGCCTAGTGTAGGCCTTATGGTCTCTTGCAGTCTCCTTTATTCTTATGTTCATTTCATATTCAATTAATAGGTTTTTAAATAGGAGAACGAGAAGATGAGGCGTTGGTACTTACTCTGACCGGCCTCGAAGGTGACATGGACCCAAGTGACTGACCCTCTCCCGGGCCGCGCCACCTCAAGTGCCAGTGGGCTCCCTTCCCATTGGCGCTGTCCAATCACCTCCCATGGCCACAATCACGTGACTTCGTCTGGGGCGGATTTAACCCTTGAGGACGCCAGGAACCCGCGAAAAGGAAGGCACGCGAAAGGCATGGTGCCTGGACCATGGGAGCCTCATGGACAGTGGCGGGCCCAGGAGTAGGCGCCAAGACCAATTTTCCACATCCCTCCCCACACCAACAATTGCCTACAAGGAACACTACGGCGTGACGGCAGTCACATCGATGAAAAACACCTCCGCGGCAACAGATGGGGAAAAAAAGACACAGGGGCTCCTGCCTATCGCACAGTGGAGGTTCGTCTTCCGCTCTGTCGCTAGAACTGAGGCACGTCCCCCGTCGAACCGATGTGCTGTGGGGTGCAGGCGTGTATTCCCTCTGCCGACCTGCCGCGGCGCTCCCCGCCGGCACTCCAACTCCTGGCTCGTTTCTTGCAGATCTGTAGAAATCAACAGCAGCAGAAATCTTTACACAGGAGGGGGGGGGGGTTATGAGCGGATCACACTCACAATGAGTATCTACTGCTACATTATTCTCATGAAAATCGCCAACATTAGGGAAATAACGTTATGCACAACAAAAAGAAATAAAAAGTTACCTGGTCGCTACCAATTATGGTAGGTTCGAAAAAAAATCTCTACCAGTGAAGGTAGGTTTGGAAAAAATTCTCTACCAATGATGGTAGGTTTGAGTTCCTTCTCACTTGCGGTGAACGCCCTTCTTGCGTTTCTGTTTTCACACATGTAGAGGTTACTTAGTTTATACTTAATGTTCCTTCTCATGTGTGGGGAATACTCTCTCACGTTTTTATTTTCGCACACTGAGAGGTTTCCCTCTTGCTTGATCCTGTCTGTGTGGACACAGAACCCCCGGGCTAAGCGGATGTACTTAATGTGGTATACGACATCGCTAATCCTTTTAATCACCCTATAAGGGCCCTGGTACAGAGGCTGGAGTTTCTTTGCTAGCCCTTGCCTGGGTCTGGTGGTGACGTATACTCTATCACTGAGGGTGAGTTGTTTTATCCTTGCCCTTGGTCTTTTGGTGTGTCTTTCAACTGCTGCAGCCTCGATGAACTTTTAACATTTATCAGAATATGAGTTTGCCAATGCCATTGTCTCGGCTGCCAAACTATCAGTATTGTACCAAGGGGCGCTTGGCATCGGTAGAACGGGGTTATGGTGAAAAAGAAGGAAATGCAGGGAATCTCGCAGGACTCTGTGGTAAGCCGAGTTATAGGCCAATACTGACAGAGGGAGCATCTGATCCCAGCCTGTCTGGTTGTCCTGGACAAGGGACCGTAAGATTTTAATGATGGTCCCATTCACCCTTTCAACTATTCCGTTGCTCGACGGGTGATATGGCGTTATCTTGTGATGTTTGATGTTCGCCATTTCCAACACCGCCTTCAACATTTCGTTCATGAACTCCCCTCCCCTGTCTGAGATCACCTGCTTGGGAGCGCCATGTATGGATAGTACATGGGTAATGAAACCCCGACCTACCATCCACACTTCTTTGGAACTTATGGGTACAGTGACCAAGAAGCGGGTTAGTACATCGACTACTGTAAGTATGTACTTCGCACCGTCTAAAGTGGTGGTTAATGGTCCTATGAGATCAACGTGCACTCTCGAACGGACCTTTCACGCCAGGAAACTGTCTGAGTGGAGCTGGGAGATCATATGAGGGCTTGCAAGTAATGCAGACTTTGCAATTCTTTACAAATGCCTTTACATCCTCCGACATCTTAGGCCAAAAGGCGAACTTTTGCAGCCGGTCCAGAGTGACTTGGACTCCACCATGACCTGCCATAGGAAGGCAATGGGCAATACGTAAAGCTGCTGCCTTTGCTCCCTCAGGGCATACCAGGCGAAGTTCCTCCAACTGGTACGCATTCTTGCGCGAGTGATATAGGAGTCCATATGGGAGGAGCCGAAACTCCTTGATCGGTACTCTTAAACGTAGGACCCTTAGCTGTACTGTCGTGGCCCCCTTAAGATAATCTTTTATTTGACCCCAATCAGGGTGTTCATCCTGCTCCTTTCGGATCGCTAGTTGGTTCCATTTGATGGTGTCTTCCTCAGTGTTTGAGTTTCCTTGGCCACCCGTGGTTATGGCCGACAGTATGAAATCATCTGTAGGGTGGTCTGCTCCCCGTATCCTAGAGAGCGCGTCAGCGACTATGTTCAATCTCCCCGGGATATAGTTGACTTCAAAATCGAAGTCGGCGATCGCCATTTGCCACCGGAGGATCCGAGTGTTGGTGCCATTAGCAGTGAAGAGCCAGGCCAAAGGACTGTGATCGCTCAATAGTCTAACCGGATATCCCATGATTAGAGGGCGATTGGTCGTGAGACCGTAGACCGCCGCTAACGCTTCTCTCTCAACGTTACTATACTTTCTCTCGTGCTCATTAAGCGTGCGACTGAAATAGGAGAGTGGGCGTCTCCTACCTTCGTCGTCCTCTTGCTGAAGCACGCCCACAATCGCTGAAGCGCTGCCGTCAGTGGTGAGCAAGAAAGGTTTCGCAAAATTGGGGTAAGGGAGGACCACCGTGGAGGACAAATGGGATTTGAGGGACTCAAATGCATGCACCTGAGCAGACGTCCATGGACAAAGCTCACGATCCTTGTGCTTCCTAGCTACGTCACCTTTCTTCATATCTACTAGAGGCAGCGAAATCTGGGCAAAGTTCGGGATAAATTTCCTGTAATATCCCGCTAATCCCAAGAAGGAAAGTAACTCTTTCTGACGCACTGGCTGTGGGAAAGTTTTGATGGCTCGGACCTTCTCTGGATGAGGCTTTATCGCCTCCTGAGATATTACATGCCTTAGGTAGGCGACTTCCTTCTGAAAGAAATGACATTTCTCCAACCTCAAAGAGACGCCCGCCTCTTTCAACCTCGAAGAACATCCTCAAGATTCTTGAGGTGGTCATCCCAAGATGTTCCCAGAACAATAATATCGTCCATGTACACCATCGCACTAACCCCTAACAGCCCCGTCAACACCTAATTCATCACCCTTTGAAAACAGGAGGGGGTGTCTTTTAACCCAAAGGGAAGAGATGTAAACTCATAGTGACCCTCGGACTTCGAGAACGCCGTTTTCTCGCAGCTGCTCTCCACCAGTGGGAGTTGGAGATAACTTTGTTTAAGATCTAACAGTGAAAATATGACACTGGCGGCGAGACCCCGCAACATCGAGTCGATATGGAGAAGAGGGAACCTATCATCGACCACGTGTTGATTTAGCGCTCGAAAGTCGAGACACAGGCGAATGGTCTTATTCTTCTTCACTACCGGAACGACGGGAGCATTGTAAGGGGAACGGGATGGGCGCATGATCCCCTTATGAAGGATTTCCCCAATCAGTTCCCGTATCTCTTCCTTGAATTTCTCAGGAATGGGGTAAGATTTGCGGTATACCGGCGGTCCAATGGTCCTAATCTCATGGAAGAAGTGAGGCGTCACGGTAAGTGGATCCCCTGGTAAGGCAAAACATTGCCATATTTGACCACCAAAGCGGTCAAAGCTAGACTCTCCCTGCTATTTTTATTTGGGGAAAATTTCCCTACTTCCTGTCGTAGCTTACCATCGCGTGAGCTATCCACTTCCTTGGTCGCCTGCACCGTTCCCACAGATACGTTTGTTCCGCCATCTACCAGCGCGATCTCCCCTAAGAGGGTAAGTTCCCCAACCACGTGGTCTTTCTGGATCTCAAGGGTATCAGGACCTAAGTTCAGAAATGGGACTTTGCACCAAGCCTTACCATCTTCCATCCTGAGCAGCTCCACTACTCCCTGGCCGAGCAGACTGGCACATTCAGCGTATGCCCGTGCCGTGAACAGCGCCGAGATGGCCTGACCCGCGGGAGCGAGCTTGTCTGCCCTCTCTAATACTAGTCCCAGAGTTCTGCCTGAGAAACCTGGCACCCAATGAGCCTCGATGGTTTTAGCCGGGAACGTGGCTGCCTCACTTACCCCCTGATGACTCTGGTTCTCCTCGCACAAGGTGAGCATTGGAGTTATGTGGTCAGCCGTCCCTGCAAGGATTACCGGAATATTCTTGCCCTCAACTTTGAATGTTAACGGACGGAATGTTAAAGTCACCCTATGCGCAGCGAGGAAGTCAATACCCAAAATCAGCTTAGCAGGAAGTCCCTCTTCAGGGATTATGAAGAAGGAATGTTCAAACTGGAAACCCGCTGGACCAAATCTAACGGTCAATTTCCAAGATTAGGCAGCTCCGAACGGTCTGCCACTATAAATCTAATTGCGCCCACATGGGAGCATTTTGTGCTAACGGACAGGACGCTCTTATTAATAAGAGACACCACCGCTCCCGTGTCCAGGAGAGCGCATACAGAATGATTTGCGTTTGGCTCTAACAACTTAACTGCCCTCATGGCCAAACCCCCTCCAGCACCATGGAAGCTGGAGAAGTCGACGTGGACAATTTCCACGTGTGCCTCCTGCTCGACAGTTACCTTAAGGCAGACTTCCCTATGCGCGGGAAGTTTTTTGATAGGCTATTCTCGGCGAAACCCAACTGACCCTTCCTTATCCGACCTGCGCCTCTGCAGGTCTGGCAAGACGTGCTTGCCTGACCACGTGGGCGAAAATAGCAAGACTCAATCGAGTGGCCCACTTTCCTGCAATGAGCGCAGGAAAGTTCCTGTGTCGCCCGGCTCTGTGAGGAGAGTGTCTTCCTCTCGAGGCCACGCCTCTGTCTCCCGCGAATGGCGAGGATGCGCCTCTGTCTCCCGCAAAAGGCGAGGCGAGGAAGTCTGGAAGCCTGTGTAATGTAGAGATAGGATAAGATGGCATGGGTGGTTGTGGAGTGGCCCCCGTGGCTGGGTATGGTCGTTAAGCGGCGCCCGTGGCCGGGTATAAAGTCATGGGCGAGTCCTCGCCGCCCGCATACACGGTCTTTATATTCAAACTGTGTTGGTGTACATAATCAATGGCCGCATGGAGGACACCTATGATGGAAGACTCCTGTTCGCGAGTGGTCCTCGCGAACTGCGCCGACATTACCCGCTTAAGCCTAGTCACAGCTGTAAAAAACGACATGGTCCTCCCGTTCAGAGCGGTAAACGGCATAGGACGCGACCATGTTAGCCAACCTCAAAGCAAAGGACGTAAGTGTCTCCGAGGGTTTAAAGGTCAGATATCAAGACTTCCGTAACTTTTTGTATTTACAGTTTAATGTACATAAAAAAGCATACTGACAGTATTCTATATAATTCCACCATCTACATCTTATCAAATTTGGCAAAAACAGTTGTTTGTCTTCATCTCATTGCGTCGTCTGCTATTCGAAACAACCCGCCCGTGCGCTTCGGGAACGTTCGGGGAATTCCGCGTTCGTGACGTCACAGTTGCCAAACAATATTGTTATTCTGAGAGTGCATCGTATCGCTTTTGCATTGTCAGTCGTGTGTCGTCTCTTGAGTGTCTCAATTTTTTTTTTATTTCATTGTCACAAAATTGTGATAATAATGGTGTACTGCGTTGCCGCATGCTGCAACAATGGTAGTGGAAGTGGGAGGAGTTTCTTTCAATTTCCTACGGAGCCAGCCCGACGATCGGAATGGATAGAAAGGTGAACAGAGCAGGCAAAAGACCGGGCAAACTGTGGAAGCCTTCGAAGTTTTCAGAACTTTGCTCTGACCACTTCGAAGAGGAATGCTTCGAAATGAATCTAGCGTTATCGATTGGATTTATGGAGAAGACCAGGAGACGTCTAAAACCTGATGCCGTGCCCTCAATTTTTGCAGCTACTACAAAGCATTTCACGCCGAAACCAAAAAAGAAAAGTAGGAGGTCAGCGTTTGATAAACGCCGGAGGCTTGAGGTACCGTAGGCAGTTTACTTTTTCTGACTCCATGCATCATGTGCATGCGTTAGGCTTAGGCCTATGCCTATGTCAGAGAGGGCTTGTTATAAATTCCATGGACATGCAGGATGGCCTATATAGGCCTAGTAGGCCTAGTGAATTAAACTGGCCCTGAAGCCATGGACCGGAGCAGTGGCGGCGCCAGGGGGGGGGGGGCTTTAGCCCCCCAAAAAAGTGGCCAGCCTCCCCAACTGAAATTAGCAAATTGAAAATTTAAAACACTCATTGAAATAATTTTATTAAGTGGAATTTCTAATTGCCAGGGCTAAAGATTTGTCAGCCATCAGTGCTAGCCCTACCATTAACCCCCTCCCCTTCTGAAATGAGGACAATATATGTGTATTATCATATTACTATTAGCCCCCCCAAATTTTGCTCAGCCCCCCCTTAGCCTCCCCAACTAAAAATTCCTGGCGCCGCCGCTGGACCGGAGGTATAAAATATTGCAGATACCTACAAAAGACACACTAAATCAGATGTAGTGTCTGAAAGACAATCGCGAACACGGTTTAATCATTGAAGCACTGACTAGGTTGTGTACAGCAGCAGTATTGCCATCACATAAACATGTAATCAAACTAACAGTGATTTCATAAGTCCACATTGCTTCCTGATATTTATATCACATGTCATTGCGTTCACATCAAACTTGGGGATATTTGAAACCACAGTATGTATAGTCCTCACTTTCCCACTGTGCACGAATTCGTGAGACTGCACAAGATGGCAAAACTTTTCTGTTTTTTTTTACCAAGGATGTGGTAAATCCATCTGGTGAAGTGCCGGTAAGCAATATATCTGTATAGCCTGAAAGAAACAACTGCATAAATATTGATAGTCATTTTATGATGTTTTTCCTTGTACATATTTTTATTTTTATGCACTTTACTGTGTTTAGACTTTAGTAAAATAGAAAATACACAGTTGACAGTACTTATTAAAATATTATTTGGCTTCATTATATTTACATGTATTCAATCATTCATTCCAGTATTTTCAATGAATAATCTCGATCTTGCAGGAAGAAATGGCCACAAGGCAATTCATATCATTTAATTTTCCCCCCATGCTTGGAATTTTAGAGAGAGCCTGACAAATGATCGTCGACATAAAAACAAAGGACCCCATCCCATGCTTGCAATGATAGCCTAAATAAGGTAGGAATAATGCACTGAATTTCATACCAGTTGGTATTCCCAATCCTATGAGAGTGGTCAGATCTTTTGCGTTTGCGTCTAGGAGGGGTGGTAGGCCCATCTTGATTCTCGGCACCGTCTAAATCAACGTCGCCGTCGAATTCCGTCTCCTCCCCCGTGGTCTCGGGTTCTGAATCTGACAAATCGCTTTCCCCTTCTTCTTCGCTATTTTGTTCACAACTTTCTTCATCTTCACTTGCACTGTATTCCGACGAAGAAACGGGCTGTCCTATTATCAGTTCGAACTGGTAAGGCTTTACAATGCGATGTTCGGCGATATCAAACTCCTCTTCCTCGTCTTCTTCCACCATACAGACTATCCTTCCGAATTGGAATGCACAATGGGCCATTTTTGCGAACAAATTTGGATTAAAAACGAACATGAAGATGAATAACTCGATTGGAATGACTGAGCTGAACTACAGCGTGTGTTTCTTTGACCGATTGTTTGGCAACTGTGACGTCACCGCCGGTTCACCTAGCGGCGATTACTGGTACTAATTACTAATCGACTAGAACATCTAGACTTCGGAAAAGTGGTATGTGAGGCGCAATTAAAAGTGAATTTTCTGAATAAATTCTTCTGGAACAGGTAAAAACTTTATTTGTATGCTTTTAAAAAGTACTTTTTCGAGCAATACGATGATTTTTAACGAATGGTATATCTGTTGATATCTTACCTTTAATCGTGGCCTCAGCTAGCCGGTTGGCAATAGAATCCGCCGAAGTGGGCGAATAAAAAAAGTTGCGGAACGAGAGTTTAAAAGCCTCCCAGTCATTAGAATACCTACCCCTGGCCAGACGAGCGGCTACCGCGGCGTCGCCAATAGTTTTCTGCTGGGTGACAGCAATATTGTCTAAGTCGGGGACCTCTGGGGACCACCGTTCCACCAAGAGACTCACGATTGTACATCTGTGCATGCAGGGAGGCCACTCATCGGATGATGGTTTATACCGGACGAGAGGAAGAATGGAATGTCCGCCGTCGCCTGCAGCGCTCTGGTCTGGTGACTCACAGGTCCAACCACCTGGGTGTTTTAGCGTTACGTTTGGACATATCTAAATTTCGAAATATCACTCCTTGCGTTCACTGAGTAATCCTGACAGTGTAAAATTTTATTTGTAAACATGTTTACTGAGTTAAGGAATGAGTGCGTGTAAGAGAGCGTGTCGCCTCTAACCACCGCTGCCACCACTATGGTAGATTGTAGCACGAGCGGGTGTGAAGTTGACAAAAACACTGCTTGTGTGGCTCCGATTTATTGTGTAAACTGCAAGTATGTTTTCGGAGACAGATTACAGGAGAACGAGAAGATGAGGAGTTGGTATTTACTCTGACCGGCCTCGATGGTTACATGGACTCAAGTGACACTCTCCTGGGCCGCGCCACCTCGGGTGCCAGTGGGCTCCCTACCTATGGGCACTGTCCAGTCACCTCCCAGGGGCACAATCACGTGACTTTGTCTGGGGCGGAGTTAACCCTTGAGGACGCCAGGAACCCGCGAAAAGGAAGGCACGCGAAAGGCATGGTGCCTGGACAATGGGAGCCTCTTAGACAGTGGTGGGCCCAGGAGTAGGCGCCAAGACCAACTTACCACATACATATGTATGTATGGTTATATGTATATGGGCAGGATTGTTGTTCCATTAGAAATTATTTTCAAGAAATCCATCATATCCGGAGATGTCCCAAGAGAATGGAAGCTAGCTAACGTTACTCCCATATTTAAAAAAGGTGACAAAAAGAAACCAAATAACTATAGGCCTATAAGTTTGACTTCAATCGTAGGAAAAATAATGGAAACTATCATCAGAGATGATATCGAACATCATTTAGAAAGTAGCCGTTTGATAAATGATAGCCAGCATGGTTTCAGACGGAAACGTTCTTGCGTGACTAACTTACTCGAATTCTACAACACAGTTATCTCGAAATTATGACAAAAGAAATATAGATTTAGTATATCTAGACTTTGTAAAAGCTTTTGATACCGTCCCACACGAAAGACTACTTACTAAATTAGCTTTGCATAGAATAAGTGGTAGCCTATTGGGTTGGACTAGTAATTGGTGAATGGTCGAAAACAGAGAGTTGTTTTAAATGGAAAAACTTCTGGATGGAAAAGTGTTGCAAGTGGAGTTCCTCAGGGTTCCGTTCTTGGGCCACTTCTATTCATAGTATATATAAATGATATAGACCATGGACTAAAATCTACTGTTTCCAAATTTGCTGATGATACAAAACTGTGCGGAGTGGCAAACGATCACTCAAACCAATTAGATATTCAAGAAGATTTAGATTAATTACAGCAATGGTCTGAAAAGTGGCTAATGAAATTTAACACAAGTAAATGCAAGGTAATGCACATAGGTAAAAATAACAGTAAGTACGATTACAAGTTATTTGTAAATTCGTTAACAAAAGTGGATAGTGAAAAAGATCTCGGCGTAATTATCAGTAACGACCTCAAATCATCCAAGCAGTGTATTTCAGCCTCTGAGAAAGCAAATAAGATTCTAGGACTGATTGCGCGATCTTTTGATTTCAAAAGTCCATCACTCATTAACAAGCTATATAAATCGTTAGTTCGTCCACATTTGGAATATGCTGTTTCCATATGGTCACCGAATCTCATTAAAGACATTGACAGACTGGAAAAAGTACAACGGCGAGCCACAAAACTGATTCCAAATATCAAAAATAAATCATACGAAAATCTACTAAAACATATGAATCTGTTTTCCCTAAAAAAGCGTAGACTTAGAGGTGACTTGATACAGGTCTTTAAAATTCTAAAGGGAATTGACATCAAAAGTGACAAAATTTTCACATTGAATGAGAATCAGACAGGAAACAATGGTCTCAAACTGTCCGGAAATATATTCAATTTGGAAGTAGGTAGAAACAACTTTGCCAATCGTGTAGTTAATGAATGGAATAAACTTCCTGCACAGGTAGTGCAATGTAGTTCAGTTCGAAGCTTTAAGAATCATTTAGATAAATACCTAAGATGCTGTAATGATTTTAATTCATCTTATATTATGTCACAATTTTTGAAATCGTGACACCCAGCTCGCTGTCTCCCCTTCCCATTTTCTCACGTCCGATTTCTCACCGCTTCGGCCCTTCATTCCCTATACTCGGGGGAATTACCAGAGTCCTTAAGACTTCTAGTAGCTACATCCTGTCCTTTCTCCTTCTCCTTATCCTCATCAACTGTTGTGCCATTTTGGCAATCAATTAAAGTGCCTTAACGAAGTGAGAGACTTCTAATTATTTAGAGAACCCCCCCCCCTTTAGATGCAAGTGTTCTCACACGACTTAGGCCAACGGATTTTCATCGGCCAAAGTAACAAAGCGGCCTTGTCCAGCTCCCGCTTAGTGCAAACACCCCCCTCCCCCCCCCCTGCGCGCTGCCACATATTTGTTTTAAGCTAGGCAATTAGAATAATTAGGATCGTATCTAACTCGCTCGTGAATAGTGTCTACCTCAAGGAACAATTGGAGCGGTGTCATCTCCCGCATGAACATTATTAGTAGTACCCTTCACAACTAGGGACGGAGACGTAGAACTATTGGCAACGTCGGAAGCCGGCTAGCGGGCATTTTGAACTCACATGCCGCGGGACAGAGGTCAGTCTACACATCGAGTTCAACAAGGGAGGTCGGACCGCTCATTCTCGGAAGTCCAATCGTGTCCTTTCCTCCCTCATGTGACTGTTGGGGATTTTCATCCTTGAGTGACGATCGAGTGTCGATTATTTGGGTACAAACCCCTCCCGCAAGAACTCTAAAAGTGCAGTACGATTGACCAAGACTACGTCGGTGAAGTGTGTTACTTGCAAGCCCATCTCAGCGCCCGCCCAGGCCGTCACCCCCCGCCCCCACCAGAAGCGGAGCCGCGCCGGTCGGAGCTCAGCAGGAGACCGCGCCAATTGAAGACGTCTCCACAAGCAAGACACACATTAAGTACAGATACTTTAACATAAGTTCATTAGCTAGGAAACGCGCGCAGGGAATAGATAGGATGTATGTGTGAAATCCAACTGTCAAAATCCCACATTGTTTAATGTCAAGTAGCATATTTCTAGTGTTTAATTATTTAATTCATTAAAACTCACAATAGGAGTTCTGGGTTTCATCAGCCTAGGACGGTTCACTTAATGAGTTGTCCCATCATACCCCCCCCCCCCTCTTTGATCTACTCTCACGCTTGCCTTGGAGGAAAGGCGAGTGGTCCCGAGATGTGATACAAATCTCCTGGACTTCGGTTCCCCAACTGCAGCTATCTTCCCCCTCCCTTCATCAATCGCTTAAGGTACGTGTTACCCACACCACCTCATCCACCACCTTCTTCCACTGTCCAGGAATTTGTGTCATATTATTTGTTTTTGTTTTATCATTTTCTGTCTGATTTTCATTTATTATTAGTTGTATGTCAATTTATTATTATTTACTATTTACCTGTTTGTTTATTATTTAACTATACCTATGCATTTATTTATGTATTTTATTTGTTATTTACATTATCATAGTTTTTATTTATTATTTTATTATTACTATGATTTTTTTTTTCGCATCCGACCTAGATATGGATCAAAAGGTCTCCTGTCGGCATGCTCCGCCTTTGTAATCCTTTGTAATCTCTTAGACTCGTGATTCTAAGTATGCGGAAAACCACACACAGCGAAGACCTCACCTCCGTCCAGTACCTGACTCCTAACTCTCCTAGTTCCCCCCTTTTTACTTGTATTTAAACTCCCGTTTCGTATATGTAATCTTACTTACCGAAAGCTTGTATTTTATATTCAGTGTTATGTTTTTTCGATACAATAACATCATGGATCTCGGAAGTCTTGTGTTTGACCTCCCCTCAAGAATCAAACAAAATATTAGAAAAATTGAGAAAATCACTAGGAAGATAGTGGATATTGAATTAGCTCTGGTCTTCAATCGAACATATTTACAAGAAAACTTACTGCCCATTTATACTAATATATACATATATATACATATACATATATATGTATACATATATATATGTATATATATAAATATATATATATATATATATATATATATATACACATATATACATATATATATATATACACATATATACATATATATATATATATATATATATATATATATATATATATATATATATATATATATATATATATACACACACACAAAAGTAGCACACTAGGGGGGAATTAGGACAGGTCCATTGTGACCTCATTCAGCACTGCCGGACGTTTGAGCCGGCTTCTGTCAACAATTTTGTAAGTTATAAAGTTATCTAATTTATACATTCCCATACTCATATTCATGTTGTTCTCAAACCAAGCTTTTATATAACATGATTATATGATATTCCTGACCTTAATGTCCTTAAGACAATTTTCTTTGTGTTATCCCAACCAGTGCAATGATTAAAATCCCTTAAAAGCAAAAATAACCTACTTGAAACTTGCCCTGTTCTGATGTTATATTTATGTTGGTTTATTCTCAATTTTAGATCCTTGTTTGTTTGTCCAATATAATTAAAGTTACAATTTTTGCAAGGTGTCACAATTTTTTAAATTGTGACACCCAGCTCGTTGTCTCCCTTCCCATTTTTCTCACGTCCGATTTCTCACCACTACGGCCCTTCATTCCCTATACTCGGGGGAATTACCAGAGTCCTTAAGACTTCTAGTAGCTACATCCTGTCCTTTCTCCTCCTCTTTATCCTCTTTAACTGTCGTGCCATTTTTGACAATCAATTAAAGTGCCTTAACGAAGGGAGAGACTTCTAATTATCTAGAAACACCCCCCCCCCCTTTTGATTCGTGTTCTCATAGACAAACTCAACGGTTTTCGCGCCCAAACAAAGCGCCCAAACACACACCCTCCCCCCCCCTGCGCTCTGCCACATATTTGTTTTAAGCTAGGCAATTAGAATAATTAGGATTGTGTCTAACCCGCTCGTGAACAGTGTCTACCTCATGGAACAATTGGAACTGTATCTTCTCCCACATGAACATTATTCGTAGTACCCTTCGCAACTAGGGACGGAGACATAGAACTATTGGCAACGTCGGAAGCCGGCTAGCGGGCATCACGACCTCACATGCCGCGAGACATAGGTCAGTCTATCCATTAAGGTCAATCAGGGAGGTTCGGGCCGCTCACGTCCTTGAGAGCCCAATCGCGCCCTATCCTCCCTCATGCAGCTATTAAGGATTTACATCCTTAAGTGAGCGCTTACGCACTGTGGACTTTCGAAGAGTAATAGCGGGACAAATCCCCCTCCGAAACTTATCAGGTGGAGTGCTGTGTGTGACATCCCGACCATCATAGTGACTAGAGGCATCTAGCCTCCAGTGAACAAATCATTCGTGTATCAAGGGGTCACGTACGTACCTGTACCCCCTTTCCTCGGGACACTGACCTGAAAGGAACTGGATAGCGTATACAAGAAGCCCCCTACGTGTTCAAACCCGCTCCCCCACCACGAGGCTAATCACAAAGGATGACCCGGGTTCCCGCCGTGATCGACAACATCGATATCCTTCAATAGCAAAAGCATCCCCTCACCCAGCAGAGACCCTCTAAGGATAATAGCAAGTAACAAAGAGTATTTACTAGATAGGACCCCTAGATAGGCGCGCAGGGAGATAGGATAGATAGGATGTATGTGTGAATCCAACTGTTAAAACCCTTATTTAATGTCAAGTAGCATATTTCTAGTGTTTAATTATTCAATTCATTAAAACTCACAATAGGAGTTCTGGGTTTCATTAGCCTAGGACGGTTCACTTAATGAGTTGTCCCATCATACCCCTCCCCCCTCTTTGATCTACTCTCACGCTTGCCTTGGAGGGAAGGCGAGTGGTCCCGAGATGTGATACAAATCGCCTGGACTTCGGTTCCCCAACTGCAGCTATCTTCCCCCTCCCTTCATCAATCACTTAAGGTACGTGTTACCCACACCACCTCATCTACCACCTTCCACTGTCCAGGAATTTGCATCACGTGCTCGCTAGTGGTCCTTCGAACCGGATATTCATTCCATTACCTATGTACAGACTAGTTAATCAAGTAACGTGTCCTGACAAGTTCAATAATCAGTATGTCAACTCATTAAGAAAATCACATGTTTCCCTGCGCATAGGTTAGCAACTCAATGCACTGTACAGGAGTCACTCCTGCTCGTTAAGGCGCGCACGAGATCAACTATGATATAGTAATTTTATGTCACATTAATTTACCCTTCCTACTTTTACCTTTCTCTTGGGCAACATTTCGCCCCCTAAGTAGAATTAGATTGTGCTGATATTACACTGGTCCCTTTTTCACGGGTAATTCCGCCCGGCGACTTCATTCAGCGGCATCCTCAGCCGCACATCGTAATTTTAAGTCCAGCCATTTTCGGCTTAATTTAGTTTCGGCTCGGCCCAGCCTTCCAAAAGCGGCGTTATAGTTAAGCCTCCCTTTTTGGCGCCATCCGCCACCACGTCCTTATGTTAAGCCTAGCCGTTACCGTTACGGATGACCTGACGCTAACGGCTCGCATCGGCCCGAAATCAAGCGGCCTTATTTTTAAACTTTCGCGGTTTCACGCGAGTAACCTCTCTCCCACCTCCTTTGTCAGACCAGCTCGTATGACAGCACAATCTTCTGTAGTCACCCCCTTCGATTCTCCATTTTCGTTGTGCGATTCTTTCGCTCGACTCTAAATGCATCGTTCTTTAGAGAGAGAGCGGACCCCCACCCACCTCTCGGCTTATGATTCAGTTACCGCAAGCATACTCAGACGGCCACCTTTTTACATAGAAACAACCTATTGTGCCAGTGCATTATTCGGCGGCCACCATGTCTTACTACAGCCCTACCGAAGACGCAATTACGAACGCAACACTGACCGAACTCATTGCCATCACGCAGAATTTCCTTGACGCTGTCACGGAATATACTGACGCGTACGGGACTATCAACATTGAGAGCCTGAGTCCCAGTGCAGCAACGGAAATTCATCAAGGTCAAGACCATCACCAAACATGGCGGTTATTGGAGCCCGCCTGGGCCCGTCACCCTCTCGATGATCAACTTGCAGAACTTAAACAGAAATTAAGACCGCACAAGAAAGTCCTTTTAAACCTAAAAGTCCGAGCGGATGCGCGAGTGAACGGCGCAGATACCGCCGTTCAAGCGTCAAACAGCCAGCTTAATCAAAGCTCCCTTGTCACATACATAAGGGAAGAACCCCAACCACCCTCTTTCGATGGGGATCTGGAAATGTTCTCCAGCTGGTGGAACATTTTCAAGACAGTTGTTCACGAAAGCAATAGATACACAGAGGGAGAAAAGTTCAGCGCTCTCATGCGCTCTCTAACGGGGCGTGCCAAACGCCTTGTTGGATACCCCGTGTTCAACAACACCGCGTATGAACACACCATCCGACGGCTGCATGATGCCTATGACAAGCCCTTGGCAGTACGAAGAAGTCTGAAGGAACGCCTCGTCGCCATTCTCGCACCTACGGACGAATGTGAGGACTTGTCAAGGTTCCTCGCCGATTGGGACGAGTTGGGCGAAAGGTACAGGAACGCAGTAGGACAAGCCCTCTCCGATGAATTTGTAGAGGATGTCCTAGTGCCGAAACTACCCCGACAGGTTCTTTCGTCAATATACCTGTTCAAAGGTACTTCTGAACTTAGTGCACCAGAGCTTCAATCAGCACTCAAAGTTTACTCGGGTGCCATCACGGGCAGTCGACTCCATACCCCGGTGTTGGTACGCCCAGTTGCCGCAGCGACCCCTACACCCGTTCCTACTCAATCATCAACACGCCAGCCTCGACAGACATTGACGAGTGCTCCGACGCCACCGAGGAGTCAAGGTCATACGTCAAGGCACACCACTGGACGGCCAGTACCCACGCCCCCACAACCAGCACCTGCGGTCCCCGACGAAGCACAGCACCGGGCCAACTGTTTGTTTTGCGGCGGCCCACATAGGCCGTCACACTGTACGACGTACCCGGATATCTCCACCCGCACCAACAGACTTTTAGCACTAAACAAGTGTACCATCTGCTACTCGAACAGGCATCTGAAGAACCGCTGCGACTTCCAAGCAGGCTGTATGAAATGTGGCGAGCGCCATAAGGCCCCCCTATGCCCTCAAGCCATCAGCATAACAAGCAATGGCATCATCGTTTCCCCTACACAGAATGCAGTTCCTTCTCACCTCTGGAACCAGTCTCCGTTAAGCCACGCCCACACTCCCCCCTACAGCGCGGCTTCATCTCAGCCTCCTGCTGGTTACCCACAAGCTCCAGGATACCATCCGTATTACCCCCCCTTCTATCAGTATCCGGGGAACTACCTCCCTCCTCACCAGTCCCCCTACCATCCTCCGTTGCAACCAGCGCCCCTTGGCACGAGAGCAATCCAAGATGGCACCTCAACCCCCACACCATCAACCTCTACCAGCTCCCACGACGCCCTCAGAGCACCGCCAGAGGTAACCCACGCCCCTGCTTCCAACAGTGCTCCCTCTTCAATATACATGGCTCCCATCCTTGTAACTCCAACCGTCTTGGAACCCTCTTCAGCACCCACTGAAGCAGTGCTTGAGCACCCTCTGACGACCACAGTCCCCATCACGACGTCGGTTCAAACTTCCGCTGTACCTGATATCACCTTGCATCAGGACCCGGAACCAGCACCAGTCCTCGTCATTGATAATACACAAGTTGCCACTGACACTCCAAGCTCTCAGAGCACCTCTGCTCCCACCACATCAACGTCTGTCAGCTCTCACCACGACAGCTCCTGTGCCACGCCCCCAGTAGGTCACACCCCGGAAGCCACCTGCACCCCCTCTTCATCGCACTCGGCTCCCATCTTACGAACTTCAGTCAGCACTTCCACGGCACCAGATGCCACTTTATCTCAGGACCCGGAACCAGTACCAGTCCTCATTGATAATACACAAGTTGCCACTGACGCTCCAAGCTCTCAGAGCACCTCTACTACTTCAACAACGTCTACTAGCACTCGCCTCGACAGCTCCTGTGCCACGCCCCCAGAAGGCCACGCCCCGGAAGTCGCCTGCACCCCCTCTTCAATGCACGCGGCTCCCGTCCCGCAAGCTGCAATCCGCACTTCCACGGCACCAGATGCCACTTTATATCAGGACCCGGAACCAGTACCAGGCCTCATAGAAATTACACAAGATGCCACCTATGCTTCTACTTCATCCACGTCTGTCAGCTCTCACCACGACAGCTCCTGTGCCACGCCCCCAGTAGGCCACGCCTCGGAAGCCACCTCCACCCCCTCTTCATTACACTCGGCTCCCATCTTACGAACGTCAGTCAGCACTTCCACGGCACCAGATGACACTTCACCTCCAGAACCGGAAGCAGTCCCGATCATCGTTGGGACTACACAAATTGATAATGACGCTCGAGGTCCTCACATAACACCATTTGATCCTGGAACCACTGTTTCGGTCCCCACAGAAGACGAGTCACAACCTACGACAACTGACAACGCAACTGAGAACGCCGACCCAGCCCTCATCCCACGAGCAGTACCGAGCACTGTCGCTCTGCCTATTTTCACCGGACACCTCACTAAAGATCGCAAGAAATGTATCTCACAAGTACTCGCTGACTGCGGAGCTCAACGGACGTTTGTTCACCCTTCCGTCGTGGACCAACTTGACCTCAAACCAAAGGGAACCGTGCTTTGCCGCCTTGATTCCTTCAACAAGACTGAACTACCTCAGAGATTCGACATCGTTGAATTCAACCTGCATTTGGGCACTGAGAAAACATCTCATCGAGGCGGTCGTGCATCCTTCAGTGAGTAAAGACGTCTCTATGCCCGGTTACCAACGTACAGTGCAGGTTCTCAAGTCGCAAGGCATCCCTATTGCAAATGAAGCTCCATCGGACCAAGCTTCCAATGTCACCATTATATTAGGCAGTGACCACATGTCATTAGTCTTTAAACGCGCCACGCGTTTCATGGATGTCGAACTTTTCGTCACCCCTGCAGGTTCTGTAGTATGGGGCAAACTGCCCCCCTGGAGTCAGGACCACACCCTCCACCCCCCTATTGAAACCATTGCAATCAACAGCATCCATGTTGAAGAAACTGTCACCACTGAGACTCCGGCACTCGAAGCCCTCAACCGAAACGAAGAGGTCAAAAGCAAGCCAGAATCTGGTTCTCTACTCTTGATGAATGACCAGCCTTCTTCTCCCAGCTTCAGGCCATAGGGGAGACCGCCCCCGCCCCCCTTTTTGGTTCATAACCGTGTCACAATTTTTTTAAATTGTGACACCCAGCTCGTTGTCTCCCTTCCCATTTTTCTCACGTCCGATTTCTCACCACTACGGCCCTTCATTCCCTATACTCGGGGGAATTACCAGAGTCCTTAAGACTTCTAGTAGCTACATCCTGTCCTTTCTCCTCCTCTTTATCCTCTTTAACTGTCGTGCCATTTTTGACAATCAATTAAAGTGCCTTAACGAAGGGAGAGACTTCTAATTATCTAGAAACACCCCCCCCCCCTTTTGATTCGTGTTCTCATAGCCAAGCTCAACGGTTTTCGCGCCCAAACAAAGCGCCCAAACACACCCCCTCCCCCCCCCTGCGCGCTGCCACATATTTGTTTTAAGCTAGGCAATTAGAATAATTAGGATTGTGTCTAACCCGCTCGTGAACAGTGTCTACCTCATGGAACAATTGGAACTGTGTCTTCTCCCACATGAACATTATTCGTAGTACCCTTCGCAACTAGGGACGGAGATATAGAACTATTGGCAACGTCGGAAGCCGGCTAGCGGGCATCACGACCTCACATGCCGCGAGACATAGGTCAGTCTATCCATTAAGGTCAATCAGGGAGGTTCGGGCCGCTCACGTCCTTGAGAGCCCAATCGCGCCCTATCCTCCCTCATGCAGCTATTAAGGATTTACATCCTTAAGTGAGCGCTTACGCACTGTGGACTTTCGAAGAGTAATAGCGGGACAAATCCCCCTCCGAAACTTATCAGGTGGAGTGCTGTGTGTGACATCCCGACCATCATAGTGACTAGAGGCATCCAGCCTCCAGTGAACAAATCATTCGTGTATCAAGGGGTCACGTACGTACCTGTACCCCCTTTCCTCGGACACTGACCTGAAAGGAACTGGATAGCGTATACAAGAAGCCCCCTACGTGTTCAAACCCGCTCCCCCACCACGAGGCTAATCACAAAGGATGACCCGGGTTCCCGCCGTGATCGACAACAACGATATCCTTCAATAGCAAAAGCATCCTGCCAGAACGAGGAACAGTACCCCATGGAAGTCATCCCCTCACCCAGCAGAGACCCTCTAAGGATAATAGCAAGTAACAAAGAGTATTTACTAGATAGGACCCCTAGATAGGCGCGCAGGGAGATAGGATAGATAGGATGTATGTGTGAATCCAACTGTTAAAACCCGTGGAGGGTGCACGGCGAAAATTCGATAGGGAGGCAGGGAGGACTTTCAGTCCCCGTTCCCCGCGAGTCAAGTAGCATATTTCTAGTGTTTAATTATTCAATTCATTAAAACTCACAATAGGAGTTCTGGGTTTCATTAGCCTAGGACGGTTCACTTAATGAGTTGTCCCATCATACCCCTCCCCCCTCTTTGATCTACTCTCACGCTTGCCTTGGAGGGAAGGCGAGTGGTCCCGAGATGTGATACAAATCGCCTGGACTTCGGTTCCCCAACTGCAGCTATCTTCCCCCTCCCTTCATCAATCACTTAAGGTACGTGTTACCCACACCACCTCATCTACCACCTTCTTCCACTGTCCAGGAATTTGCATCACAAGGGATATTATAAACACAGCCTTCATTACAAGCAGGTAAATTATTAATCAACCTGTTATTAACAGTGTTGTTATTTTCAAAGACAACTTGGACACAAAATTTATTAAAAGTACAAGTTAAACTAACACAATTTTGATGAAAAGAGAGGGTTAAAATATTCTTAAAACTGAATTGCTGATTATGAGTAAGACTAAAAGATTTCTTTGCTGTGTTTTGAGCTACGCCAAGTAAGTGTTTTGGATATTTCAATTTATTACCAATGTCATAAATTGTTTCAATTTCTTGGTCTAAAAATTATGGGCAACAAACTCACTTCAATGTTTCTGAGGGCCAAGAAATTAAAACCATTTATGACATTGGTAATAAATTGAAATATCCAAAACACTTACTTGGAGTAGCTCAAAACACAGCAAGGAAATCTTTTTACAGTCTTACTCATAATCAGCAATTCAGTTTTAAGAATATTGCACAAGACAAATCCATTCAGGTGACGGGGCCGGCGGCGGCGGCGGTGGACCCGGGACAGAACAGGGTCCCTCTCGATCAAGAGCCCGTCTGGCCCCGCCCCCGTCACCTGAATGGCATCGCCGGACAATTAACCAGAACAAACATATTTCCAGGCTCGGGTCGTCAACCTAGCAGCAGAGTAAATAGAATCGCCCGCCGCCGCTGGCCACGACAAAATCCGAGACAAAGGCTCGTTTCACACGTATCGACTTTTCGCCGTGCGCCGTCCACGACACGACGTCGTGTTCTTAAACATGGGTGCCTATGGACGCTTTCAGACGTCACGAACACTTGTGAAAACGTCCATAGATACCCATAGTTCTTTGAGTGCATGGCATTGTATCGTGGAGGGTGCACGGCGAAAATTCGATAGGGAGGCAGGGAGGACTTTCAGTCCCCGTTCCCCGCGAGTCAAAGAAACAGGACTATCACTTGGTCAAGCATTTCGCCGAATGGCGCTCGACGACCGCTGGGTGATCTTGTTCAGCTGAGAGTGAATACACCCCACCCCTTTCACTAGGTTGATCTTTATCTTGACGGAAATGTGTCGTGAAACAAGATTTCACATCACGGATTCAAAAGACTAAACGAAAATGCGCACACAAGGTGTGAAAAAACAAACTTAGCGAACTTTTGACACCCACAGTAATCCACAGTTCGGAAAAAAAAAAAAAATAAATAAAATAAACGGGGCATAATGTTTTCATTTGTTATTTTATAATTTTATTCATCGCTATTCATATGTATTTCAACAGCGACAACAAATGAGGTCATTAGAACGAGCGTTATCACATGGAGGGCGAGGGCTGACCAGAAGGGCCTCTCACTTGGCCCTCTGTCCCGCCACCGCCAAGACCTCAGCAAGAAACTGCCCCTCCCCTTCCCGCTGCTATGTCACCTCACCAAATCCGAAGGAGGTCTGCATACCCATGTCGTGGGCCCTCATCGCAGGTGCGTGGGCGCACTGAGGTCCTCGGAGGTGAATAAAACCGTCTGGCACCAACTAGAACACGTTTCATTCACTTATATCACTGGGGACGGGGTGGGAGGTATTGCAGATATATGGGATAAGAGGAAGGATGTTAAGAGCTGTCAATATTTTTTACGAGAGCAGTAGAGCCTATGTTAGAATTAGAAATAGAGTGAGTGGTTTGAGGTAAAGGTGGGAATTCAACAGGGATGTGTCATGTTGCCATGGCTGTTCAATTTATACATGGATGGGGTGGTGTGAGAGGTAAATGCAAGGGTAATGGGCCGGGGATTGGAGATGGTTAAAGAAAATGGGAGAAAAATGAAAGATAAGACAGTTGTTATTTGCTGACGACACTGCGCTTGCAGCAGGATCAGAATAGGGATTAAAGAAGTTAAAGGAAATGAAAAATGAGATTGTTGTTCCATTAGAAATTATTTTCAAGAAATCCATCATATCCGGAGATGTCCCAAGAGAATGGAAGCTAGCTAACGTTACTCCCATATTCAAAAAAGGTGACAAAAATAAACCAAATAACTATAGGCCTATAAGTTTGACTTCGATCGTAGGAAAAATAATGGAAACTATCATCAGAGATGATATCGAATATCATTTAGAAAGTAACCGTTTGATAAATGATAGCCAGCATGGTTTTAGACGGAAACGTTCTTGCGTGACTAACTTACTCGAATTCTACAACACAGTTATCTCAAACTATGACAAAAGAAACAATATAGATTTAATATATCTAGACTTTGCAAAAGCTTTTGATACCGTCCCACACGAAAGACTACTTACTAAATTAGCTTTGCATGGAATAAGTGGTAGCCTATTAGGTTGGACTAGTAATTGGTTGAAAGGTCGAAAACAGAGAGTTGTTTTAAATGGAAAAACTTCTGGATGGAAAAGTGTTGCAAGTGGAGTTCCTCAGGGTTCCGTTCTTGGGCCACTTCTATTCATAGTATATATAAATGATATAGACCATGGACTAAAATCTACTGTTTCCAAATTTGCTGATGATACAAAACTGTGCGGAGTGGCAAACGATCACTCAAACCAATTAGATATTCAAGAAGATTTAGATTAATTACAGCAATGGTCTGAAAAGTGGCTAATGAAATTTAACACAAGTAAATGGAAGGTAATGCACATAGGTAAAAATAACAGTAAGTACGATTACAAGTTATTTGGAAATTCGTTAACAAAAGTGGATAGTGAAAAAAGATCTCGGCGTAATTATCAGTAACGACCTCAAATCATCCAAGCAGTGTATTTCAGCCTCTGAGAAAGCAAATAAGATTCTGGGATTGATTGCGCGATCTTTTGATTTCAAAAGTCCATCACTCATTAACAAGCTATATAAATCGTTAGTTCGTCCACATTTGGAATATGCTGTTTCCGTATGGTCACCGAATCTCATTAAAGACATTGACAGACTGGAAAAAGTACAACGGCGAGCCACAAAACTGATTCCAAATATCAAAAATAAATCATACGAAAATCGACTTAAGCACATGAATCCGTTTTCCCTAAAAAAGCGTAGACTCAGAGGTGACTTGATACAGGTCTTTAAGATTTTAAAGGGAATTGACAACATCAAAAGTGACCAAATTTTCACATTGAATGAGAATCAGACAAGAAACAATGGTCTCAAACTGTCCGGAAATAGATTCAATTTGGAAGTAGGTAGAAACAAATTTGCCAACCGTGTAGTTAATGAATGGAATAAACTTCCTGCACAGGTAGTGCAATGTAGTTCAGTTCGAAGCTTTAAGAATCATTTAGATAAATACCTAAGTAAGATGCTGTAATGATTATAATTTATGTTATATTATTTTTGTTTTGTTATAATTTGTCTGTCTGATTTTCATTTATTATTAGTTATATGTCAATCTATAATCATTTACTATTTACCTGTTTGTTTGTTATTCAACTATACCTATGCATTTATTTATTTATTTTATTTGTTATTTTTACATTATTATAGTTTGAATTTATTATTATGATTTTTTTTTTTTTAATCCGACCTAGATATGGATCAAAAGGTCTCCTGTCGGCATGCTCCGCCTTTGTAATCCTTTGTAATCCTTTGTGATGGAGTTTGGAAGGTGTGCAAAAGAAGTTGAAGATGTGGGTAAAAGTAAGGTGATGTCATGTACAAGGGGAGAGGATGGCAGCAAATTGGAAGCGAGTATTAAGGGAGAGGCTGGAGGAAGTGGATAACTTTAGATACTTGGGGGTGAATGCAGTGGGAAAGGGAGGAGTGGAGGTAGAATGTAGATTGAGAGAAGCAAGTAAATGCATTGGGGGATTAAAAAGTGTAATGAGAAATAGACATATGAGAATAGGTGATAAGAGAAGGTTGTTTGAAGGGGTGATTCTGCAGACAGCACTGCATGGGGCAGAAACATGGAACATAAGAGAGGAAGAGTTTAAATGTATTTTAGATGAAATCCCAGAGAAGTACGATAGGGGTTACTAGGCTGGATTGATTGAGAAATGAAGAGATGAGGAGGAGAGTGGGGGTAGAAAAGGAGTTGGGGGATAGGGTTGATGAAATAATATTAGGATGGTTTGGACACATGGAAAGAATGAGTGAAGAAAAATTAGTAAAAATAGTATGGAAGACAGAGGTGGATGGAGTGAACATGAGGTGACCAAGGATGAGATGGATGGATGGGGTAAAAGGGGTGTTGAGAGAGAGGGGGATGTCTGTTGATGAAGGAAGGGAGAAGACAGAAGATAGGGGTGAGTGGAGAATGGTGTACAGATGATGCTGTGAACCATGGGAGTGGGTGGGGGATGGGGGGTTAGGGAGTATGTGTGAAAGATATTCTGATGTAGTCCAAAGGGATTTCTCCCTGTCTTTTCTTTTTCTGAATGAGGGGATGGAGAGGAGGGTCACCAATTTAATGAAGAGGCCTTGCTGTGTCTTGCTGCATTGCTTCTGACCCAGGGCAGTGGGCGAGATGCAGGGATGAGTCATTATCGAGGAGGAGCCAAGAAAAGAGGGAGGGAGGGAGGGGTGGTGAATAGGAATGGAGTATGTGGGGACGAAATGGGTGGGGGTGGATTTATGCCTTTGACTAAGGCTGCCTCTCTTGTATGGGGAAAAAAGCCCTTGGTATATGTATTTACCTAGTTGTATTTTGGGGGAGAAGAGCTATGTTCGTAGGAACCCGCAGTTGCATCTTTCCGCATCCAGTTCTTAAAGTCGTGTATAGTTTTAGCACTCACTGTTTTCTCTTTTAATTTATTCCATGTATATATCACTCTATGTGGAAAGCTATTCTTTTTCAGATCTGTTCTGTAACCGTCTTTCTTATGTTTCTTTTTGTGTCCCCTTGTATTTCTATTGCCCCATTTAAGTAGATCAACCCTGTCAAGGATTTCCATCCCTTTCATAATTCTATATATGTATATAAAATCGCCTCTTTCTCTTCTTTGCTCCAGAGTTAATATTTTTAGTCTTTCTAATATTTTTTTTTTTCATATGTCAGCATAATGAGTGTTGGTGCCATCTTTATTAGTGCTCTTTGAATTCTTTCTAGTTTATTTATATTATTTTATTTTTATTCCCCTCTTCCCCAAAGCCCCCTTCACCCCATCCATCCATCTCATCCTAGGACGTCCCCTCATGTTCACTCCCTCCACATCTGCCTTCCATACCTCCTTTACTAGTCTTTCTTCACTCATTCTTTCCATGTGTCCAAACCATCCTAATACTCTTTCATCCACCCTATCTCCCAGCTCCCTTTCCACCTCTGTTCTCCTCCTCACTTCCTCATTTCTCACTCTATCTAGCCTAGTAACCCCCATCATACTTCTCAGACACTTCATCTCAAACACATTCAAGTTCCTTCTCTCTTCCTCTCTCATGTTCCATGTTTCTGCTCCATATAGTGCTGTTGGCACAATCACTCCTTCATACAGTCTCCTCTTAGCATCCATTCCCAGATTCCTATTCCTCATTACACTTTTTAAACCACCAAGGCATTTACTCGCTTCTCTCAATCTACATTCTACCTCCACCTTCACTCCACCCTTTCCTGCCACATTTGCACCCAAATATCTAAAACTATCCACTTCCTCCAGTTGCTCTCCCTTAATGCTCACTTCCAGATTACTACCACTTTCACCCCTTGTACATCTCATCACCTTACTTTTACCTCACCTTTATATGGGGGGACGGAGAGGGGGGGTCGCCGATTTAATGAAGCGGCATTGCTGTGGATGTGCTGTGTCCTGTGACACTGCTTCTGAACCAGGGCAGTGGACGGGGTGCGGGGATGACCCGTCATCTAGGAGGTGCTAAGATGGGAGGGAGGGTGGAGGGGTGTGGAGTGTTTTCGGGGATGAAATGGGTGGGAATGTTTTTGTGCCTTGTCCTTTTTGGCTACCCCCCTGGTAAGGGGGAAGGAAGCCTTGGTATATGTATGTATGTATTTTATTTTTATTTATTTTTTTTTATTTTTTTTATTTATTTTTTTTTTTTTTGTACTGGGTGATGTATACGGGGGTACTGTCAAAGTGAGGTGCTTCAAACATTTTTTACATTTTGTTAGGGGAAATGGGTGTTCCCACTGCCATTATATACACATGCATATAAAAAGGCCTCTCCCACTTATGAGGGGGTTGACTAAATCAGAGCATACTTTTTTGGCTTGACCTCATATGGGAGAAAAATATGAAGAGGGGGTTCCTAGTTTCCTCATTCTGTCCCATTTAGTTGCCTTGTATAACACATAGGGTAATGGTTTCTAAACTTTTCCAGGCTGGCATACCCTTAGCTTCCCAGCTTATTCCTAAACCCCCCTGTCTCCTCATACACACATGCAAACACACACCTTTTATTTTTTACTTCAACTTCAGACCACATAACAAGACTATGTATTTGTTTATAATTCTTATGCTAGTTTTGTCATTTATATTAGATTTTGGAAAAAAAAAAAAAAAAAAAAAAAACAGCGAAGTTTGGACTCCGGTAATATCTGCAAATTTCGAAGATCACAACTACAAGTACCTGTGTTGTATTAATAAGGAAGGGGAAAACTCGTGGTGTAGTGGGAAGGTGAAAAGAAAGGAGAAGGGGAGGGATTACTGTGGAAAATGGAAGGATATGAGGAAGGGGAAGACTGGGTCCAGGAAGTCAGATGGCATGTTAACAAAAGACGGCCAGACGACAATGGTGAAGTCGAAGAGATTAGTAAAAATGTAAAAATTAGAAATATAGATAAGAGCAGCGCAATGGAAGGTGAAGATAACTATTTCCATATATTTAATGAGGGAGGAAATGACCTCCCCCGACTAGTAAATCTAGAGGAGAAACTAAAAGAAATTAATGAAAATTGGGAAGTTAGGTTTAACCAATTAAAGTTGATTACTCAAAAAGTTGATAAACTGGAAGAACTAAAGGAGAATCAAAACCTAACTAAAGAAATAAAAGAATTGAAAAGACAGTTAAGAGAGGTAAAGGATGAAAATGAGGAATTGAAGAGGATTAATAAAGAGAATAAAGTGTCCATAGCAAGAGAGGTAAGTGGTTGGAAATAAGTACAAGAGAACAATAAAATGGAATTCAGAGGTATAATGGAACAGCAGATGAAAGAACAATCTAAGGACACAGTTATTAAAGTGATGAGGGAGAAGGAGAACATAGTAAGGGACTTAGCGGATTGTGGAATTTACGGTACAACAATATCAGTTGTTACTTTAGAGAACTTACCGGTCACTTTGTTTCAACCAACGAAGATTCTCTAAAAATTGTTGCCCCTTTTAGAAATCAGAAATTCTCAACTTGAAGGACTTCAGAACTGACGACGTGGTCCCAAGGAGGAAGGTTTCCAAAAAAGAGGTCCTTCTTCGTCCTGAGCTCAGGGTAATCTAACAGTTCCGACGTTAGAACGCACAGTGTTCCAAGGGACCCTTACGTTCGAAAAAGAGCTCAGAAGGCCACGAATTTTACCTTAAGTAGTTTCTCAAAGTAATTCCTAATTTATTAAACCAAAATTGTTACATAGATTTAATATACAAAATAAAAAGGAGGGAAGTTTAATCGTATCTTATTTGAAGTTACGATAGGCATGATTCGAAGTTCCAGGAAAGGCTCCTGAATCGAAGAAAATAACACTGAGGGAAAGTTACCAAACTAAGGTAAACACTATGATTCCCAATAACAATTACCACAGGATAAAAAGAAATGTATAATTATATTAGGGATGGAAGAGAAGTATAATGTAAATAGGACTACAAGAATAAAGGAAGAAAAGGAGAAAGTAAATAAGATATTAGTAGTTCAAGAAGATGAACCAGAAACAGGGAAAGAAACAGAAGAAACCTATAGACTAGGGAAATACAATACAGATAAGACCAGACCAATTAAGGTTAAATTTAGGTCACAAATAACACCAGAGAATATCTTAGCAAAAAACAGGGAAACTAGCAGTGATCAATATAAACAGGTACTGATAAAAAGAGAAATGAATAAAGAGGAAAGAGAGGAGAAAACAAAAAGACTAGAGGCTAAGGGGAAAAAACGAGACAAGAACAGATTCAGAAAAAGAGAAATTCTATTGGAGAGTAGTGAATATGAAAGTGAGGAAATGGTTCATAGCAGAGAAAAACAGAGGGGAAACAGAAAACACAATGGATGTAGCAGAAAATTAAAAGTGTCTTACACAAATATAGATGACTTCATAACAGGCTTGAACGAACTGAATGATTACCTGAAGGAAAAAGAACCGGACATAATGGGAATTGTAGAGACAAAATTGAAAGGTCCACTACCACCCAACAGTGTAGGACATTGTGCATATAATTATTGGATTAGAAACAGACAGGTAAAACAAGGGGGTGGAGTTATGTTCCTGACTAAGAAGGATATAAATGTGAGGAATGTCACATATGGAAAGAATAGAGTAGAGATGATTATGATGTAAGTGGAGGACAGGGATGGGAAGAGCAGGAAGTTTGTAGTAAACTATGTGCCTCCTAAAACGGCTTCGTGGGAAGAGAAAAAACACAAAAATATGTTAGAAGACACAAGGATAACACTAAGATAATGGACGATGGAGGAAGAATAGTTATAATGGGTGACTTTAATTGTAAAGAAATCTACTGGGAAGAATTCGTAGGATGGAGACGGATAGGTGGCTGGCTGGAAGCGTGTCGTGTGGGAAGAGGACAACACCCTGATCATTACATTGGTGCCAACGCGAGGGTTGAAGAAAGGAGGCAGAAATGCATTTAGATCGCTGCATCACTTACATCATTGACTGCACCAACCAACCCACCTCTACGAGACATCCATCGGACTGTAACTATTGCTGCATCACTTACATCATTGACTGCACCAACCAACCCACCTCTACGAGACATCCATCGGACTGTAACTGTTACTTGAAGCAATTTGGCCTGCGCCCGCCCAATGACAGACAGACGCTGACGAATAGGCTCCAGACTACACGAATTGCGGTTGCCTGCCTATAATGAATGCCAATGTATTTTATTAATTATTGACATAGCTTTTTATGAATTTATCATTTTTTTTTTTGGAATCCGACCTGGATATGGACCAAAAGGTCTCCTGTCGGCATGCATGCTCTGCCTTTGTAATCCTTTTGAGATGGCAGTGAAGGGTGGAGACGACCTATGGGGAAATGTACTACAGTACTTGATATGATTATAGATCATACAATGACTCAATTGATACAAGAGAATACTAGGTATATAAATGAGGAAGAAACATCGAGACTGGACCTAATAATCACATCAGAACTCGAAATAATGGACAAGATTGTATATAAGACGATAATAAGTAAAAGTGACCACATATTGGTTGAACTGGAACTAAATGATGAAATATACATAAAAAAACGAACAATATAGAAAGGGGAGATTGATGTAGGAAAAAGCAAATTTTGATAAAAGAAGAGAATTCTTTCAAAAAGCTGACTGGGAAAGAATACACAAGGAGGAAACAACAGTAGAAGAGAAATAGAATATTTTGACAATTTATAAAGATGGAGAGGAAAAGTATGTTCAAAGACAAAAGCAAGAAAAAGAATATGTAAAGTGCTGGTACAACAAAAGATGTAGGGAGTTAAAAGACAAAAGGGATAAAGCTTGGATAAAATGGAAAAAATACAAAAGACCTGAAAAATGGAAAATATATACTAGTTATAGAAATCAATATGTACAAGTGTGCAGAGAAGAAAAGAGAAAATACGATGTAAAGATCAACCAAAACTATTTTACAGATTTGTAAACAACAAACTGAAAAACAAACAAGAATTAGAGAAACTACGACAAGGAGTTGAATACACAGGAAATAGAAATGGCAGAAATTATGAACAAGCATTTTAAATCAGTGTTTACAAGGGAGAACATACAACCTAGAGATATCGAATGGGAGGAGAAAGTCCCCCCCTATGAAAGAGATAGAAGTATCAAGGAATGAAATAATGAAACACTTGAGTAATCTCGATGTCAGAAAATCGCATGGACCAGATGAAATGGCAAACTGGATTTTGAGAGAATGCAGGAATGAACTAACAGACAAAATACATAGCATAATAAACAGTTCATTGAAAGAAGGAAAAGTTCCAGAAGATTGGAAAAGAGCAAATATAGTACCAATATATAAAGGGGGAAACAAGGAAGACCCTACTAACTATAGACTGGTCTCTCTTACAAGTACAATAGCTAAAATTTATGAAAGAATTTATCAAAATTAGATGGGTAAGGCATTTGGAAAAAACAACGTACTAAATCCAAGGCAATTTGGATTTAGACAAGGACAATCATGCATCACAAACTTAATGTGTTTCTATTCAAGGCTAATAGATGTAATACAAGAAAGAGATGGATGGGCTGATTGTGCATTTCTAGACTTGAAAAAAGCTTTTGACAAGGTGCCACATAAGAAGTTGCTTAAGAAATTAGAAACTGCAGGAGGAATACAGGACAAACTACTGAAGTGGATGGAAGACTTCTTGCAAGAAAGAAAAATGAGAGTGGTGAGAAGAGACAAACACTCTAATTGGGATGAAGTGATAAGTGGTGTTCCACAAGGAACAGTTCTGGCCCCAATAATGTTTGCTATATATATTAATGATATGGATAAAGGAATTGAAAGTTATATGAGCTTCTTTGCGAATGATGCAAAATTGTTGAAAAAAGTGAACACGGAAGAAGATTGTGAGTCACTACAGAGGGATCTCAATTAAGTATGGGAATGGAGTAGGAAGTGGGAGATGGAATTCAATATTAAGAAGTGTAGTATAATGGAATTTGAAAAAGGCAAAAAAAGAATAGTGGGATCATATAAATTGGAAGAAGAAATAAAAAAAAAGTAGAAAATGAGAAGGACCTGGGAGTCATTATTAGGAATAATATGTCCCCTGAGAAACATATAAACAAGATTTTTTGGAGAAACTTATAATTTGATAAGAACAATCAAAGTAGCATTTACATACCTGGATGAAGAAATGGTGAAGAAAATACTAGTCACTTTGATAAGACCAAGATTGGAGTATGCAGCGATGATGTGGTCACCAAGTACAAAAAAATGTATAACAAAACTTGAAAGAATACAAAGAGCAATTACAAAATTGGCACCAACACACTCAGAACTATCATATAAAGAGAGACTAGCAAAACTTGAGCTACAGACACTAGAGCAAAGAAGACTTAATAACTATTTATAGAATCATGAAAGGCATAGAAACTACTGATAGAGAGGATCTAATAAAATGGAATAGTAGAAATACAAGAGGACATGGAAAGAAAATCAAGAAAGACAGTTATAGAAAGAGACCTGAAAAAGAACAGCTTTCCCCACAGAGTAATAGACATTTGGAACAAGTTAGATGAGAAAGTGGTGTGAAAAAACAATACAGTCTAGATAAAATGAGATATGAAGATGGGACACCACGAGCATAGCTCCCCTTCCCGTAAAATGCAATTAGGTAAATACATAGATAATGGGGGACTATAGAATAACTAAACAGTGCCTTTGCCAGGGGTAATATGTTCTAATTGTAGAACAATACATCAGATTGGTTTACTGAACTATTTTGAATTTGTCAAAATAAACATACTAAATATTACCAAAACTCACTACCTGAATGATACCAAATATATTAGTACAATAGCATCTGGATAGAAAACAAGGTATACTATAATTTAGATTTTTTCTCAAATGGCAAGTGAAGTTGTACATATTTGTTTAATCTTTCCCATGTTTTTTTCTATTACTTCTTTTGTTGATTATACTGTACATATTCTACTAGGCCAGCTTGATTCATACCAGCAATAATTATTCCTTCATTATATTCTCTTCCTATTGAATGCATGTCAGAACAAGTCTACCTTTATGTAGTTCTTTCCAAGCCAAAGAATTTTTTTTCTCTGGACAGGTTGCTTATGGCAATGAATGGCATCCCCCATTCCCCTTATATACATACCAACCTCACAAACAGACCAAAGATAAGTGGACCTTGACCCTCTTCAATTCTCTGATGATGCAAGCTTTTCCCCCCCCGTTTTTTAATCATGTGTACCTTGAGGAACCCTACAAACATGGTTTAATGGGCCAACATTGGCCCTAGGTTGGCGTACATTGGTAGCAAATGGGCCAACCTAGGGGGGAGAGGAGATTATGAGGGAACCTATTAAAATGTACATTGTGTAAATTCTAGTCCATAGCATCAGTTCATGAATGCTTAACATGTTTTCAAAATGAAAGGGTAGCAAAAATATTCAATTCTACATAATGAAATAACAATGTTTCCTTTTTTTATTTGGCATTGGTGTCAGAGCAAATGAACTTGGTAATATAATTGATTGATTTCATCCTTGTTAATTCACCAGCACTTCTATCACTATGGGGTTAAATTGCACCAATGTCAAAGGTTATGAGGGATTTGCTCTGTCATTAAGAGAAGTGTGTCATGTTCCATGATGTAAAATGTTGGATTATGTAAATTGTAGACATAAGTAATTTATGCAGGTTGTTCAAGTTACAGGAGATTTGCAAGCTGACGGCAGAGGACTACACAGCTAGGGCCTCCCGATGCCAGGGTCAGAGGTCATTATAAATAATGACATGTAGAAGTAGTGTCCACGGAAAATTTAAAATGTATTCTTTCTTGTGTTAGATACTGTATTTAGAGATTGGCACTTTGTGAGCCTTCTTCACACATAATCAAAGTGAGTAAAATGTGTGGAGCTGGGCAGATAGTGATAGAATAGGTTATACGGGCATACATTGGCACCTGTGCCTGGCACTGGTTTTGTGTGGCTGTGGTATAAGAAGACACGCAGGCATTTTGGGCTCTCTCTGATTCCCACACTCGCACTCTGTTCACACCCAACTTCATTGTAAGTTAAAAATAAATTGTAAGTTATGTACAAGTTAAATAAATGATTTGCTCTCCACTTTCTTACCCCAGTAAGAGTGAATTGATCCATAAAAAGGCAAGTGGAAGTTCTAGAATCTGAACTGCAGGAACTGCTCGGATCACAGCCTAAGATTCAATGCATCAACCCAATAGCAGAGTTTAGTTTGTGACAAGTGTTTAGAATCAGTCTACAATTTTAAAATTATTTTCATTTTTTGCAGGAATTTTTGGAGGAAGGTCAGGGGTATTTGGGATTGATCTCCAAACATGTGTCTTAGTGCCACTGGTGTGTGTGTGGGGGGGTCAGGCGAGACAAAAAGAATTGGTTGTGGGAGTGGTGCACTCTAATAGAATATGGGGTATTGCAACAGGTATGCTACATGAACAAATCAGGGGGTCATCTCCTGACACAAGATAGCCATGGGTTAGATGTGAGTGTCTCCAGGTATCTGTTATGTTGGTAAGAAGAAGGCCAAGGGTAAACATGAGGTCTGATGGTTTTTAGGTGATTCATTGGGTATTCTTCCCAGTGTTTTTGCCACTGATGTGATAGGTTTGTTCAGATGACTGAGGAAACGTCTAATACAGGTAGCGTGGTGGTAGCATTGAATGAGGTCAGTACTGCATTCTGGGTTGCCTAACCCAGAAGAGATATAAATTTGAAGCAGGAGGAGATTTGGATCACCTATAAATGGATGTTCTGGACTATTGGGTGGTGGGAATGGAGGAAGAAGAATGTTTTTGGTGCACTACACATGTCTGAGATGGTTATATTTATAAAAGAGGAAGAAGGGGAACAGAATATCATTTGTAGGGCAGTGAGGATAGCTAATAGTTCTGCAGTGAAGATTGAGACAAAGGGTGGGAGGGATCCTGATTTCATGGTTGAAGGAAACCCTGCTATGTATCCCATTCCATGGACTGAGCAGGAGCCATCAGTATATGGGTTGCAGAGGGATGGGAGGACAAGTGGGAAAGGAATTCTTGTCAGATGATGTTTGGAGATGTTTTGTCTTTTGGTATTGTGGCCAAGGTGAAGCAAAGGTGTAAGAGAGGAAGTAACCAGGGAGCTAGTATTACCTGGTTGTATCTTACAGGAAGGGGAGCTATGCTCATGGTGTCTTGTCTTTTTTTAGGTCTCTTCTATAACTATCCTTTTTGAATTTCTTATCATGTTCCCTTGTATTTCTCTTATCCCAATTTAGTAAATCCTTTCCATCAAGGACTTCTGTGCCTTTCATGATTCTGTAAATGGTCAGTATGTCCCCCCTCTCTTCTTTGTTACAAAGTCAGTAATTTCAATTTAGCCAGTTTCTTCTCATATGACAGGTTTGAAAGTGTTGGGGCCATTTTCATGGCTGCTCTCTGGATTCATTCAATTTTCTTTATATTCTTTTTGGTACTGGGTGACCATAGTGTCACAGCATACTCTAGTCTAGGTCTTATTAGTGTGACTAGTATTTTTTTTTTTTTTACCATTTCTTTGTTTAAATAGGTAAAAGCCACCTCTATTGATCCAACCAAGTTGTAAGATGCTCTGACAATCTTCTTTATCTGTTTATCAGGGGACATGTCATTTGTGATGATTACTCCCAGGTCTTTTTCAGATGCCACTTTCTTTACTTCCTTTGTTCCAAATTTATATTGTCCTGATATTCTTTTTTTACTTTTTCCAAACTCCATTATGCTACATTTCTCTATGTTAAAGTCTACTTCCCACTTCTGACTCCATTTCCAAACCTTGTTTAGGTCTCTCTGTAGTGATTCACAATCTGTTTCAATATTCACTTTCTTCAGCAATTTAGCATCATCTACAAAGAAGCTCATGTAACAATCCACATGTTTTCACTAGAGAAAAAGTAAATAATTGGGAGAAATAACAATAACACATAAAAGAAATAATGGATCAACTAACGAACCTTGATGTCAGGAAATCACACAGCCCAGATGGAATTGCAAATTGGATACCAAAAGAATGTAAAGAAGAACTAATGGACAAAATATATAACATAATAAGTTGCTCACTCAAAGAAGGAAAAATATGAAAGGACTGGTAAAGTGCCAATATTGTACCAATATATAAAGGAGGAAACAAAGAAGAACCAACAAATTACAAACCAATCTCCCTTACGAGCACTGTAGCCAAAATTTGCGAAAAAATGATCAAGAATAGATAGATAAAACACCTGGAAGAAAATAATATAATAAACCTGAGACGATTTGGATTCAAACGGGGAAAATCATGTGCCACAAACTAAATCTGTTTCTAATCAAGACTAATAGAAAAGGATGCATGGGCTGATTGTACTGTCCTTGACTTACAAAAAGCCTTTGACAAAGTACCACACAAAAAAGTATTAAAAAAAAAACTGGAAAACATAGGGATACAAGGTAAATGACTAAACTGGGTGGAGGATTTCTTGCATAACAGAAAAATGAGAGTAGTGCTCCATATTTCTTTTATGTGTTATTGTTATTTCTCCCAATGCTTTACTTTTTCTCTAGTGAAAACACACTTGAAGTGGTTCTTCAATGGCTTCAGCCATTTCTAAATCTTCTGTATATCCTATATTTTCATGGCATAGTTTCACCATTTCCTGTTTATTTTTAATTTTACCATTCACATATCTATAGAATAGTTTGGGTCAATCTTTACATTTTTCTATGATGTCTTTTTTGTTGTTTCTTTTTTCCTCTCTGCACACTTTTACATATTCAATTCTATGGTTGATATATATTTGCCATTTTCTGCTGTTTTTTTTTTTTCTTTTATAAATATACATTTCCATCTTTTCCAAGCTTTATCTCTTCTTTCTCACTGCATCTTCTGTTGAACCAGTACTTAATGTACATCTTTTTCCTGTTTCTGTATTGGTACATATTTATTCACTCCTTCAATATAAATTTCCATCAAAATCATCCATTTCTCTTCCATTTTTGTCTTTTTGAAAAAGTTTTCCCACTTTGCATTTTGAATGAATTTCTTCAGTTTCCCGAAGTCCATTTTATTGTATATCAGTCTTCCTTTTCTGTATTTCTCATTCCTCTCTATATTTCCTCCTTTAGTTCAACCTCTATTAGTATATGGTCACTCTTTCCAAATGGTGTCTTGTATGCAATTTCACCCACAATTTCAGGTTCTGTTGTAAATATTAAATCTGGTCTTGACATTTCTTCATTACTTCTATATCTGATATTTTCTTATGCCCATTGTCATTGTATGTTCTATAGTCATGTCAATATATTTTCCCATAAATCCTCTCATGCTTTCATTGTCATCTCTTCCCAACAGGTTTTCTTACAGTTAAAATCTTACATAAGTACCAGGTTACCTCCATCCTTCAGCATCTTGTTTAATGAATGCCTTGTATCTAACAATTTTTAATGCTCACCCTCTTTCCAAGAGCCTGTTTTTGGGGGCACATAAATCACCACAAACTTTCTACTTTTCATGTTGCTGTCTTCAACTTTTATCATGATCATTTCCACACTGTTTTTACCCTCAGTAACCTTCATCACATTTAAGTTTCTCTTGGCCAAAAACATGATTCCTCTGCCCTTTTTCTCCTTTCTGTTTTCAATCCAATAATTATATAACCCATGTCCTACACTGATGGTAGTGGACCCCTTAACTTTGTCTCCACAATTCCCATTATATCTGTTTTTTCTTCTGATAGGTAATTATTTAGTTCACTCAATCCTGAGATTAATCTATATTAGTATAGGCCACTTTAAATTTCTTTCTTCGCCATCCTGTTTACTGTTCCTTTCATTTCACTTACTTTTGTGTACCATTTCCTCAGTCTCAAGTCTAAGACTTCAATAGAACTCCTTGCTTTCAGTCTCCATTCTTTTCACATTTTTTTTCTTTAGATTCATCTCTTAGTGTCTTCTCTCTCTTTCCTTACATTTTTCTTTTTATCCATATATTGTTGTAATGTTCACTCTTTGCTTACCTGATTTTGCCAGTATGTCTTCTACTACCATTTGTAATCTTAGTTTTATCTTTAGGGGTTTATTTCTTTCTTTAGAATGTTGTCCCATTCTATATACTTCTATTTCTTTTTCTACTTCTTGGTCATTGTCTTGTACTTCTTTTAGAATTGTTTTTGCCATCTTTTTCTGCTCTTTCTCAAGTATAAGTACCTAACCAAACCATGTTTTTCCATATACATTTTTTTCTATCCACTGTATCTCTGACCCAATTTGCTTTTTCTTTGATTACTTGAATAATTGTCCTTTGCATTTTCCTGCAACCTTTGTACTATTTCTTTAAAAGCCATCTCTGTTTTCATTCCATTTCTTAATCTTCTGTGCCAGTTATCTCTAAAGTGGATAGTAGATCTACCATTCTCATGTCAAAAGGACAAGTGCTGTGTAGGCATTGGTCATGGCCTTGTTGGTTAGATGGGCCAGAGAGGGCTTGGTATATTGGGCTTTTGTGGAATTCTTGATGTGGAAAAGGTATTTCAATACCATTGAGCAGTGGATGTCTGAGGGAAAGGGTCCACTTTCTGCATATAAACTCATTACAGGAGTGCTACGAAATGCTCTTGTGATGATGCAAAGGGCTAAGTTGCATATGGGATCCAGTATTCTGAGGGCTGTGGGAAAGGCTGAGGAATTGGCTCAACATCCACAATCTAATTTGTGCTGTACAGGGGTTTGATAGAGGCTCCAGAGGGAACATCTGTCTGCTCCCCAGTTTGTGTGTGATAATGTCTTGAGTGAAGACATCATATGCTCATAGACAGGAGACTTTGAGGTGTTTTAAGTGTGGGATCCTTGTAAGGTGGGAGTCAAGAACCAGTCCCAGAAATCATGTTTGTTCCATTACTAGGAGTGGATTGTTGTCTAAAAAAATTCAGCTGCATTGTCTACAGAAATGCATAACTGATTTTGATGTAGAAAATTTAAAACAGTGGTCTTTGGTCCAGTGGGCTACTGAAGTTATGGCTTGTTGGAGAAGATGGTTTGTGTGGGCTGGATGGATTCCTATGCTGAAAAGAGCCAGATAATCGACATATAAGCTGGCTGCAATTTCAGGAGGGAATATATTTAGTTATGTCATCCATTGCTCATGTGAAAAGGAGGACACTGAGAATAATTCCTTGTGGGACTTCTTCTGGTTGAGTGGACAGGGATGTTCCCATGCAGACTCGGAAAGTTTGGTGTGATAGAATTTTTTTTATGTCGGTAGTGGTCTACACAGACTTTGGAGAAAAAGTTTCTGTTTGATCCACCACCACCATGCTGTGTCGTATGTTTTTTTTTTTGTTTTGTTTTTCCAGATAAAAAAATATGGCAAAGATATGGTGGTTATTGGCAAACACATTCTAGATTATTGTTTTGTTTGTAACAGTATGTCTATGGTGCTGCAGCCTGTTCTGAAAACTGTTTGGAGGGTTAAGGAGGGAATGGTGTTCCAGTTGCCATAGAAAGTGATAAGGGGCCATCTTCTCCATGAGTTTGCAAAGGCAATTTGTGAGGGCTATTGGACGGTAGTTGTTTGGAGAGGTACTATCTTTACCTGGTTTCGGGAAAGGATTATGGCTTCTCTCCAAGCTGTAAGGAAAGTGCTTCCTGTCCATATTTTATTGAAAAAAGGTTAACAAGAAGTGATTTGTTGTTGGGTGTTGGTGTTAAGCATGTCAAAGCGAATGTCATCTGGGCCAGGGGCTGCTGTTCTGGATTTAGAACGGAAGGAGAGGAGCTCTGTTTCTGTGAATTTGTTGTAGTCCAATAAAACATGATGTGTGAAATCTGGGATTGGGGAGGACTCAAGGGTAGCTTTTCTAGAAAGAAACTTGTGTTTGTGTCTGGTATAGTTCGAAGTTGATTTATTGTTCTAGCTAGTGTTTCTACTACTTGGGGAGCTGAATGGATAGTCTGTTAGTTGATTTTAAGGATAGAAAGGGAATATGTTAGGGGTTTGTGAGTTTTCCCATTCTTTTCCATATTTTGGATATGGGGGTCAGAAAGGTTATTGTTGAGATGTACGTTTGCCAAGATAACTTGCATGCTTGGCGCATTACTTGGTAGGCATATGCTTGGACTCTCTTGAAGAGAATGGTATTTTCTGGGGTGAGGTGGCATTGTAGGCGGCAGAAGGCAGTCTTTTTTTGCCCTGTGGGTTGTGGTACAGTCCACATTCCACCAGGGAACTGATTGTTGGGATGTAGATGGTGAGGTCATTGGGATAGAGAGGAAAGCTGCTGCTGTTTTGTGGTCTGTAAGATAAGTGAGGGTTGTGTCAATTGATTAAAAGTTTTCTGTTTTCTGTTGTGTGTGTATTTGTTTTGAATGTCTTCCAGTTTGCTTGGGAGAGTGACTGGATGGTTGAGGTGGAGCAGGGGTTATATAATGGGTGAGAAGGATTATAAAGTTGTTACTGTAGTGGAGGTCAGTTGATAACCACACAAAATCAAACAGGTCAGGAGAACATAGAGATAAATCTATAGAGGAGTAGGTTTAGGTTTGTAAATAGAAAGCTGTGGGTTGGGTTGTGTTGTGTTAAGCAGTGATACTGGGTGGTCAGTAAGAAGAGTTGTGATCACTCTCCTTTGTGGGGCTGTCATTATGTCACCCCAGAGGGGATGTCAAGCATTGAAATCTCCTAAGAGGAGGTAGGGTAATTGTGTTAGGAGATTAAAGTGTGTCTGTAGTGATGTCTGAAAGGGTAAAGCAAATGGTGATTGGATAGTACAGGAAAAACTTAGCAGCGACTGCTTTCCGGGTAGTATGGAGAGTCAGTGGCAGAGAGGAGATTCCAGGGCCTATCATTATGGCTGCTCCTCCCTGTTTGGCTTGAGAAGGCAGAGGGGTGGGCAAGTAGGAAGTATATCCTCTTGGATGGAGGGAAATACAAGGTTTTGCTGGGGGCAAAGTTGGTTGCTTTTGCTGGTGGTTTCTTTATCTGGATGGTTGTTTTGAGTGAGAGGAGGGATGTTTCTTATTTTGTTGAGCTTTTAAGTGGGAAATGTCTTTTTGGTGTTTGCGTTTTGATGGTCTGTGTGGAGGGGAAAATTCAGATGAGTGTGAGGAGTTTGGGGGTATTGGAAAGTCCAGGATGTTAAGTTTTAGTTTGTTGTAATGGGTTGTAGTAATTTGTGGGTATGATTTTGGGTCAGGGTGTATTTCCACTTGGACTTGATGGTTTGAGGCAGTGCATACTTCTGTAGAGAGGGTGGGAGGGTTATTGTTTGTTACTATTTGTCTGTTTATTATTTGCTTGATTTTCATTATTATTTGTGTCAATTTATTATTATTTACTATTTTCCTGTTTGTGTATTATTCAACTATACCTACATATATACATATATCAAAGGCTTTTTTCCCCCTTACATGGGAGGTAGCCAAAAAACAAAAGCATAAAAACCATTCCCTCCTATTCCATCATTAATACACTCCACTCCCCTCCACCCTCTCTCTTATCTTGGCACCTCCTGGATGATGGGTCAGCCCTGCATCTTGTCCACTGCCCTGGGTCAGAGGCAGTGTTGCAAGACAGCACACATCCACAGCAAGGCCACTTTGTTAAATCAGCAACACCCACTCTCTGTCCCCCCATGCAGAAAAGAAGACAGGGAGAAATCCCTTTGGGCTGGGTCAAATCTTTCTCACACATACTACCTCACCCCCCATCCCCCACCCATTCCACCTCCTGCATCACAACCTCATCCATATACACCCATTCTCCATTTAAACCGTCTTCTGTCCTCTCCCATCCTTCCTCAACAGACATTTCCCTCTTCCCCAAAGCCCCTTTTACCCCATCCATCCATCTCATCCTTGGTTGCCCCCTCATGTTCGCTCCCACCGCATCTGCCTTCCACACCTTTTTACTAGTCTTTCTTCACTTTTTCATCCACCCTATCTCCCAACTCCCTTACCACCCCCATTCTCCTCACCTCCTCATTTCTCACTCTAGCCTAGTAACCCCTATCATACTTCTCAGACACCTCATCTCAAACACATTCAAACTCCTTGTTCCATGTTTCTGCCCAATACAGTGCTGTCAGCACAATCACTCCTTCATACAATATCCTGTTAGCATCCATTCCCAAATATCTATTTCTCATTACACTTTTTAATCCACCAAGGCACTTCTCTCAATCTACATTCTACCTCCACCTCCACTCCCTTTCCTGTCACATTCACACCCAAGTATCTAAAACTATCCACTTCCTCCAGTCTCTCTCCCTTAATTCTCACTTTCAGTCTGCTGGCATTTTCACCCCTTGTACATCTCATCACCTTACTTTTACCCATATTTATCTTCTACTTCCTTCTTTCACAGACTCTTCCAAACTCTGTCACTAACTTCCTCAATCCTTCCTCTGATCCTGCTACAAGCGCAGTGTTGTCTGCAAACAACAACTGGCTTATCTCCCACTTTTCTCCATTTTCTTCAACCATCTCCAATCCCTGACTCACCACCCTTGCATTTACCTCTCGCACCACCCCATCCATGTATAAGTTGAACAGCCAGGGTGACATAACACATCTCTGACAAAGTCCCAGCTTTACCTTGAACCACTCACACTCTCCATTTCTAATCCTGACACATGCTCTACTACTCTCATGAAAACTCTTGACTGCTCCTAAAAGCTTTCCTCCTATCCTGTATATCTTCAAAACCTCCAACAGTGCCTTCCTGTCTACCCCGTCATAAGCCTTTTCCTGATCCATAAAAGCCCAAAAAACATTCTTACCTTTTCCTATAGCTTTCTCACATATGTCTTACCATAAAAATCGGATCTACGCAACCTCTACCAGTCCTAAATCCACACTATTCCTCACCAATTACTCCCTCTGTTCCTCTCCTAATCCTCTCAACCAAGATCCTCCCATAAGCCTTCCCAACTACACTTAACAAGCTGATCCCTCTGAAACTACTACACTCACACTTGTCCCCTTTTCCCTTGTACAGTGGAGCTATAAAGTCATTCCTCCAGTCCTCGGGCACTCTACCCTTTCTCAAACAATAAATAACCTCACCGGCCAGTCCACCATAACTGTACCTCCTTACTTCGGACATTATGCATGGCATCCATCCAACCCAGGTGCCTTACCTGCTTTCATCATCTTAACAGCTGCTTTCACTTCATCTTCCCTATTTCTAATCCATTTTCATCACTCATCACTCTCATTTTCTTAGCACTTCCCACTGCAACTACCTTTCCCTCCCTATCCTCCTTCACATTTAGCAACTCCCTAAAATACTCTGCCCACTTTCCTCTCACTGCCTTCTCTTCCATTATCATCTCTCCATCTGCACCTTTTACTTTTTCTTCTCTACTTGATTCACCTCCTCTTCCTCTTTTAATTTCTTTCCAAAACATCTTTTTATTACTTTCAAAATTTTGTCATACTCTTACCCCATTTCACATCCTTTATCTTATGCTTAACTTACCTCCTCTTTACTTTGTACCTCTCATACAATTCCCTCGTCCTAATTTGTAGCTAATCTATGAAAGCCTGTTTCTTCTCTTCCACATCCTTCTTTGTTTCCTTATCCCACCACTCCTTACACTTCCTTCTATTTCCTCTTGCCCAACTTATAAGTAATAATAATAATCTATACACCAAAGACTTCTTCCCCCTTATAAGGGCAGTAGCCTAGTCAAGGCATGCAATACTTCCCACCCTTCCATTCCCATTGTTTCCTTCTCATCTTAGCTCTTCGTGGATGAAGGGTCATCCCTGTCTCCTTCCCAATGCCCAGATCTAAAGCAATGCAGCATATACACAACAGGGCCACTTCACTTACACTGGACCCTCCATCCTAACCACCTCATGCAGAAAATAAAGATGGAAAAAAACATTACAGGCTGCATCAAAATACACATCATGATCATTTTTACCTTGAATTTCATTATCTAGAAACCTACAGTCTCAGAGAAGAAATGAACTACTGTCCATGTTATATTAATTTGGGACTATTTTCATACCACTGAGTCAGCTCTCCTTATGTGAGAAGGCAGAGGAAATAGTAAAATTTTATCAAGAGATATTTTGAGCCCAGTCTGAAGACAAGTGTGTCAGCTCCTCAGCACTCCACTTTCTGAGGGTCTTACATAAATGCATACATGTACCAAAGGCTTTTTCCCCCTTACAAGGGAGGTAGCCAAAAAAACAAAGGCATAAAAATCACTCCCACCCATTCCATCCCCAACATACTCCACTCCCATCCACCCTCTTCCCTCCCTCTTGGTTCCTGGATGATAGGTCATCCCTGCATCTTGCCCACTGCCCTGGGTCAGAAGCAGTGTCACAAGACACAGCACATCCACAGCAAGGCTGCTTCATTAAATCAGCAAGCCCCCTCTCCATCCCCTCATGCAGAAAAGAAGAAGACAGGAAGAAATCCCTTCGAGCTGCGTCAATTTATTTTTCACACATACTCCCTCACTCCCCCTCATGCATCACAGCATCATCCATACGCAATTGTTCTCCATTCACCCCTACTGTCCTCTCCCATCCTTCCTCAATAGACATTCACCTCTTTCCCAATACCCCTTTTACTCCATCCATCCATCTCATCCTAGGCCACCCCCTCATGTTCACTCCTTCAACCTCAGCTTTTCACACACCTTTTACTAATCTTTCTTCACTCATTCTTTTCATGTGTCCAAACCATCCCAATACTCTTTCATCAACCCTATCTCCCAACTCCCTTTCAACCCCCATTCTTCTCACCTTATTTCTCACTCTAAACAGCCTAGTAACCCCATCATACTTCTCAGACACCTAATCTTAAACATATTCAAACTCCTCTCTTATGTTCCATGTTTCTGCCCCATACAGTGCTGTTGGCACAATCACTCCTTCATACAATCTCCTCTTAGCATCCATTCCCAAATGTCTATTTCTCATTACACTTTTTAATCCCCCAAGGCATTTACTCGCTTCTCTCAATCTACATTCTACCTCCACCTCCACTCCTCCCTTTCCCGCCACATTCACATCCAAGTATCTAAAACTATCCACTTCCTCCAGTCTCTCTCCCTTAATACTCACTTCCAGTCTGCTGCCACTTTCTCTCCTTATATATTTCATCACCTTACTTTTACCCACATTTATCTTCAACTTTCTTCTTTCGCACACCTTCCCAAACTCTGTCACTAACTTCCTCAATCCCTCCTCTGATCCTGCTACAAGCGCAGTGTTGTCAGCAAACAACAATTGGCTTATCTCCCACTTTTCTCCATTTTCTTTAACCATCTCCAATCCCCAAACCACTCCCTTGTATTTACCTCTTGCACCACCCCCATCCATGTATAAATTGAACAGGTAAGGTGACATAACACGTCTTTGACAAAGTCCCACCTTTACCTCAAACCACTCTATTTCTAATCCTGACACATGCTCTACTATTGTAAAAACTTGACTGGTCTTAAAACATTTCCTCCTATCCCATATATCTGCAGTACCTCCCACAGTGCCTTCCTGTCTCTGTCATAAGCCTTTTCCAGATCCATAAAAGCCCAAAATACATCCTTACCTTCCCTAAAGCTTTCTCACATATCTTACCACAAAATCTTGATCTATGCCACTCCTACCTGTCCTAAAACCACACTGTTCCTCACCAATTACTCCGTCTGTTCCTCTCCTAATCCTCTCAATCAAGACCCTCCCATAAGCCTTCCCATCTACATTTAACAAGTTAATTCCTCTGAAACTACTACACTCACACTTTTCTCCTTTTCCCTTGTGTAAAGTGGAAATAGACAGGCACTCCTCAGGCACTCTACCCTCTCTTTAAACATTAAATAACCTCACTAGCCAATGCACCATCACTGTATCTCCTTTTTTCATTCTGCATGGCATCCATCCATCCCAGGTGCCTTACCTTTTCTCATCATCTAAACAACTACCTTTTCATCTATCCTTATTTTTCCTCACTCATCACGGTCATTTTCTTAGCACATCCCACTGCAACCTTTCCTCCTTCACATTTAGCAACTCCCTAAAATACTGTGCCCATCTTCCTCTTACTGCGTTTTCTTCCATTGTCATCTCTCCATCTGTACCTTTTCCTTTTTCTTCTCTACTTGCTTTGCCCCCTCTCTTAATTTCCTTCCAAAACATCTTTTTATTACTTTCAAAATTTTCTATCATACTCTTACCCCATTTCACATCTGCTCTCCTCTTTGCCTCCTTTATCTTATGCTTTACTTCTCTCTTTTCTTTGTACCTCTCATATGATTCTCTCCTGTTTTGTAACCAATCTGTGAAAGCTCGTATCTTTTCTTCTACAACCTTCTTTGCTTCCTCATCCCACCACTCACTACCCTTCCTTCTTTCTCCTCTCATCCTCCTTATTCCACACACTATCTTTGCACACCTTGTGACTCCTTCAACCATCCCCATTTCTTTTCCACTCCTAGTTCTATTCTATCTTTCACTCCCTCCCACTCTTCCCTCAGTTTCTTCTTGTACTCCTTCTCCTTTTCTTTCTCATTTAAGTAGTACACTCTAAGCACCTCCCTACCTTTTGTCCTTTTCCTCTTTAACCATCTATCCTCCACTCTCAATTTACCTCCACCAAAAAATGATCTGATATTCCCCCACTCTCTCCCCTTAGAATATGTACATCCTTAACTCTTCCTACTATACTCCTAGTTACCACTATATAGTCCATTAATGCTCTATCTGCCACCCATCCACCACCCTCTCCCATGTGTACTTATGCTTGACTTTCTTCCGAAACACTGTATTTGCTATCAACTCTCTAGACACATCTCCACCAACTCTCCACTACAAATTTTCCTGGAACTCCACATTTCCCAACCACTTTGTCTATTGGTTCATTTCCTACCCTAGCATTAATGTCTCCCAATATCACATTGACATTTCTCCCCAATCTTTCTATGCACTCATTTAAATCAATCCAAAAAGCCTCCCTTTCTTCTACACTCTTCTCACTACCAGGCCCATATGCACTTACAAAAACCCACATCTCCGTTCCCAGCTTCACCTTCATCCACATTAACCTTGAAGAAACCTTCCACTGCACTACATACTTACCTATCTCTTCACTTACTTGTATAGCCACCCCTTCTCTCCCTCATCCTCTCTCCACTCCTGAGAACCTCCCAACTACACTCCCAAAATCACACTTTCCCCTCCCTCTCAATGCCAACACATCCATCTTTCTTCTCACAAACACACTGCCTCTCTCTTCCCTTTTACTCTAATCTGTACCACATCCATGCACATTAAAAGACCCAAACCTTAGGGTACTGGTTGGAAAACTCCTAGACCCTCTTATGCCTTTACTTTTTTTTAGGAATGTCTCCTTTGGGGCTACAGGGAGAAGGATGCCTAGTCCTATCCCTGTCCTGTTTTTTGCCACCTCATACGACTCAAGTGGCAAGACTTGGTGACAGTATTCTTTTCCCCCACCACAGGGTTAGGCAGAATAAGAAAATGAATATTCAGAGAAATTGTACAGGACAGTAACAAGGGGTTGGGGGACAGCATAACGGAGGGGCAGTCACAGTATAACACAATATTATTTCTCTATGAACAGATATTTCCTCTATCACAGACAAAATGATGTGTGGCTCTGGTCCATAGGGGTGCCCCATGTAGACCCTAAAGTATCAGCTGCATGCTATTTAGCCACAATAACAGCCAATACCCCAGATAGGTCTTGATAGGATTTAAAGACAGGCAGCTGTAAGATGATTCTGACATTCTTCTAGCAGAACCAGAACTTGCAGATATTTCTTGTTGGTCCCTCTGCAAATCTTAGAAACTAAAAAACAAAGATGTACTTACATAACACATGATCAGACAGATAAGTGGAAAAATATTAGTCTCCTGTCCTGCTGAAAACTTACACCTACATCTATTAGGATGAAATGACAGAAGGTGAATGCAAAAATGAGAGTGGGTTGAAGATAGTCCAGAAATAGATCCTAGGCTGGAGTGCTGCAGGCTGAGAAAGGTGTGCTTACTTTTATGTCTACAGGAACTAATTTGTTAGAGTTAAAACTTTCCATGACTTAACAGCCAATGCCAAGTGCTTAAGGTTGAAAATGCAAAAGAATGCAGCATAAACTTTTTAATGCTGCTTGTACTACACAAAAACAAAAATACAACTAATGGAGCTTTCATTAGTTGTGAATTTGTATATAAAAAACATCCAATAGTGTTCATATGAATTTATTTTTCATCCAGTTGAATGAAACTATACAGGCTTTTTATACAGATACAGCTCATGAATGTGTAAATATCAAATTGTATCAAGACAGGGTTGCCATGTGCAAAAGTTGTGGTCTTTCTACAATGGCAACGATATTTGGTGTTGCTCCAGTCGTCCCTGTGCTCGTCACCATAGCAACATCTCGCTGGAATCACTAACTAAAGCAGAGGAGATCTCAGAAAAAAGAAGATATCAAACAAAACTGCACCAAAAATTTGCAAGAGAGAAACTGGGCTACCAGGGTCAAATAGGTCTACTTAATTGAATTCATCATAGCAAAGGCATAAACACTTCCTTAAATCAAGATGTAAACCTACAGTAAAAGGAAGAGAAAGATTGACAGTTGGTCTCCCAAAATTTCAAAAAATAGATTTTTCACACATTATTCTACTGGTAACTAAAATCCAAAACAATTAACAAAGCAAAAATAACAAATGAAAAGATATCTTATGAAAATCATGAGTTCAGACATCATGTACATATGCTTGCACAAATTTGACTGAAACAAAGCAGTCACATTAAAAAATGCCTGAGTACTAAAAATATGAATTGTTAAATACTGCAGCAGACATCAACTATAGTACAGATTAGGGCAAGGGTGGAAAAGAAGTGCCCACAGGGAGAAATGCTTATGTTATGACAGGACGGAAATCACCTTACCGATCAAGTTGACTGGAAACAAATGGACAAGAATGTGAACACTCTTGTCTCTCTTGCTTGTTTGCCTTTGACTAGCCAGGCCCCCTGGTCCAAAAAGGTTTGCAGTGTATATACAGCGAATAAGGAAAAGGGGAAGTGGGGGCACTGAATGGGGCCATTATGCATCAAATTGGAGGTGCCATAATCAAAGAAAAGAAAAAGAAAAGAAAAAAAAACAAAAAAAAAAAAAAACACATCTTAGATTTAAACGTGATACAGCAGTATTGATGAAAGGGTACACAGGCAGGTCATTACAACAATTATAATACAATCTTTGTACAAAGCGCCAGTACCCTCATTATACAGAGCCCACACAGCACCTCACCACACTTCAGATTTGTATTAGAAATCCCTGGGGCTGTGTTACTTTATGTCCCCTTCCCTCTGGCACTTAGTCCTAGGCCAGTGTAGGGTCATGCCCTGGCCACATGACATGGCTTGGACCAGTGTGGTGTCGCGCCCTGGCTGCATGCTGTGACACTTAACAGGAGAAGTGGGAAAGAGGCCAAAGAAAATAAGCACTTTGACAGTTTCTGGGTTGGATTACCATAAAGTACTTAACAAAAGTTCTTACATAAAATAGGTTCATCAATCATATACAACTTCATATTTGCCACCCTATAACTTTAATCAATATGGCAAAACAAATCCAATGAAAGAATATAATTATTAATATATATAAAATATCAGCTATACTTTTTTGTCTGTTACCCTAACATACAGTTTGCATGACAAGGTCACTATTCCAGTAACAAATGTCTTGAAAAAGGACATCACAGTAGAATCTGGGTCACATTGCTGCACTTTGATTGTGTTAGCAAGCTCTTCTCACAATACCATATACTTTGTACAAGACTGAATAAAAACTGTGAGGAAAACTAGTGAAGGGAAGTATGCAATGTGTGACCATATAGACGACACAAACCACTAGTCCATTATTAGTTGACAATAAACCATATCAAAGTCTTGTAACAATGATTTCTATTGTTTTTTTCACACACACCTCAGTTAACATCTTACTTACTATAGAGCAAAACAAAAGATATCAGATCATATACAACAGGATATAGATTTCCACCGTTACCATGACGAATTACGAGAGGTGGCTACTTCCTGGAAAAATGCAGTACAGAAAATCCAAAGCAATACCACAAGCCAGGCCAAACTAGACCAGACCAACCCTATTTGTGTCAGTGGCACTTCTCTAACTTTACCTCCTCCTCCATGCAAACCTCCACTTTCTCTCTGCACCAGCCCAACTTGTAGTGCCAGACACAGCAACAAGGCCTTTTCCAAATTACAAACCTGCACTTTCAACACAATGGAATGACTACAACAGAAGTGTACAAAAGTGGAAAAGAGAAGAGAGGAAAGATATCAAGAAAAATAAAAAGAAAGCTAAGACAACAACATGACAAATGTAACATAGGGTAAGCAAAAGATAAACATGCTGGAAAATATAACTTTCTCCTCGGTGATATCAACTAGTCATGTGTATGTTGTACAAGGTTTATTTATGAGGTGCTGATGATATCAAGGTTCTGGTTCTGGTGAATATGGATTAGTAGTGAAAACTCAAGTAACTGAAAGCTAAGTTTTCCACCATGGACACTTTTGCAATAGCAAGGTTGATGCAACATAATGATATGCCAACTCCTCTTGTTTTGAAAACTTAACAACTCCCGTCTTTAGAACTTCATCTCACTTTGAGCATTTAACATTTTAGCGAGACTTTGAAGGAACTGTCATTACGGTGGTTTATTAGTCCTAATGATCAAAACTTGTGTAAAGCTTATACCGGTCTCACATGATTTTCTATATCACAATATTTCAAGCTTGCCTGAGGAATGTTGTGTAACTCTTCATTTTATTGGATTTAAATAAACTGAAAACTCTCACTGGTAAATTCTCTTGATCAAATATCAACTCTTTCTAATCATACAATAAAAAGCCTACTGAGTCTGGCTAATTTAGTTATATAATGGGGCAAATACAGTAGCATCTTGCAAGAATTATTTGCATCAACTCATGTGTATTCTGTTTTGGTGCAAAAGCAAGTTGAGAAAGAACAGAAGCAGAAAGTAGACTTTCCTGTCACTAAATCAGCAATGGGCCTCCATGAGGAGTCTTAGTCTCAGGACAGGTGGCTCTTGGATGAAACAACAGGTCAGTGGGGGCAGAGCAAGTACTACTGCGCCACAGCCACAGGCTCTGCTTGCTCCTGCCCAGCCACTGCCGATGACCTTCTGTCCCCAACTTCCATCTGATCCTCTTCTTCCTCTTCCTTTTCCACAGGAGACCCACCGTCTGCTTCCATGAACTCTTCTTCTGGGGAGTCAATACTATTTGGTGGTTCCGTTGGAGGGCTTGGAAGCTTTGGAGGCGGAACTTCCTCTACAGGCAAGTTGGTCTGTAGGAAGCAGGGTATAACTAATAAGTTTGAATGTAAATACATATACATACATATACCAAGGCTTTTTCCCCCTTTCAAGGGAGGTAGACAAAAAGGGAAAGGCATAAAAACACTCCCACCCATTTCATCCCTAAATACACTCCACACCCCTCCCACCCTCCCTCTCATCTGAGCACCTCCTGGATGACGGGTCATCCCTGCACCTTGCCCACCCCCCTGGGTCAGAAGCAGTGTTGCAAGACACAGCACATCCACAGCAAGGCCGCTTCATTTAATCGGCGACCCCCCCTTGCATATAAGGAGAGGACAGGGAGAAATCCCTTCGGGACTTGAATGTAAATACATCAAATATAATGAGCATTACAATAACCCAACCTTTACACAAATAATAATAATCAGATTAAACTGGTATGAAGGAGAAATTGTACCCATGCCACTATATATCACAAATGCTTAATACACCTCCACACATACACCTATTTCAGACATTCATACATGCCTGACTATTTGCATAAAAAATGTTGACTACCTTTACTATATTTCCCTTATTCCATATATCTGTAACACATTCCACAAAGTTTATCAACTATCATATGCCTTCTTGAAATCCATGAAAATTAATGATATACTTACATTCTGTTAAGTACTTCCCACATACTGTATCTACCATGGGAGCTTCATATAAACACCCTCCTAAATCCACACTACTCTTCCCAAATCACTCCTGTTCCTCTCCTAATCTTCCACAGAAAATTGCATTTAGGACACCATCCAGCTCTAAAACAGTATCAACACTGAACAGGCCTAGCCATAGAATCAAACTGCCTTGGATGCAACCATTACACAAAGGACACATGACAAATCATCCTACACTGCCCTGCATTATACCCATAAAACAACACAATATTTCTTCCTTGAGTGACATATGGACTCATCCAATAACAAGTGTCAGTTACTAATTTTTCATCCCCTTGTGCAGCAGGAGAGCCTTATTGTTCTCCTCACCTCATAGTACAATGCCCCAGGATAACAATTTCCAGACAACACAATATATTTTCTACTTGACTCCCATTTCTTTGTACTATTTTTACTTCCTTCCAAAAAGTCCTCTGTGAAGGGCACCATCCTAGCCTTCCAATGGGGTGAGGGGTTGTGATGTTAAATCATATCATCATCAAAATTATCCAACATCTACTTCACTTCAAACAAGTTCTTCTCTTGGCCTCTCTCACCTTGCAAACCACTTGCACCTTTAAAAAATTATAACAATAATAATAATAAATGCATACATACATGTACCAAAGGCTTTTTCTCCCTTACAGGGGTAGCCAAAAAAACAAAGGCATAAAAACCACTCCCACCCATTCCATCCCCAACATGATCTACTCCCCCTCCACCCTCTTACCTTGGCTCCAGGATGACGGGTCATCCCTGCATCTTGTCCACTACACTGGGTCAGAAGCATGTGTCCAAACCATCTCAATAGTCTTTCATCAATCCTATCTCCCAACTCCCTTACCACCCCTGTTCTCATCCTCACCTCCTCATTTCTCACTCTATCTAGCCTAGTAACCCCTATCATACTTCTCAGACACCTCATCTCAAACACATTCAAACTCCTTCTCTCTTCCTTTCTTATGTTTCTGGTTTCTGCCCCATACAGTGCTGTTTGCACAATCACTCCTTCATACAATCTTCTTTTAGCATCCATTCCCAAATGTCTATTCCTCATTACACTTTTTAATCCACCAAGGCATTTACTCGCTTCACTCAATCTACATTCTACCTCCACCTCCACTCCTTCCTTTCCTGCCACATTCGCACCCAAGTATCTAAAACTATCCACTTCCTCCAGTCGCTCTCCCTTAATGCTCATTTCCAGTCTGCTGCCACTTTCACCCCTTGTACATCTCATCACCTTACTTTTACCCATTTATCTTCAACTTTCTTCTTTCACGCACTCTCCGAAACTCTGTCACCAACTTCCTCAATCCCTCCTCTGATCCTGCTACAAGCGAAGTGTCGTCTGCAAACAGCAACTGGCTCATTTCCCACTTTTCTCCATTTTCTTTAAACATCTCCAATCCATGACCCACCACCTTTGCATTTACCTCTCACACCACCCCATCCATGTATAAGTTGAACAGCCAGGGCGACATAACACATCCCTAGACCTAGACCCTCTTATACCTTTACTTTTTTTAGGAATGTCCCCTGTGGGGCTACAGGGAGAAGGATGCCTGGTCCCAATCCCCGTCCCGTTTTTCTCGCCTCTTACGATCCAAGTGGAAATACTTGGTGGCAGTATTCTTTTCCCCCCACCACAGGGTAGGCGAAACAAGGAAATGAAATTCAGAGAAATGGTACAGGACAGCAACAAGGGGTTGGGAGACAGCATAATGGAGGGACAGTAGCAGTATGTTAAAAGTTTCATCATTTCTCTGTAAGCAGAGTTATCCTCTATCACAGACAAAATGATGTGTGGCTATGGTCTGTAGGGGCGCCCCATATAGACCCTTAAGTATCAACTGCATGCATGCTACTTTGCCATAACATGCAGCCAATACCCCAGATGGGGTGTATGTATGTATGTATATACAGTGGTACCTCTACTTACGAAAGGATCTACATATGAAATATTTAGGTTACGAAACACTTCTTCGGAAAAATATTGCCTGTTATGAAAGAAATTTCAGGATACGAAAGGCGAAAATTTCAAAATACGCGCTGCTACTCACAGCTCCCAGAGTCCACCAAACGTAAACATACTTGTAGCATCCTGTATCTTGGTTTGAAAGTGGCGCGTCCGAGCTGCTCTGCCATTGGCTATTGCCCAGCATCTTCCTGGCATCCCATTGGCTAGGAGGGACCTCTGTGTGTATGTGCGTATACCCCGAATCCTCTTCGTTTTACCGTCGGCCCACGAGGATCACCGAAGCCTCAGTCTCACACTAGCGAAATTCAGTAAAGCACGAAGTGTTCGGACCGTTTTTCGTCAGCTTTTGTTAGTGTTTATTGCAACTTCACGTGTGTGTATTAACTTTTATTCACTATGGGCCCCAAGAAAGTGATGGAGAAAAGTGGTGAGAAGAAGAGAGTTGTTTTCTCCATACAAACAAAGCAAGAGATAATAGAAAAGTACAAAAAAGGGATTCGTTTGGTTGATCTCGCCAAAGAATATGGCCGTAATCCATCTACGATCGGCACGATATTAAAACAAAAGGAAGCCCTAAAAGCTACGACTCCTTCCAAAGGCCTCTCATGTGTCATTTCGAAGAGGATGTCGGCAGTGAACAATGAGATGGAGAGGTTGTTACTCGTGTGGATAAATGAGAGAGAGATAGCTGGGGACACAGTGACCGAGACCATAATTTGCGAAAAGGCGACCGCCATCTTTAATGACCTCGTAAAGATGGATGCAGGCGAGGGGACTTCGGCGCAAGAACCACACCAGGAGTTTAAGGCATCGCGTGGGTGGTTCGAGAAGTTCAAAAGGAGGACTGGAATTCACTCTGTTGTTGGCATGGTGAGGCATCTAGCGCCGACCAGAAAGCGGCCGACGAATTTGTGCGAAAATTTGAACAATTGGTGATCAATGAAGGCTACGTTGCACAGCAAGTTTTTAATTGTGACGAGACTGGCCTTTTTTGGAAAAAGATGCCTCGCCGTACCTTCATCACAGTAGAAGAGAAAAAAAATGCCAGGCCACAAGCCCATGAAGGACCGCCTTACACTTGCCCTTTGTGCCAATGCCAGTGGGGATTGTAAAATCAAGCCCCTGCTGGTGTACCACTCCGAAAATCCCAGAGCATTTAAGGCCCACAAAATATTAAAAGAAAAACTTCAGGTGCTATGGAGGGCCAATGCCAAGGCCTGGGTTACCAGACAATTTTTTGTTGAGTGGGTCAATTTGGTTTTTGGCCCTGCTGTTAAGAGGTACCTAGAGGAGAACAATCTCCCCATCAAGTGCCTCCTCATTCTCGATAATGCACCTGCCCACCCGCCCGGCCTCGAAGATGATATCCTGGAGGAGTTCTCATTTATTAAGGTGCTGTACCTCCCACCTAACACCACCTCTATCCTCCAGCCCATGGACCAACAAGTCATTTCGAACTTCAAGAAACTCTACACGAAACACTTGTTCAAGAGGTGTTTCGACATCACTGAAAACACCCAGCTTACCCTTCGTGAGTTTTGGAAGCAGCACTTCGATATTGTTGTTTGCCTCAAGATAATCGTCATGGCTTGGCAGGAGGTGACCAGGCATACCCTTAATGCGGCTTGGAGAAAGCTGTGGCCCGATGCTGTTGCCCCACGAGATTTTGAGGGGTTCGAGGTGGAGTTGGAGGGTAAAGTTGAGCCTGAAGTTGACGAAATTGTTTCGCTGGGAAAGTGCATGGGGCTTGAGGTGAATGACGAGGACATTGACGAGTTGATTCAGGAGCACCACGAGGAGCTTTCGACGGAGGAGCTGAGGGAGTTGGAGGCGATGCAACACACGGCAGTGCAGGAGGAGTTCAGTAAAGACGAAGAGGAGGCAGCCATTATTCCGACAGCCCGAATAAAAGACATTTTAGGAAAATTCTATGAAGTTTCGGAATTTGTTGAAAAGAATCACCCAGAAAAAGTGTTCACTAGTCGGGCTATCGCTCACTATGATGATGTTTGCCTTGCACATTTTCGAAAGATTGTTAAAAGCCGACAAAAGCAAACGACCTTGGATCGGTTCTTTACAAAACGTCAGGCAAAAACCACTGCTGAGAGTGAACCTGAACCGAAGGCGGCGAAATGTGACAACGATAGCAGTTAAAACAAGAGAAAAATTAATGCAAAAAAGAAAGAAAAAAAATATTCTTTACATTATGTACAACTCTCATTTTTATGTTTATTGTGCAGTAATTTAATTCTAACGTATTTGTTACAGGTTTTGATCCATTTTTGTAATCTATAAAAAATTTATGTCCGATTTTTAAGGGGCTTGGAACCGATTAGGGCATTTATAGGGTAAAAAGCGTTTCTACTTACGAAATTTTCACGTTACGAAACGATTTCCAGAACGAATTAATTTCGTAAGTAGAGGTACCACTGTATATATATATATATATATATATATATGTTATATTAAATATTATTAAAGATATATATATATATATATATATACACACATACATATACATATATATATACCCAGGCTTTTCCCCCTTACAAGGGAGGTAGCCAAAAAGAAAAAGGCATGAAATCATTCCCACCCATTCCACCCCCAAACACACTCCACTCCCCTCCACCCTCCCTCCCATCCTAGCACCTCCTGGACGACAGGCCAACCCCACACCCTGTCCACCACCCTGGGTCAGAGGCAGTGTCGCAAGTCACAGCACATCCACAGCAAGGCCGCTTCATTAAATCGGTGACCCCCCCCTCTCAGTCCCCCCATGCATAAAAAGGGAAGACGGAAAGAAATCCCTTCAGGCTGCGTCAAATTTTGCTCACACATACGACCTCAACCCCATCCCCCCACCCATTCCAACTTATGTATCACAACATCATCCATATACAACCATTCTCCATTCACCCGTCTTCTGTCCTCTCCCGTCCTTCCTCAACAGACATTCCCCTCTTCCCCAAAGCCCCCTTCACCCCATCCATCCATCTCATCCTAAGACGTCACCTCATGTTCACTCCCTCCACATCTGCCTTCCATACCTCTTTTGCCAGTCTTTCTTCACTCATTCTTTCCATGTGTCCAAACCATCCTTATACTCTTTCATCAACCCTATCTCCCAGCTCCCTTTCCACCCCTGTTCTCATCCTCACCTCCTCATTTCTCACTCTATCTAGCCTAGTAACCCCCATCATACTTCTCAGACACCTCATCTCAAACACATTCAAACTCCTTCTCTCTTCCTCTCTTATGTTCCATGTTTCTGCCCCATACAGTGCTGTTGGCACAATCACTCCTTCATACAATCTCCTCATACCATCCATTCCCAAATGTCTATTCCTCATTACACTTTTTAATCCACCAAGGCATTTACTCGCTTCTCTCAATCTACATTCTACCTCCACCGCCACTCCTCCCTTTCCTGCCACATTCACACCCAAGTATCTAAAACTATCCACTTCCTCCAGTCGCTCTTCCTTAACCTCTTCACTCCAGGGCACATCGCACGTCTGGCAGCATTAGCTGCCCGACGTGCAATGTTGCGTCATAATAATCGCATTATAAAAAATAAAGTCAGTGCTCAATCGTTTGTTCTCTTTCACCCGTGTATTTTGATAACCATAGAAAATATGATGAAGCCAGTTTAGAGAGAATGGATGTTACGTAGGTACGACTACAATAAATATAATCAAGATGTTGACGTCAGCATCATCGAGTACCCACTTGCTCCTCATGCCACCTACATAGGCGTCACCGTACGGAAATGGTTGATGCTTATTTCCAGTCTACTGCCACTTTCACCCCTTGAACATCTCATCACCTTACTTTTACCCACATTTATCTTCAGCTTTCTTCTATCACACACACTCCCAAACTTTGTCACCAACTTCCTCAATCCCTCCTCCGATCCTGCCACAAGCGCAGTGTCGTCCGCAAACAACAACTGGCTCGCCTCCCACTTTTCTCCATTTTCTTTAACCATCTCCAATCCCTGACCTACCACCCTTGCATTTACCTCTTGCACCACCCCATCCATGTACAAGTTGAACAGCCAGGGCGACATAACGCATCCCTGATGAAGTCCCACCTTTACCTCAAACCACTCACTCTCTCCACTTCTTATCCTGACACATGCTCTACTACTCTCATAAAAACTCTTGACAGCTCCTAGAAGCTTTCCTCCTGTATATATATATATATATATATATATATATACATATATTAGGAATTATATGTATATTATAATATATCATAATATGTATTTTATAATTATATGTATACATACATATATATATATATATATATATATATATATATATATATATATATATTATTATTGCAGAGTTTTTTATCTGCCTTTTCTCTTTCTCTGAGAATCTTTTTCCCTTCCACGGGAAGTTGTCTTATAATGTCACCATATGACATTGTTTTGTCAGTTACTTTGGGCATGGCTTTACCAAAGTGAAAAACTGGCCAGAACACGTTTTCACACTACTTAGTGCTTCATCAGTGGCTAGACTGTGAATATCTGATTGAATTATTGTGTTTATATATTGTTGGTGGTGGTCTGATATTACATTTTGGGGCTTCTGATTGGCTAGTGGGCTGGACTGGGACTCCCAAGCTATTCTACTTCCTCATTGGTCGGCTGTTGTGTGACGCCATCAGTATTGTGCCTTCTTTCAGTGGGCTTAGATCTCCTTACGCTAGGGAGGGCTTCTAAATCCCTAGTTTGTATATTAAGATTGGGAGATGTTTCTTTAATAAAGAGAGCTTCGAGGATAGGTAGCCTTCTATGGTCTTGATTTGTTGCCAGCACTTCTGTGTTTTCTATTAGAGTTTCTTTATTTAAATTTCTTTTGTGAGCAGAGTGATGGTGGTTTCTGGGAGCTCCTGAAGAGAGGTGGTATGATAACCGGCGTGAGAGCTTCATTGTTGTCATGCCAATATAGTTTGAAGGTTGGGATGCACAGTTCCCAAGTTTACACGTGTACCTATATATGACGTGAGTTCTCTGAAGGTCACTTTTACTTTCTCTTATATTATTCTTTAGTAGCAGTTGAGATGTCTTTTTATTTTGATAATATATAATCAGTTGTACTTTAGAGTTTTCTTCTTTAGGTTTAATATTTCTTTTAATAATTTGTTGCATAACCCTTTCATCTTCTTTGTAGGCTGTGGAGAAGAAGGACTTATAGTAAATTTTAATCAGGTTTTTGGCGTTAATGTCCTGTGGGATTTTGTCTGGGTGGCTTTTGTCCTGTGGGATTTTGTCTGGGTGGCTTTTGTCCTGGTACCATTTGTCTAAAGTTCTTTTTGTGATTCGCTCTATATCGCTCTTAGTCACTGTAATAATTGGGAAACAGTACATAATGAGTTAGAAAGAGCTTCTCAGACCCTTATGAATAATGGATTCGCCAATAAGGATATAGAGCGAATCACAAAAAGAACTTTAGACAAATGGTACCAGGACAAAAGCCACCCAGACAAAATCCCACAGGACAAAAGCCACCCAGACAAAATCCCACAGGACATTAACGCCAAAAACCTGATTAAAATTTACTATAAGTCCTTCTTCTCCACAGCCTACAAAGAAGATGAAAGGGTTATGCAACAAATTATTAAAAGAAATATTAAACCTAAAGAAGAAAACTCTAAAGTACAACTGATTATATATTATCAAAATAAAAAGACATCTCAACTGCTACTAAAGAATAATATAAGAGAAAGTAAAAGTGACCTTCAGAGAACTGACGTCATATATAGGTACACGTGTAAACTTGGGAACTGTGCATCCCAACCTTCAAACTATATTGGCATGACAACAATGAAGCTCTCACGCCAGTTATCATACCACCTCTCTTCAGGAGCTCCCAGAAACCACCATCACTCTGCTCACAAAAGAAATTTAAATAAAGAAACTCTAATAGAAAACACAGAAGTGCTGGCAACAAATCAAGACCATAGAAGGCTACCTATCCTCGAAGCTCTCTTTATTAAAGAAACATCTCCCAATCTTAATATACAAACTAGGGATTTAGGGGCCCTCCCTAGCGTAAGGAGATCTAAGCCCACTGAAAGAAGGCACAATACTGATGACGTCACACAACAGCCGACCAATGAGGAAGTAGAATAGCTTGGGAGTCCCAGTCCAGCCCACTAGCCAATCAGAAGCCCCAAAATGTAATATCAGACCACCACCAACAATATATAAACACAATAATTCAATCAGATATTCACAGTCTAGCCACTGATGAAGCACTAAGTAGTGTGAAAACGTGTTCTGGCCAGTTTTTCACTTTGGTAAAGCCATGCCCAAAGTAACTGACAAAACAATGTCATATGGTGACATTATAAGACAACTTCCCGTGGAAGGGAAAAAGATTCTCAGAGAAAGAGAAAAGGCAGATAAAAAACTCTGCAATAATAATCTTGCCATTAAGTTTAACCATACATGCTTGAGAGAAAATCTCCTGCCCATATATACAATGAATATATATATATATATATATATATATATATATATATATATATAAATATATATATATATAAAAATATATATAAATTTGTGTATATTACATAAGCCTCTGTGCTAAAGGAGTTAGGAGAAAGGGGACCCAGTCACAAGTATTTCTATGGAAGGAATGCAACTGTTGCTCAATCCCAAATAAAAGGTACTAATTTTAATTTCCAACTATTTAAAATTTAGCTGCTGCAATTTGCAAGAGTCCCTTGTGGTTAAACAATGTAGTTGATATCAACCTTGAACAAATTTCCTATAAACAAAAAATTTCTTATTTAAATTCATGAGTACATAAACTGTTTAGTTGTTACTTTTTCACAAATAACCTTATTCTAGATACCAATCTGTAGACTATTAAGGATATTTTGTGGCCAAGCCCTTACTGCTACACTGATTTCATCAACGTAGGGCTGCCCTGGACAAACTGTGCTCCATGGAAAAGGTCATTCATCTCTTGGTAATGCCTATTGCAACACAACATCTAGCAATGATGGAGAAAAGACAAGGAGGAAGAGTAGAGAGAGAAGGAAGATAAGAAATAAAGAGTATATATATATATATATATATATATATATATATCTATATATATATAGAGAGAGAGAGAGAGAGAGAGAGAGAGAGAGAGAGAGAGAGAGAGAGAGAGAGAGAGAGAGAGGGGGGATACTTTGCACAAGCACAGAAATCTAAGTACATTACTTCTTTAGACAGAGATCCTACCTCAGGAGCTTGTTCAGGCAGTGATGATGAAGGCATTTCTTGTTCTATGGGTACCGGTGCTGGTACTGGGACTGGTTCTGGGATTGGTGCCGGGACTGGTTCCGGGACTGATGCCGGAAGTGATTCCAGGACTGGTGCTGGAACAGGTGCTGGGACAGGTGCTGGGACAGGTGCTGGGACTGCTTCTGGGACTGCTGTTGGTGCTGGCTCTGGTTCTGGTTCTGGTACTGGTTCTGAAACAGGTGCAGGAACTGGCACAAGAACAGGTGCTGGAGTAGGCTGTGGAACCTCTGGCCCTTCTTCATGCATAGGTGACTGTGACTGCTGAGGAGAAGGAGGTTCTGCTCCCTGTGGAGGCATGTGTGGTTCCTAAAACAAAGAACAGAAAATTTGTTAGTGATATATCAAGTCAGGTAAAAAATCAATGCAATATGTAATTGATGCAAAAGGGGCATGAATATTTTCAAGAAAACTTAGAAGAATTGAACTGGCAACTAGTGGGTTTGTGAGTTCCATGTAGCTCCAATTCCATGGCTAACAAGTTCCCCAATTCCCAACATCCATGCTTGTTGCTTGTGACTTCTGTAGTTTTGCCTTACATTTTTCATATCAGCATCCATTATAATTTTCTAAGCTGTGTTAGTATACATTTGATCTATACAATCATATCACTTACAAAAATTACACTGTCTTTCTCCTACCATCTCTTCTTTCATTATCTTCTGTGTCATAATTTTGTCATACACCTTACTTCTGATGCTCACAAGGCCTCTTAAAATTTTTATGTTTGAGCTGGAACCAATGACAGTTACTTATAAGTGGTGGTCCTAGGAAATGAATACCAGTCCCTTCCTTGCTAATCACTCAAAATCTGTCCACATCCTCACCTCCATCTGTAGGTGCACCCTTGAGGGATTGACACTTGGTTCTGGACTCACCCCAACGATCCTGGTCAATTTTGTAATTCCATTATGTTATTTAATTATTCTAAGCTGCTGTGGATACTGACTTACTTTATGCTGTTGTGATAATGATAGCTGCTGTAATGCCTGTTGCTGTGCAATCAGCTGCTGCTGAATAGGTCGTCTCACTCTCTCACCCTTCCTCCACAACGTTATCTCCTGCAAGAAAACAATTATGAATGAGCTTAAATATACATTTCCTAATCTACTTGTATGTTCATCCATGTATAAATTGAAGAGCCAAGGAGACACAACACATCCCTTGTTGAGTCCCACCTTTACCTCAAACCACTCACTCTAAATTTCTGATTCTAACACAAGCTCTACTACTCTTGCAAAAACTCTTGACTGCTCTTAAAAGCTTTCCTCCTATTTCATATATCTGCAATACCCAGAGTGCCTTCCTGTCTACCCTATCATAAGCCTTTTCCAGTTCCATAAAAGCCCAAAAAACATCCTTACCTTTTCCTATAGCTTTCTCACATATCCATCTTACCACAAAAAAATCTGATCTACGCATCCCCTACATGTCCTAAACCCACACTGTTCCTTACTAATTACTTCCTCTCTTCCTCTCCTAATCCTCTCAATCAAAACTTTCCCATAAGCCTTTCCAACTATTCTTAATAAAACTGATCTCTCTAAAACTATTACACTCACACTTGTTCTTTTTCCCTTGTAAAATGGAACTATACAAGCACTCCTCCAGTCCACCAGCACTCTACCCTCTCTTAAACAAACATTAAATAACCTTATCAGCCAGTCCACCATTACTGTACCTAATTTTTTTTACATTCTGCATGCACTCATCCAACACAGGTGCCTTACCTGCTCTCATCCTTCCTTATTTCTCATCCATTTTCCTCACTCATCACTGTCATTTTCTTAGCACTACCCACTGCAACTACCTTTCCCTTCCTATCCTCCTTCAAATTTAGCATACATATATGTACCATAGGATTTTCCCCTCTTACAAGGGAGGTAGCCAAAACATAAAGGCATAAAATCCACTCCCACTCATCTATGTATAAATTGAACAGCCAAGGCTACATAACACATATCTGGTGAAGTCCCACCTTTACCTTAAACCACTCACTCTCTCCATTTCTGATTCTAACACAAGCTCTACTGTTCTCATAAAAATGCTTGACTGCTCTTAAAAAAATTCCTCCTATCCCATATCTGCAATACCCCCAACAGTGCCTTTCTGTCTACCCTGTCATAAGCCTTTTCAAAATCCATAAAGGCCCAAAAAACATCCTTACCTTTTCCTAAAGCTTTCTCACATATCTGTCTTACCACAAAAATCTGATCCATGCAACCCCTAAATGTCCTAAACCCACACTGTTGCTCACCAATTACTCCCTCTTTTCCTCTCCTAATCCTTTCAATCAAAACTCTCCCATAAGCCTTCCCAACTACACTTAACAAACTGATCCCTCTGAAACTACTATACTCACACTTGTCTCCTTTTCCCTTGTGAAGTGGAACTATACAGGCACTCCTCCAATCCTCCAGCACTCTACCCTCTCTTAAACAAACAGTAAATAGCCTCACCAGCAAGTCCACCAACACTGTAGCTCCTTTTTTCAGACATTCTGCAAGACATCCATCCAACCCAGATGCCTTACCTGCTCTCATCATCTTAACGGCCTTCTCATCTTTCCTTATTTCTCCATTTTCCTCACTTATGACGGTCATTTTCTTAGCACTTTCCACTGCAACTACCTTTTGCTCCCTATCCTCCTTCACATTTAGCATACATAAATAAATATACCAAAGGCTTTTCCCCATTCCAAGGGAGGTAGCCAAAAAACAAAGGCATAAAACCACTCCCACCCATTCCATTCCCTACATACTCCACTCCCATCCCTCTTATCTTGGCACCTTCTGGATGACTGGTCATTCATGCATCTTGGCCACTGCCCTGGGTCAAAAACAGTGTTGCAAGACACAGCACATCCACAGCAAAGGTTGCTTCATTAAATCAGCGATCCCCCCCTCTTCGTCCCCTCATGCAGAAAAGGAGAAGACAGGGAGAAATCCCTTCAGGTTGTGTCAATTTATTTCTCACACATACTTCCTCTACCCCCATCCCCACCCACTCCCTTTCCTGCATCACAGTATCATCTATACACAACCTTCTCCACTCACCATCTTCTGTCCTCTCCCATCTTTCCTCAATAGGCATTCCTCTCTTTCCCAACACCCCTTTTACCCTATCCATCCATCTCATCCTAGGTTGCCCCCTCATGTTCACTCCTTCCACCTTTGCCTTCCACACCTCTTCTACTAGCCTTTCTTCACTTATTCTTTCCATGTGTCCAAACCATCCCAATACTCTTTCATCAACCCTATCTCCCAACTCTCTTTCCACCCCTGTTCTCCTCTTCACCTCCTTGTTTCTCACTCTATCCAGCTTAGTAACCCCTATCATATTTCTCAGGCACCTCATCTCAAATACATTCAAACTCCTCTCTTCCTCTCTTATGTTCCACATTTCTGCTCCATAGTGTTGTTGGCACAATCACTCCTTCATAAAATCTCTTCTTAGCATCCATTCCCAAATGTGTATTTCACATTACACTTTTTAATCCCCCAAGGCATTTACTTGCTTCTCCCAGTCTTCATTCTACTTCCACCTCCACTTCTCACTTCTCTGCCATATTCGCACCCAAGTACTTAAAACTAACCACTTCCTCCAGTCTCTTTCCGTTTATACTCACTTCCAGTCTGCTGCCACTTTCTCCTCTTGTACACCTCATCACCTTACTTTTACCCACATTTATCTTCAACTTCCTTCTTTTGCACACTCTCCCAAACGCTGTCACTAACTTCCTCAATCCCTCCTCTGATCCTGCTACAAGGGCAGTGTTGTCAGCAAACAACAACTGGCTTATCTCCCACTTCTCTCCATTTTCTTAAACTATCTCAAATCCCCAAACCACTACCCTTGTAATTATCTCTTGCACCACCCCATCCATGTATAAAATGAACAGCCTGGGCAACATAACACATCCTTGACAAAGTCCCACCTTTACCTCAAACCACACACTCCCTCCATTTCTAATCCTAACACAAGCTCTTCTAGTCCCATAAAAACTCTTCACTGCTTTTAAATGATTTCCTCCTATCACATATATCTCCAATACCTCCCACAGTGCCTTCCTGTCTACCCTGTCATAAGCCTTTTCAAAATCCATAAATGTCCAAAAAAACATCCTTACCTTTTTCTATAGTTTTTCACATATATGTCTTACCACAAAAATCTCATCTATGCAACCCCTACATGTCCTAAACCCACACTTTTCCTCACCAATTACTCCCTCTCTTCCTCTCCTAATCCTCTCAATCAAAACTCTCCCATAAGCCTTCCCAACTACACTTAAACTCTGGAACTACTACACTCACACTTGTCCCCTTTTCCCTTGTAAAGTGGAACTATACAGGCACTCCTCCAGTCCTCCAGCACTACACCCTCTCTTAAACAAACATTAAATAGCCTCACCAGCCAGTTCACCATCACTGTAGCTCCTTTTTTCAAAACATTTTGCATGACTTCCATTCAACCCAGGTGCTTTACCTGCTCTCATCATCTTAACAACTGTCTTCATTTCATTTTTCCTTATTTCTCTTCCATTTTCCGCACTCATCGAGGTTATTTTCTTAGTGTAACTACCTTTCCCTCCCTATCCTCCTTCACATTTAATATCTCCCTAAAATACTCTGCCTCTTACTGCCTTCTCTTCCATTATCATTTCTCTATCTGCACCTTTCACCTTTTCTTCTCTACTTGATTTACCTCCTCTTCCTCTTAATTTCTTTCCAAACATTTTTTTATTACTTTCAAAATTTCCTGTCATACTCTTACCACATTTCACATCTGCTCTCCTCTTTGCCTCCTTTATCTTATGCTTTACTTCTCTTCTTTTTTTTTGTACCTCTCCTATTTTGTAACCAATCTGTGAAAGCTCGATTCTTCTCTTCTACAACCTTTTTTGCTTCCTCATCCCACCACTCACTACCCTTCCTTCTATTTCCTCCCATCCTCCTTGTTCCAGACACCATCTTTGCACACCTTGTGACTCTCTCCTTGAACTATCCCCATTCCTCCTCTACTCCTAGCTCTACTCTACCCTTCACTCCCTCCCACTCCTCTCTCAGCTTCTTCTTGTACTCTTCTCCCTTTCTTTCTCATTTCAATTTATAAATTTCAATATATACATGGATGGGGTGGTGTGAGAGGTAAATGTAAAGGTAATGGGTTGGGGATTGGAGATGGTTAAAGGAAATGGAGAAAAGTGGGAGATAATCCAGTTGTTTGCTGATGACACTGCGCTTGTAACAGGATCAGAGAAGGGATTGAGGAAGTTGGTGACAGAGTTTGGGAAGGTATGTGAAAGGAAGTTGAAGATAAATGTGGGTAAAAGGTGATGAGATGTACAAGGGGAGAAAGTGGCAGCAGACTGATAGTATTAAGGGAGGAAGTGGATAGTTTTAGATACTTGGGTGTGAATGTGGTCCGAAAGGCAGGAGTTGAGGTGGAGGTAGAATGTAGATTGAGAGAAGTGAGTAAATGCCTTGGGGGATTAAAAAGTGTAATGAGAAATAAGACATTTGGGAATGGATGCTAAGAGATTATATGAAGGAGTGATTGTGCCAACAGCACTGTATGGGGAAGAAACGTGGAACATAATAGTGGAGTTTGAATGTGTTTGAGATGTGGTGTCTGAGAAGTATGATAAGGGTTACTAGGCTAGATAGAGTGAGAAACAAGGTGAGGAGGAGAACGCGGGTGGAAAGGGAGCTGGGAGATACAGTTGATGAAAGAGTATTGGGATGGTTTGGACACATGGAAAGAACGAGTGAAGAAAGATTAGTAAAAGAGGTGTGGAAGGCAGGAGTGAACATGAGGAGGTGACCTAGGATGAGATGAATGGATAGCGTAAAAGCGGCATTGGGAAAGGGGGGAATGTCTTTTGAGGAAGGACATGAGAAGACAGATAGTGGTGAGTGGAGAATGGTTGTTTATGGATGATGCTGTGATGCATGAAAGGGAGTGGGTGGGAGATGGGGTGAGGGAGTAGGTGTGAAAAAATAATTTGATGCAGCAAGAAGGGATTTCTCCCCATCTTCTCTCTTTCTACATGAGGGGACAAAGAGGATTGGTGGGGGGGGGTGTCACTAATTTAATGAAGCAGCCTTGCTGTTGATGTGCTGTGTCTTGTGACACTGCTTCTGACCCAGGGCAGTGGGTGAGATGCAGGGACGACCTATCATCCAAGAGGAGCCAATGTAAGAGAGAGAGATGGGGGTGAATGGGAGTGGGGTATGTGGGAATGGAATGGATAGGAGTGGATTTTATGCCTTTGTTTTTTTTGGCTACCTCCCTTGTAAGGGGGGAAAAAGCCTTTGGTACATGCATGTACTTGTATGTCCTATTCTTTTAACACTGAGGGGACAAAGAGGATTGGTGGGGGGGGGGTCACTAATTTAATGAAGCAGCCTTGCTGTTAATGTGCTGTGTCTTGTGACACTGCTTCTGACCCAGGGCAGTGGACAAGGTGCAGGGATGACCCGTCATTCAGGAGGTGCTAAGATAAGAGGGAGGGTGGAGGGATGTGGAGTGTATTCTGGGATGGAATGGGTGGGAATGTTTTTATGCCTTTTTCTTTTTGGCTACCCCCCTTGTGGGGGGGGGGGGAAAGCCTTGGTATATGTATGTATGTAATAAATCTTCTCTGTCAAGGACTTCCATCCCTTTCATAATTCTGTAAATGGTCAGTAGATCTCTTTCTCTTCTTTGTTCCAGGGTTGGTAGTTCCAGTTTGGACAATCTTTGTTTGTATGTCAATTTAGAAAGTGTTGGTGCCATCTTTGTCATTGCTCTTTGGATTCTTTCTAATTTCTTCATATTCTTTTTTGTGCTGGGTGTTCATAGTGTCGCAGCATACTCCAATCTTGGTTTTATCAGTGTGACTAATATTTTCTTTACCATTACCCAATTTTTTTCTTTTTTCCATTTTTCCAATCTTTATCTCCTCTTTCAGCCTCACTACATTTTTTGTTGTACCAGCACTTAATGTATACCCTTCCTGCTTCTGCTTTGGTATGTATTGATCAATTCCTTCTTTATAATTTTTTTTAATATATTCCATTTCTCTTCCATCTTTGTTTCTTCATTTAAGAAGTTTTCCCAATTTACATTTTGAAAGAATTTTCTGTTTCTGTCTGGGGTATTGGCTGCATGTTATTGTGGCAAAGTAGCATGCATGTTATTGTGGCAAAGTAGCAAGCAGTTAATACTTTAGGGTCTATATGGGGCACCCCTACGGACCTGAGCCACACATCATTTTGTCTGTGATAGAGGAAAATTCTGTTCATAGAGAAATGATGACACTTTTATACTATGACTATCCCTCCGTTATGCTGTCCCCCAACCCCTTCTTACTGTCCTGTACCATTTCTCTGAATATTCATTTCCTTTTTTTGCCTACCCTGTGGTGGGGAGGAACAGTGTGGGTTTAGGACAGGTAGGGATTGTGTAGATCAGATTTTAGTGGTAAAACAGGTATGTGAGAAAGCTATAGGAAAAGGTAAGGATGTTTTTTGGGCTTTTATGGATCTGGAAAAGGCTTATGACAGGGTAGACAGGAAGGCACTGTGGGAGGTACTACAGATATATGGGATAGGAGGAAAGCTGTTAAGAGCAGTCAAGAGTTTTTACGAGAGCAACAGAGCTTGTGTTAGGATTAGAAATGGAGAGAGTGAATGGTTTGAGACTTTGGTGGGACTTTGTCAGGGATGTGTTATGTCGCCCTGGCTGTTCAATCTTTACATGGATGGGGTGGTGCGAGAGGCGAATGAAAGGGTAGTGGGTCAAGGGTTGGAGATGATTAAAGAAAATGGAGAAAAGTGGGAGGTGAGCCAGTTGTTGTTTGCAGACGACACTGCGCTTGTAGCAGGATCAGAGGAGGGATTCAGGAAGTTAGTGACAGAGTTTGAGAAGGTGTGTGAAAGAAGGAAACTGAAGATGTGGGCAAAAGTAAGGTGATGAGATGTACAAGGGGAGACAGTGACAGCAGGCTGGAAGTGAGCATTAACCACTTCACTACGGGACTTAAATCTCGCGGGCAGCAGCCAATGCCAGCCGTACGACGTGTCGTAATAATACTCGCATTATAAAATATAGTCACCGCTTATATCGATTGTTCTCTCTTTCACCCGCGAATTTTGAAAACCACAGAGAATGGGATTCAGGGCACATTTGGGAGAATGTAAAAACACAGGGGCGACTACAATAAATATAATCAAGACGCCGATATGGCAGCGTCGCGAATCCACTTGCTCCTCATGACGCCTACGTGTGCGGCACCGTATGGAAGGGGTTAAGGGTGAAAGACTGGAGGAAGTGGATAGTTTTAGATACTTGGGTGCAAATGTGGCAGGAAAGGGAGGAGTGGGGGTGGAGGTAGAATGTAGATTGAGAGAAGCGAGTAAATGCCTTAGTGGATTAAAAAGTGTAATGAGAAATAGACATCTGGGAATGGATGCTAAGAGGTTATATGAAGGAGTGATTGTGCCAACAACACTGCACAGGGCAGAAACATGGAACATGAGAGAGGAAGAGAGGAGTTTGAATGTGTTTGAGATGAGGTGTCTGAGAAGTATGATAAGGGTTACTAGGCTAGATATGACAAATAAAGGGGTGAGGAGGAGAACAGGGGTGGAAAGGGAGTTGGGAGATAGGGTTGATGAAAAAGTATTGGGATGGTTTGGACACATGGAAAGAATGACCCCAAATGGTGATTCCACCCTGCTTACATCCAATTATCTCTTCGTTGGTTCACTACATTTTTGTCTTTCTCCATCATTCTCTATTTTGTGTATTTATCACTAATGTGAAATTATTTTTTTATTTCAGTCACTTGATAAACAGTTCCCTATCCCGAATATATATACAAAGCTAGGTGTTTCCTTCGAACTTATCAGAAAAGCACTGCACAGCCGAGCTCATTTCTAACCATCTGTTCCAACCTGTGGTTCATGTGTATGAATGAATGTACACATGTATAATTACTATTGAAAAGTTAGAGAAATTGGTGTTCCAAGAATGGATACATACATATACTAACGGCTTTTTCCCCCATACAAGGGAGGTAGCCAAAGTCTGCCCATTTCATCCCCACATACTCCACTCCCATTCATCACCCCTCCCTCTTTTTTTGGGCTCCTCCTGGATGATAGGTCATCCCTGCGTCTCACCCATTGCCCTGGATGTGTGAAAATGGATAGTGAGAAATATACAGGCTAGGTACAGAACAGGGGTGGAAAAGTTGTCAAATAGGGTGGAACAGAGCAAGGTGGTTTAGAACCATGAAAAAATGAACACAGAAAGGCAAGCAAAGAAAATGTAGAAA
>NC_134777.1:77293634-77371134 GCF_046742065.1 Oratosquilla oratoria
AATTACAAGACTGGTGCAAGATAAGTCTACAAGTACACCAATCTACAGTGCATGCAACCATAACCACGCAGTGCACAACCACAACCACGACTGCAACCACGCATATGCTGAATCCAAGGGACGACAAAACGAGGAAACGAGGGGTCTACAACACTACGAGCAACTACTACTACGAGTGGAATAAGGCAATCTTCAATGCGATCTTCAAGGCGATCATCTACAAGACGATCAACAAGGTCTAATGAGGGACGACCAGGCTGATGTACATAAGCAAGACTACGTGGAGGCAGTCAAGTCAAATCAACTTATTTATGGTATGAATAATACAGTCTTGCATCACGAGGTTCATACCTTGAATATTAATATTCCCAAATTTACCGGGGATTAAAACACCTTAGGAGTTAATAAGTTTCTTAATTTAATTGATACATTAATTGAGCAAAAATATAACAGATGAAAAAAGGAAAATATAAATTTTAAAAGAATATATAGATCTGAGAAAGGTAGAGCTAGGTATATCATGAATTTCCAGCAAATGGAAGATATCAACCAATATGAAGCCTATAAGAAAGCATTCATTAAACATTTTATGTCAAAGTGTGATCAGGATCCTATCAGGCCTTTGGTTAGAATGATCAAAGAAGTTAGAACAAATGAATCAGACACAGAATACTTAGCTAGATTAGATAGATGGTCAAAAGAAAAGAATTCTATCTTGAAAGATTTAGATTGAATAGAAAGATTTAGTGACAAAATGAAAGTTTCACAGGTAATAAAATTGATCACATTTGGATTGTTAACCAAAAATAGTGATGATTTAACAGCAGAAAAGCTGTACAAAAGATTTCTAGTCAAATATGAATTTAGGGGAGGTAGATTATCTTCTTCAAGGGTACAGTGAGACCAGAATCATAAATCCATATGTGATGACAGTGGGACAACAGAGGAACTCAAGAGGAGAGTTTAAGAAAACCGAATTATGACATAGACAGAAAGAAGTCCATCCAGGGATACTAGAATTATATGTTTCAATTGTAATACTTGGGGACACAAAGCACAAGACTGTTATTATGGAATTATTTGTAGAAATTGCAAATATGAGGGTCATGATGATTAATTTTGTTTGTAGTATAGAAGAGTTAGTAACTTTAGATGAGGAAATGCTAATAAGAGAACAGAGGGATGATAAGACATATGACTCATTAGCCAAGTATTTGATGAACCCAAGAGGAAATCCTCCAAAACTACCAAAGGGGTATAAGATAGACGAATTTCATTTGATTAATGGACTTTTGTATAGAAAAACAGTTGTAAGCAGGAAAGATATTTCTAGAGGTCCAGTAAATCAGTTGGTAATACCACAAACTCTTGTAAAAGAGATATTGAAGTTACTTCATGATAGTGATTGTAGCTCACATCCAGGAAAGGATAAAACTTATAGACAAGCAAACTTAAATACTTTTGGCCAGATATGAATAAAGATATATATAATTATATAGAAAATTGTTTGAAATGTGTTAAGGTGAAAGGAAATACACCAAAACCTGCTCCTATATTTACCTATCCCATTCCACAGAAACCTTGGGAAAGAGTTCACATAAATACATTGGAGTTACCTATGTCTAAGAATGGATATAATATGTATTTGTTGCCACTGATTATTTTTCAAGATTTTGTATTTTACAACCCATTCTAAATAAAAAAGCTGAAACTATTGCTTCAGTAATCTATGATCAGATAATCTGTAATTTCACTACACCTCAGATCTTACATACATACATATACCAAAGGTTTTTTCCCCCTTACACAGGGGGTCGCCAAAAAGAAAAAGGCATAGAAATCATTCCCACCCATTTCATTTCCCATATATTCCACTCCCCTCCACCCTCCTTCCTATCTTGGCACCTCCTGGATGACGGGTCATCCCTGCATCCTGTCCACTGCCCTGGGTCAGAAGCAGTGTCACAAGACAGCACATCCACAGCAAGGCCGCTTCATAAAATCGACAACACCCCCCCCCCCTCTCCTTCCCCTCATGCAGGAAAGGAGAAGACGGGGAGAAATCCCTTTGGGCTGCATCAAATTTTTTCTCATACATACTTCCTCACCCCCCATCCCCCACCCACTCCCCCTCATGCATCACAGCCTCATCTATACACAACCCTTCTCCATTCACCCCTATCTTCTGTCCTCTCCCGTCCTTCCTCTACAGACATTCCTCTCTTTTGTAAAGCCCCTTTCACTCCATCCATCCATCTCATCCTAGGACACCCCCTCATATTCACTCCTTCCACCTCCGCCTTCCACACTTTTTCTACTAATCTTAGATCTTAGTTTCAGATAATGGAACTGAATTTAATAACAGAATCTTGGACAAATTATGTAGTTTATTTAAGATAAAAGTCAATATTTTAGTGAATCATCCACAAAATAATGGAGTTGTAGAGAGGTTAAATAAGAAAATTATTACATGTCTTAGAAGTATGATAAGTCCTCATAGTATAACTTGGGATACTTGGATTCCTTGTGTTCAATGTACTCTGAACAACCAAATTAATATAGCAACAGGTGAAACACCTCATTTTATTATTTTTTGGGAAGACAAAACTCTTCCATATGAAATCTTAACTGCAGAGCAGAAACCTGAGTATAATATAGATGATTACATCTCAAATAGGATACTTTTCAAAGTATTCACCAAAGAGTTAGGGAACATATGCAGGAGTATTCACAAGAGATGAAAAAGCAACAACACAAAATAGCACATAAACTAGAATTAAAAATAGGAGATTTAGTCATGGTCAAACTACATTCACCCAATAATAAACTTTAACCAAGGTACTCAGGTCCATATAGGGCAATTGATTTTGCAGGTGGAAATGAATTTAAATTATTCCATTTAGAAAAAAGGAAGAATTGATGGGCCATTTAGATGATATGAAGAAGGTTAGGTTGCAGTTCTATGAAGATAACTGCTGTGATACCCTATGTATCAATTTCAATGAACCAGAGGAGCATAGGGAATATTTTGATAATGTTTTATGTGAATTGAATTTTAATCTTGATGTATTTTACAGATAGTACTAATTTGACCATTTGTATGTACTTGGGATGGGAGACCTAAACTACTGGAACTTGGTGCCAAGCCAGGACATGGAGACCTTGGATCTGCTGTGCTCAGACTTGGAATCTTGCAAATATTTAAAGACGATTCACATAAGTATTGATATATTATTTTGTGAAGCATTAACCCCTTCCATACGGTGCCGCACACGTAGGCGTCATGAGGAGCAAGTGGATTCGCGACGCTGCCATATCGGCGTCTTGATTATATTTATTGTAGTCGCCCCTGTGTTTTTACATTCTCCCAAATGCGTCCTGAATCCCATTCTCTGTGGTTTTCAAAATTCGCGGGTGAAAGAGAGAACGATCGATATAAGCGGCGACTATATTTTATGATGCGAATATTATTTCGTTACGTCATACGGCTGGCATTGGCTGCTGCCCGCGAGATTTAAGTCCCGTATTGAAGTGGTTAAGAGTGTTTCTTTGAAAAATGAATTAAATGTGTTAACAAAAATAATTGAAATGCAAGATGAGACACTTTACAATATTTTTCTAACTCATATTGCATATTGTTAACATCTTTGAAAAGATGATGGAACCATTCTCCATTGAAATCTAATGTTCTTAATCAAAGTAGTGAGTTTTGCAAATTTGTTTACAAATTATTTCATATTGCAAATTAATTTGGGATATGCTTTATTATTTAGACATGTATGTCATTTACCATTATTCTGCTTGAATTATTATTATGCATTTGGAGGGTTGCTTATTTCTTTGATATGCATATGTTTGATATGTTTTACTGATACCATTTTACCAGTTTACACAAGGGTAGATTAGCTTCTTATATATGATTTCCAAGTATATACTAGCAAGCCCTGTAAGAGGGTAGTAGATATCATTGGTTGGGATGACCTAGGGTAGCTGCCGAGCCCTGTAAGAGGCTGATAGATAGAGGTAGACATTTAAGTAGATAGAGGGGTAGGTGAAAAGATGTAAATTTTATGACTTGGACGTTTTGAAACAATGGCCAATAGGAAGTGCAGAGTTGCATATTATAGGAAGTGCTGAGTTGCATATTCTCGCCTGCCGTCTTATGTTTGGTAAACATAGGTTAGGATATCGATAACAGTGAGGATGTGACGAAATTTAAACATACCAACCCTGATCAGCTTGCGACAGATTGGTTGCGTAAACAGTATTGCTTGAGACAGTATAACAGCCTTTCTGATTGAAGAAAAGGGTGGAGGAGGAGAAAAATTATTGATGCATGGAGGTAAAGTCACACCCTTAAAGGGTGGCACTTATTTGTAATGTTCAAAGTTATTGGATGAATTAAATAGTGATGTCGAAGGAGACTTGGCTTGGTGGGTGTAAGAGGATCCCAGGTGGGAGTCCCTTGGTGTAGATAAAAAACCAAGTGTATTTACTTAGGAGAAAGAAGATAAGAAAAATCAATCTCATTTAATTCACCCCCTCAAGCTTTGAGTTAAGGACAAGGCATGGGGCCTACAAAAGAATGAAAATTACTAAGTGTTAGAGCCAACGGACCTTTTAGAAGGGAAGAGAGAGGGAGGGAGGAGAGAAAGAGGGTGAGATAAAGAGAGAAAGAGAGAGAGAGTGGAGAGGAGAGAGAGGCAAGAGGGAAAAAGAGGAGAGAGGGAGAGAGGAGAGAGGAAAGAGACAGGAGAGAAAGAGGAGGAGAGACAGGAAGAGAGAGACAGAGAGAAGGGGAGGGAGAAACTGACAGACAGGGAGAGAGACAAAGACAGAAAAAAATCAGATTACCTTACTTCTTTATTCATTTATTCATTCTGCAGTCATCCCTATCTTTTGCACTCTCTTCCTTGCTTGACAGACTTCCTTTTACATCCAATGCCCACTTCCCTCCATTATCCATCTCATTTTTGGTCTTTCTCTAAGGTTCACTGTATCTACTTCTGCCAGTCTTTCCTCATTCTTTGCATATGCCCAAACCTTATCCTTTTCTATATTCAACAACCTGATATACTCTCTGCTCTTGTTCTTTTAACAAACTTCTCTCCCATTAACAGTTATCCACCTCCTCCCTTTACTCTCTACCCTATTTGCCTCTTTGCATGCTTTTTTTCACTTCCTTACAAAACATCTTTTTCATTCCTTCAGAAAATTTCTGACAAACAACCACCCCAATCCACATACATTCTTCTCTTGGCCTCTAACCTTCCACTTGTGAACAAGTTCTTTAAAACTATATGTATCTCCATTTTTTTTTTTTACTAAATGCATTACCTGAACCTGTTGTTTCTCTCTTAATTATAGCAATTTCCATGTGTTTGATTTTGATCCGAACTAATAGGAAGTATATCTTGCCCACAATAACATCTTTCAGGTGGTACCTGCAAAGAAAAACAAATAATTAAAATGGGGGTCCCTTCCCAAAGTATGATTATTCTTTTCAGATTGTCTGATAATACATCTCAGAGACACCGTCCACTCTGCCATCACCATCTGGAATTATATCATACTTCACCATTGATAACCAGTGCCTTGGGGTCAATATCAGTAAAGAGGGGTCAGAGAAGTGGTAAATGAAAGATATAAGGAGGGTAATGGAAAGGAGGGATTTTTATTTTTATTTTTTGGTAATTAAATTGGTAATGTAACTTTAATCTATTACATAAAATAATTTAAATAAATAGAATTAAATATTTCAAGTGAAGTGAATGATAATTTTGTACATACATACACCAAGGCTTTTTCCCCCTTACAAGGGAGGTAGCCTAAAAACAAAGACATAAAAACCATTCTTACCCATTCCATCCCTAATACACTCCACTCCGCTCCACCCTCCCTCTTATCTTGGCACCTCCTGGATGACGGGTCATCCCTGCATCGTGTCCACTGCCCTGGGTCAGAGGCAGTGTTGCAAGACACAGCACATTCACAGCAAGGCCACTTCATTAAATCGGCGACCCCCCCCCCTCTCCATCCCCTCATGCAGAAAAGGAGAAGACAGGGCGAAATCCCTTTGGACTGCACCAAATTTTTCTCACACATAATACCTCACCCCCCATCCCCCACCCATTCCACCTCATGCATCACAAACATCTATATACAACCAATCTAAATTCACCCCTGTCTTCTGTCCTCTTCCATCCTTCCTCAACAGACATTCCCCTCTTCCCCAAAGCCCCTTTTACCCCATCCATCCATCTCATCCTAGGTTGCCGCCTCATGTTCACTCCCTCCACATCTGCCTTCCATACCTCTTTTACTAGTCTTTCTTCACTCATTTTTTCCATGTATCCAAACCATCCCAGTACTCTTTCATCCACCCTATCTCCCAACTCCCTTACCACCCCTATTCTCATCCTCACCTCTTCATTTCTCACTCTATCCAGCCTAGTAACCCCTATCATACATCTCAGACATATCATCTCAAACACATTCAAATTCCTTCTCTCTTCCTCTCTTATGTTCCATGTTTCTGCCCCATACAGGGCTGTTGGCACAATCACTCCTTCATACAATCTCCTCTTAGCATCCATTACCAAATGTCTATTCCTCATTATACTTTTTAATCCACGAAGGCATTTACTCGCCTCTCTCAATCTACATTCTACCTCCATCTCCACACCATCCTTTCCTGCCATATTCGCACCCAAGTATCTAAAACTATCCACTTCCTCCAGTCTCTCACCCTTAATGCTCACTTCCAGCCTGCTGTCACTTTCACTCCTTGTACATCTCATCAACTTACTTTTGCCCACATTTATCTTCAACTTTCTTCTTTCACACTCTCTCCTAAACTCTGTCACCAACTTCTTCAATCCCTACTCTGATCCTACTACAAGTGCAGTGTCATCTGCAAACAACAGCTTGCTCACCTCCCACTTTCCTCCATTTTCTTTAACCATCTCCAATCCCTGACCCACTACCCTTGTATTTACCTCTTGCACCACCCCATCCTTGTATAAGTTGAACAGCCAGGGCAACATAACACAACCCTGACGAAGTCCCACCTTTACCTCGAACCACTCACTCTCTCCATTTCTAATCCTGACACATGCTCTACTACTCTCATAAAAACTCTTTACTGCTTTAACAGCTCTCCTATCCTGTATATCTGCAAAACCTCCCACAGTGCCTTCCTGTCTACCCTGTCATAAGCCTTTTCCAGATCCATAAAAGCCCAAAAACATCCTTACCTTTCCTATAGCTTTCTCACATATCTGTCTTACCACAAAAATCTGATCTACGCAACCTCTACCTGTCCTAAATCCACACTGTTCCTCACCAATTACTCCCTCTGTTCCTCTCCTAATCCTCTCAATCAAGATCCCATAAGCCTTCACAAATACACTTAAGCTAATCCCTCTGAAACTACTACACTCACACTTGTCCCCTTTTCTCTTGTAAAGTGGAACTATACAGGCACTCCTCCAGTCCTCTGGCACTCTACCCTCTCTCCAACAAACATTAAATAACCTCACCAACCAGTCCACCATCACTGAACCTCCTTTTTTTTTTAGACATTCTGCATGGCATCCATCCAGACCAGGTGTCTTACCTGCTCTCATCATCTTAACGAATGCCTTTACTTAATCCTTCCTTATTTCTCCTCCATTTTCCTCACTCATCATGGTCATTTTCTTAGCACTTCCCACTGCAATTATCAATTCCCTCCCTATCCTCCTTCACATTTAGCAACTCCCTAAAATACTCTGCCCATCTTCCCCTTACTGCCTTCTCTTCCATTATCATCTCTCCATCTGCACCTTTTACCTTTTATTCTCTACTTGATTCGCCTCTTCTTCCTCTCTTAATTTCTTTCTAAAAACCTTTTTATTACTTTCAAAATTTTCTATCATACTCTTACCCCATTTCACATCTGCTTTCCTCTTTGCCTCCTTTACCTTGTGCTTTAATTCTCTTCTCTTTTCTTTGTACCTCTCATATGACTCCATTGTCCTATTTTGTAACCAATCTGTGAAAGCTTGCTTCTTCTCTTCTACAACCTTCTTTGTTTCCTCATCCCACCATTCACCACCCTTCCTTCTATTTTCTCCTGTCCTTGTTGTTCCATACACCATCTAAGCACCTCCCCATCTTTTGTCCTTTTCCTCTTTTTCCATCCTCCACTCTTAACTTACCTTCCACCAAGAAATTATCTGATATTCCCCCACTCTTTCCACTCAGTACATGCACATCCTTAACTCTTCCTATTATACTATCTACCTCTACATAGTCCATTAACGCTCTATCTACCACCCTTCCATTCACCACACTCTCCCATGTGTACTTATGCTTGGCTTTCTTCCGAAACACTGTATTTGCTATCATCAACTCTCTTTCTAGACACATCTCCACCATCAACTCTCTACTACAATTCTTTCTTGAAACTCCGCATTTCCCATCCACTCTGTCAATTGGTTCATTTCCTACCCTAGCATTTGTCTCCCAATACTACTACATTGATGTTCCTCCCTAATCCCTCTATGCACTCATTTAAATCTATCCAAAAAGCCTCCCTTTCTTCTACACTCTTCTCACTACCAGGCCCATATACACTTACAAAAACCCACATCTCCTTTCCCAGTTTCACCTTCATCCACATTAGCCTTGAAGAAACCTCCTTCCACTCCACTACACATTTACCTATCTCTTCACTTACTAGTATAGCCACTCCTTCCCTCCCTCACCCTCTCTTCACTCCTGAGAACCTCCCAACTACACTCCCAAACTCACACTCACCCTTCCCCTCTCAACTTTCACTCAAAGCCAACACATCCATCTTTCTTCTCACAAACATACTACCTATCTCTTCCCTTTTACTCTCATCTGTACCACATCCATGCACATTAAAAGACCCAAACCTTAGGGTGCTAGTTGGAAAACTCCTAGACCCTCTTATGCCTTTACTTTTTTTAGGAATGTCCCCTGTGGGGCTACAAGGAAAATGATGCCTGGTCCCAATCCCCGTCCCATTTTTCTCGCCTCTTACGATCCAAGTGGGAATACTTGGTGGCAGCATTCTTTTCCCCCACCACAGGGTAGGCAAAACAAGGAAATGAAATTCAGAGAAATGGTACAGGACAGCAACAAGGGGTTGGGGGACAGCATAACAGAGGGACAGTAGCAGTATAATAAAAGTTTCATCATTTCTCTGTGAGCAGAGTCCTCCTCTATCACAGACAAAATGAAGTGTGGCTCTGGTCCGTAGGGGCACCCCATATAGGCCCTTAAGGGGGTACGCGACACCTAGGGATAATGTTCTAAACTATTTAGATTAAAGAGCTGAAACTTCTCAGGTAAATAGGTATCCATGTTGCCTACATTTTAGGTGAAACAGAATGTATGTACACATGTACATATACCAGTAGCGACATTTAACCCCTTCCATACGGTGCCGCCTACGTAGGCGTCATGAGGAGCAAGTGGATTCGCGACGCTGCCATATCGGCGTCTTGATTATATTCATTGTAGTCGCCCGTGTTTTTACATTCTCCCAAATGTGCCCTGAATCCCATTCTCTGTGGTTTTCAAAATTCGCGGGTGAAAGAGAGAACGATCGATATAAGCGGTGACTATATTTTATGATGCGAGTATTATTACGACACGTTGTACGGCTGGCATTGGCTGCTGCCCGCGAGATTTAAGTCCTGTAGTGAAGTGGTTAAAAGTGCACAGCATCATAATACGTGGACCAATTTGTTTTATATCTTGGCTATGATTAGTCAGTAGACACACCTAGGGCCGGTCATTGAGTAATTGAACAATTTCCTTTATACTTTTGCATACAGGCATTTCAATTTTAATGTCCAGCAAAAATTGTGAAAAATGACATTTTTTTGGTCTTGTTTCCATCATTACTCCTAACTCTTTCATCTTATTCAAAATATTCGAATGACTGGCCCTAGCAGTTACAAAATGTAATATTCCCTGTAAGTTTCATCTAAATCTGATGTATTTTAGATTTTTTATGATTAAAAAAAATGTAAAAAAATATTGAACGGAGATATGGCGACTTGAAATATAAATATATCTGTAACTTGCTTATATTTTCACCAATTTGACTGATTTTTTCATGGCTTAATTCTTATTATATAATTGATAAGTACAGTAAAAATCATCAACATATTCTAATTATAAGTACTTTAATGAAAAACTAAAGTATAAGTATATCACAGTAGTGGTGACGCACAGATGACACCATCATATAATTTGCTTTTTTGCACCTTTGTCGGTTTCTTCATATGAAACCTCACTGCTGGGGGTCTTCGGGGTATCTAAATCATTGGAAAGAGGTTTATTTTAACCAGCAGTGGGTGCCTTTGGAAGTGAATCCTCTCTTACTCCACGAACCATCGATAGTAACTTTTACTTCTTTTACTTCCGGTAAAGTTGGGTCTTCCTTTTCTAATGCCGCACGTACATGTTCCCTTGATTTTTCCAAGAGTTCCTCATACTTCTTTATGCTGGTCTCTATAATATGATGGCAAAGTTTACTAAAGGTCTTGTGATGTATCATTTTCATGTTCATTGCCATGCATATTTTCTGTACTGCAACATCCCCACGGAGTAAGCCGGCCTCCACAACTCTGTTATGTACTTCATAACTTTCATTTCTACCGCCTGGTGAAGTACACCATTTGCTCTTTTCAGAGCACAACTTTCATTCTGCCTGAAATGTCTTCACCATTCCACATTCTCCTATCACTTCAACATACATCTCACTACACTGGCATCTAACAAGCAAATTTATCCACGGCAAAAAACTGCTCTTCTCCACAATCATAAATTCACGTTCATTCTTATCTCCCCTCTGTACAATCTAATAACTAATATCTAATTTTCTTGCTGTATTCGAGATGAATAAAGTACTTCATGGTGTAGAACCTGGCTACAGATGTTGAGAGAGGTAGTGAGGGCAGTGGTGGAGAGAGAGGTGGTGAGGTCTAGGCTAGTCGTCTTTGACTGTTTGCCATCTTTAACTGTTGTTTTTTTGTCATTGTAGATGTTCTTTTTGCTCCCCATGATGACTGTACTAATGAGTAATATGTACTAGCTAAGGTAATATATTGCCAGGAGAGCTCATGAGACATGCATACTTTTTCTTTCAAAGCTAGTAGGTAACTGATGTCCAGCTGAGCTCAAAGTTGGCAAGAGCTATCCCTCCACCTTCCTCTCTTCCCCTCCACCCTCATACTGGCCGTTGAAGCATTGGGCGAGCATAAATTCAATTGAATTTCAACGTTATTCGATGCGCCTGAAGGTCCTAAGTGGCACGCCTCCCTCTAGTGTGGGTTGCGCCTTTAACTCCGTCCATTTAAACCCCGCCCAAGACATTCAAATTGCGCGCGGCTGGAAAATTATTTGTCGGGGTTTATTTCTAAATGGTACACAAACATTTTGAACACAGTTTTGAAAAATGCTATATCTTGACCAAATTCAACCCCCCCCCAGGTGTCGCTTACCCCCTTAAGTATCAACTGCATGCTACTTTGCCATAATAACATACAACCAATACTCACCAGTTCCAAAGAGAAATTTCACTGGAACACCAAAGGGGACAAGAAGTGTACCAATAGTGTAAGAAAACACGAGTACAGGGGTCCCTCAAATAACGCGGATTCGAATAACACGGATTCAATCATACGCAGATTTTATTTCAAAACCATCTCAAATGTAGAGAACCGTTTTAAAATTTGCGCCGAGTCGGGCACGCATACGCACACACGCGGCAACATCGCAAACAATTTTACCGACCTAACCTGTTGAAGTGTAATGTTTCTTTCGTTTGGAACACAACTAACAAGTCTGATAATGACTGCACTTGTCGTGTCTTAATTTCTCTTATGAGGTTCTTGTTACTGGCGGTGGTGGTTTGGGAGATCAAAAACAGACATATACAAGCTTACACACGTGTAGACACGCACACGTAGACACGTGTTAGACAACCAGTGTATGTTGTGAATGCACATGCGTGTACACACAAATACGAACACAGACACACGCACGTACATGCTTACTTGTACATGTTAACAGACGCATAAACGCACGCACGCACACACACACACACCACACACACACAATGTGTATACCCCACATACACACACATGTATATACACATATGCATATACGCCACATACACATGTATATACGCAAACACATACATATGCCACAAACGTACACCACATACATGCACACACACACACACACACACACGCACACACACACGTACACATACACATACATACAGTTCTCGGTATTTAATATGGAAAGTCAGCATATGCGGATTTGGTCATACGTGGTAATTTCAGGAACCTAACCCCCGCGTTATTTGAGGGACTCCTGTATTGGAAAAGTGTTAACAGGTTTAGAAACTAATGAAGAGGTTAGGTTTCTACTTAAGATTTCTTGGTACATGAAATAGAAAAAGAGAGGGAACCGTTTTTGGAATGAGTGTCGGCACAGAGCTGTTGTGTGGTTGTGCTACGAGTCCAGTGAACTTGTCAGTATGAATTCTGGGGACCAACTGTTAATGAGGGGTGACTTTGCTACACTAACCAATTTGGACGCTTTGATATGTGGTTCAAAGTGTCCTCAATAACTAACAAAAATTTATTAAATTATTAATTATTAAATAATTGAAAGGGGAGAATAGGTGAAGAAAGAGGAAAAGAGCAGAAGGTAGGGAGGTACTTAGAGTGAACCGCTTAGATGAGAAAGAAATGGAGGAGTATAAGAAGAAGCTGAGAGCGGAGTGGGAGGGAGTGAAAGATAGAGTAGAACTAGTAGTGAAGGTGGAATGGGGATGGTTCAAGGAGAGAGTCATAAGGTGTGAAAAGATGGTATGTGGAACAAGGAGGATGGGAAGAAATAGAAAGAAGGGTAGCGAGTGGTGAAATGAGGAAGCAAAGAAGTGTGTAGAAGAGAAGCAGGCTTTCATAGATTGGTTACAAATTAGGCTGAGGGAATCATATGAGAGGTACAAAGTAAAGAGAAGTAAATCATAAGATAAAGGAGGCAAAGAGGAGAGCAGATGTGAAATGGGGTAAGAGTATGACAGAAAATTTTGAAAGTAATAAAAAAAAAATTTGGAAAGAAATTAAAAGAGGAAAAGGAGGCAAATGAAGTAGAGAAGAAAAGGTGAGAGGTGCAGATGTAGAGATGATAACTGAAGAGAAGGCAGTGAGAGGAAGGTGGGCAGAGTATTTTTGTGAGTTGCTAAATGTGAAGGCGGATAAGGAGGGAAAAGTAGTTGCAGTGGGAAGCACTAAGAAAATGACCATGATGAGTGAGGAAAATGGAGGAGAAATAAGGAAATATGAAATGAAGGTAGCTGTTAAGATGATGAGAGCAGGTAAAGCACCTGGGTTGGATGGATGCCATGCAGAATGTCTCAAGAAAGGAGGTACAGTTATGGTGGACTGGCTAGTGAGGTTATTTAATGTTTGTTTAAGAGAGGGTAGAGTGCCAGAGGACTGGAGGAGTACCTGTATAGTTCCACTTTACAAGGGAAAGGGGGACAAGTGTGAGTGTAGTAGTTTCAGAGGAATCAGCTTGTTAAGTGCAGTTGGGAAGGCTTATGGGAGGGTCCTCATTGAGCGGATTAGGAGAGGAACCGAGGGAGTAATTGGGGAGGAAAAGTGTGAGTTTAGGACAGGTAGGGGTTGTGTAGATCAGATTTTTGTGGTAAGACAGATATGTGAGAAACCTATAGGAAAAGGTAAGAATGTTTTTTGGGCTTTTATACATACATATACCAAAGGCTTTCCCCCCCTATAATTGGGGGGGGGGGGGTTAGCCAAAATGAAAAAGGCATAGAAACCACTCCCACCCATTCCATTCCCTACATATTCCACTCCCCTCCACCCTCCTTCCTCCCTCATATCTTGGCACCTCCTGGATGACGGGTCATCCCTGCACCCTGTCCACTGCCCTTGGTCAGAAGCAGTGTTGCAAGACACAGCACATCCACAGCAAGGGCGCTTCATTGATTCCATGACCCCCCCTTTCCATCCCCTCGTGCAGAAAAGGAGAAGACAGGGAGAAATCCCTTTGGGCTGTGTCAAATTTCTCATACATTCCTCACCCCTCATCCCCTACCCACTCACCCTCATGCATCACAGCATTATCTATACATAACCCTTCTCCATTCACCCCTATCTTCTGTCCTCTCCCATCCCTCCTCAACAGACATTCCTCTCTTTTGTTATGCCCCTTTTACCCCATCCATCCATCTCATCCTAGGACATCCCCTCATATTTACTCATTCCACCTCTGCCTTCCACACCTCTTTTACTAATCTTTCTTCACTCATTCTTTCCATGTGTCCAAACCATCCTAATACTCTTTCATCAAACCTATCTCCCAACTCCCTTTCTACCCCTCTTCTCATCCTCACCTCCTCATTTCTCACTCTATCTAGCCCAGTAACCCCTATCATACTTCTCAGACATATCATCTCAAACACATTCAAACTCCTTCTCTCTTCCTCTCTTATGTTCCATGTTTCTTCCCCATACAGTGCTGTTGGTACAATCATTCCTTCATATAACCTCCTCATTCCCAGACATCTATTTCTCATTACACTTTTTAATCCACCAAGGTATTTACTCGCTTCTCTCAATCTACATTTTACCTCCACCCTCACTCCTCCCTTTCCTGCCACATTCGCACCCAAGTATCTAAAACTATCCACTTCCTCCAGTCTCTCTCCCTTAATGCTCACTTCCAGCCTGCTGTCACTCTCTCCCCTTGTACATCTCATCACCTTACTTTTACCCACATTTATCTTCAGCTTCCTTCTTTCATACACCATATCAAACTCTGCCACTAACTTCCTCAATCCCTCCTCTGATCCTGCTACAAGTGCAGTGTTGTCAGCAAACAACGACTGGCTTATTTTCCACTTTTCTCCATTTTCTTTAACCATCTCCAATCCCCTACCCACTATCCTTGCATTCACCTCTTGCACCACCCTATCCATGTATTGATTGAACATCCAGGGCAACATAACACATCCCTGATGAAGTCCCACCATTACCTCAAACCATTCACTCTCTCCATTTCTAATCCAAACACAAGCTCTACTACTCTCGTAAAAACTCCTGACTGCTCTTAATAGCTTTCCTCCTATCCCATATATCTGCATTACCTCCCACAGTGCCCTCCTGTCTACCCTGTCATCTTTTCCAAATCCATAAAAGCCCAAAAAACATCCTTACCTTTTCCTATAGCTTTCTCACATATCTGTCTTACCACTAAAATCTGATCTACACAACCCCTACCTGTCCTAAAACCACACTGTTCCTCGCCAATTACTCCCTCTGTTCCTCTCCTAATCCTCTCAATCAAGACCCTTCCATAAGCCTTCCCAACTACACTCAACAAGCTGATCCCTCTGAAACTACTACACTTACACTTGTCCCCCTTTACCCTGAAAAGTGGAATGATACAGGCACTCCTCCAGTCCTCTGGCACTCTACCCTCTCTTAAACAAACATTAAATAACCTCACCAGCCAGTCCACCATAACTGTACCTCCTTTCTTCAGACATTCTGTATGGCATCCATCCTACCCAGGTGCCTTACCTGCTCTCATCAACTTAACAGCTGCTTTAACTTCATCTTTCCCTATTTCTCCTCCATTTTCCTCACTCATCATTCTCATTTTCTTAGCGTTTCCCACTGCAACTACCTTTCCCTCCCTATCCTCCTTCACATTTAGCAACTCCCTAAAATACTCTGCCCACCTTCCTCTTACTGCCTTCTTTTCTATTATCATCTCTCCATCTGCACCTTTTACTTTTTCTTCTCTACTTGATTCACCTCCTTTTTCTCTTTTAATTTCTTTTCAAAACATATTTTTATTACTTTCAAATTTTTCTGTCATACTCTTACCCCATTTCACATCTACTCTCCTGTTTGCTTCCTTTATCTTATGCTTAACTTCCTTTCTCTTTACTTTGTACCTCTCATATGATTCCCTCAGCCTAATTTGTAGTCAATCTATGAAAGCCTGCTTCTTCTCTTCTACACCCTTCTTTGCTTCCTCATACAAACCACTCGCTACCCTTCCTTCTATTTCCTCCCACCCTCCTTGTTCCACACACCACCCTTGCACACCATAGGACTCCCTCCTTGAACCATCCCTATTCCTCCTCCACTCCTAGTTCTACTCTTTCACTACCTCCCACTCCTCTCTCAACTTCTTCTTATACTCATTCTCCTTTTCTTTCTCATTTATGCAGTTCACTCTAAGTACCTCCCTACCTTCTGCCCTTTTCCTCATTCTCCACCTATTCTCCACTCTCAATTTACCTTCCACCAGAAAATTATCTGATATCCCCACTCTCCCCCCTTAGGACATGATCCCCCAGTCTCCCCCCCTTAGGACATGTACATGTACTCTTCCTACCATACTCCTGGTCACCACTATATAGACCATTGATGCTCTATCTGCCACCCTTCCATCCACCACCCTCTCGCATGTGTACTTATGTTTGACTGTCCTCCTAAACACTGTATTTGCTATCAACTCTCTTTCAAGACACATCTACACCATCAATTCTCCACTATGATTTTTACCTGGAACTCCATACTTCCCAATCACTCCATCTATTGGTTTGTTTCCTACACTAGCATTAAGGTCTTCCAATAAAACTACACTGACATTTCTCCCTAATCCCTCTATGCACTCATTCAAATGTACCCAAAAAGGCTCCCTTTTCTCTACGCTCTTCTCACTACCCGGCCCATATGCACTTACAAAAACCCACACCGATCATGTTCGCTGTATACGTTAATGACATGAATGAAGGCGTGGAGTGCTATATAAATTTTTTTGCAGATGATGCAAAATTACTTAAGAAGGTAAAAACGGAAGAGGACTGCAACTCATTGCAACAAGATCTGGACACAATATGGAATTGGACTAAAAAATGGGAAGTAAAATTCAATATTAAGAAATGCAGCATAATGGAATTTGGAAAGAGTAAAAATAGAATATCAAAAGATTACAGAATTGGGGAAGAAAAAATAAATAAAACAAACTATGAAAAAGATCTTGGAGTGATGATTGGAAAGGACATGAAACCAGATAAGCATATAAACAAGATGTTCGGAGAAACCTACAACTTATTGAGAGCAATCAAAGTGGCATTTACCTATATGGACGAAGAAATGATAAGGAAAATACTTACTACACTAATAAGACCAAAACTTGAGTATGCAGCATCACTTTGGACACCCAGTACCAAAAAGAATATTAAGAAACTAGAAAGATTACAAAGAGCGACAACAAAACTAGCACCGACACTCGCCGAACTAACATATGAGCAAAGACTATCCAAATTGAACCTACCAACTCTGGAACAAAGAGAAAGAGAAGATTTGCTAACTATCTACAGAATAATGAAAGGAATGGAAGTTTTAGACAGGAACGACCTATTAATGTGGGACAACGGTAAAACAAGAGGACACGGAAAAAAATTGAAAAAGGATAGTTATAGAAAAAACTTGAAAAGGAACAGTTTCCCACACAGAGCGATAAATACATGGAACAAATTAGACAACAAAACAGTATGTGCTAACACTATACAAGATTTTAAGATAAAACTTGATGCGGAGAGATACAAAGACGGGTCACCATGAGCATAGCTCCCCTCCCGTATATTACAACTAGGTAAATACATCTCCCTTCCCAGCTTCACCTTCATCCACAATAGCCTTGAAGAAACCTTCCACTCCACTACATGCTTACCTATCTCTTCACTTACTAGAATAGCCACCCCTTCTCTCCCTCGTCCCCTCTTCACTCCTGAGTACATCGCAACTACACTCCCAAACTCACACTCGCCCTTCCCTTTCATTTTAGTTTCATTCAAAAGCCAGCACATCCATCTTTCTTCTCACAAACATACTGCCTATCTCTTCCCTTTTACTCTCATCTGTACTACATCCACGCACATTATAAGACCCAAACCTTAGGGTACTGGTTGGGAAACTCCCAGACCCTCTTATGCCTCTACTTTTTTTAGGAATATCCCCTTTGGGGCTACTGGTAGTAGGACTCCTAATCCCATCCCCCATCCCATTTTTTGTCACCTTTTATGACTCAAGTGGAAAGACTTGGCGGTAGCATTTTTTCCCCACACCACAGGGTAGGCAAAAAAAAGGAAATGAATATTCAGAGAAATGGTACAGGACAGTAACAAGGGGTTGGGGGACAGCATAACGGAGGGACAGTCTTAGTATAAAAGTGTTATCATTTCTCTATGAACAGAGTATTCCTCCATCACAGACAAAATGATGTGTGGCTCTGGTCCGTAGGGGCGCCCCATATAGACCCTAAAGTATCAACTGCATGCTACTTTGCCACAATAACATGCAGCCAATACCCCAGACAGGGATCAACTGCATGCTACTTTGCCACAATAACATGCAGCCAATACCCCAGACAGGCTTTTATGGATCTGGAAAAGGCTTATGAAAGGTTGGACAGGAAGGCATTGTGGAAGGTATTGCAGATATACAGGATAGGAGCAAAGCTCTTAAAGCAGTAAAGAGTTTTTATGTGAGTAGTAGAGCATGTGTCAGGATTAGAAATGGAGAGAATGAGTGGTTTGAGGTAAAGGTGGGTATTTTGTCTGGGATGTGTTATGTTACCCTGGCTGTTCAATTTATACATGGATGGGGTGGTGCAAGAGGTGAATGCAAGGGTACTGGGTCAGGGATTGGAGATGGTTAAAGAAAATGGAGAAAAGTGGGAGAGAAGCCAGTTGTTGTTTGCTGACAACACTGTGCTTGTAGCAGGATCAGTGGAGGTATTAAGGAGGTTAGCGACAGAGTTTGGGAGAGTGTGTGAAAGGAAGTTGAAGATAAATGTATGTAAAAGTAAGGTGATGAGATGTACAATTGATTGATTGATTAAAGGATATCTGGCATTGTAACTGACGAGGTTACAGATGCCAAATTGTTAAATTCTTAGATTCAACTTTGGGTATAGATAATAATAAGTGATTTAGTATGTGTAGATGAAGGTAAATATTAATAAATCTTTATTCAGTATCAGGTATTAGTTATCAAATAGTGTAATGGTTATATATATATATATATATATATGGTGTTAAATTATGTTAAGATCTGAATAGAGTTAAAAGCTATTTGGTTTTGATTATTATTGCTATTACACATTTTAGGACCAACCAGTCCAAAGAGTTTATCCAGCCCCTTATAGTGTTGGTCTGGAAAAATTTGAGAAGATTGAGTAAATATATACATATGTAGGAGTATATCTAATGAAATGAGAGTGGTAGGATTATGAGATGTACAAGGGGAGAAAGTGGCAGCAGGCTGGAAGTGAGTAAAGGGAGAGAGACTGGAGGAAGTGGATAGTTTTAGATACTTAGGTGTGAATGTGGCAGGAAAGGGAGGAGTGGGTTTTGAGGTAGACTGAAAGAGGCGAGTAAATGCCTTGGGGGATTAAAAAGTGTAATGAGAAATAGACATCTGGGAATGTATGCTAAGAGGAGATTGTATTTACCTAGTTGTATTATACGGGAAGGGAGCTATGCTCGTGGTGACCTGTCTTTATATCTCAGCATCAAGTTTTTTCTTAAAATCTTGAATAGTGTTTGCACACACTGTTTCTTTGTCTAATTTGTTCCAAGTATCTATCACTCTGTGTGGGAAGCTATTTTTTTTTTTTTTCAGATCTCTTCTGTAATTATCTTCTTTTAGTTTCTTTTTGTGTCCTCTTGTTTTTCCATTGTCCCATATCAATAAATCATTCTTATCTAAGATTTCCATTTCCTTCATAATTCTATAGATAGTTAGTAGGTCTCCTCTTTGCCTTCTTTGTTCCAGAATTGGTAATCCTAATTTGGACAGTCTTTGTTCATATGTCATTTTGGAAAGAGTTGGTGCCAGTTTTGTTGTTGCTCTTTGTATTCTTTCTAAATTTTTTTATATTCTTTTTGGTACTGGGTGTCCATAGTGTTGCTGTGAACTCGAGTTTTGGTCTTATTAGTGTTTTTTTTTTTTTTTTTTTTTTTTTTTTTTTTTTTTTTTTTTATCATTTCCTCATCCAAATAGGCAAATGCCACTTTTATTGACCTCAATAAATTGTAGGTTTCTTAAACTATTTTATTAATATGTTTGTCCTGTGTCATGTCTTTGTTGATCATCACTCCAAGGTCTTTTTCTGAGTTTATTTTTTTTACCTTTTCTTCACCAATTTTATAATCTCTCGATATTCTGTTTTTATTTTTTCCAAACTCCATTATACATTTCTTGATATTGAATTTCACTTCTCACTTTTGAGTCCATTTCCAGATCTTGTCCAAGTCTTGTTGTAATGAGTTGCAATCCTCCTCAGTTTTTATTTTCTTTAGTATTTTTGCGTTGTCTGCAAAGAAATTCATATAACACTCCACTCCTTCATCCATGTCATTGATGTATATGGCAAACATGATCGGGGCCAGTACTGATCCCTGCAGGTCACCACTTAACATTTCTTCCCAATTTGAGAATTTATCTCTAATTACTACTCTCATTTTCCTCCAGGCAGGAGGTCTTTCATCCATTCCAATAATTTTCCTCTGATGCCACCTATTGACTCTATTTTCCTTATTGGTTTCTTGTGTGGTACCATATCAAATGCCTTTTGTAGGTCCAGAAAGGCACAGTCTGCCCAATCATCTCTCTCTTGCATTATATCTATTAATCTCGAGTAGAAGCAGATCAAGTTTTTTGTACATGATCTTCCTTGTCTGAATAGTTTCTTTTCGTGTCCTCTCGTTTTACTGTTGTCCCATACTAACAAGTCATTCCTATCTAAAACTTCCATTCCTTTTATGATTCTGTAGTCAGCAGGTCACCTCTTTCTCTTCTCTGTTCCAAGGTTGGCAGTTCTAATTTGGACAGTCTTTGCTCATATGTTAGTTTGGAAAGAGTTGGTGCTAGTTTGGTTGTTGCTCTTTGTAACCTTTCTAGTTTCTTAATGTTCTTTTTGGTAAAGGGTGTCCAGAGTGCTGCTGCATACTCGAGTTTTGGTCTTATTAGTGTAGTTAGGATTTTCTTTATCATTTCTTCGTCCAAATAGGCAAACGCCACTTTGATTGATCTCAATAAATTGTAGGTTTCTCATGATATTTTGTTAATATGCTTATCTGGTGTCATGTCCTTGCCAATCATCACTCCAAGATCTCTCTCCGAGTTTACTTTTTTCACCTTTTCTTCACCATTTTTGTAATCCTTTGATATTCTGTTTTTACTCTTTCCAAACTCCATTATACTACATTTCTTTATATTTAATTTTATTTCCCACTTTTGAGTCCAATTCCAGATCTTGTCCAAATCTTGTTGCAATGAGTTGCAGTCTTCCTCCTTTCTTATCTTCTTTAGTATCTTTGCATCATCTGCAAAGAAATTCATATAACACTCTACACCTTCATCCATGTCATTGATGTATATGGCAAACATGATTGGAGCCAGTACTGATCCCTGCGGGACACCGCTTTTCACCTCTTCTCAGCTTGAGAATTTTTCTGATTACAACTCTCATTTTCCTCCCAATTAGGAAGTCTTTCATCCATTTCAATAATTTTCCTCCAATGCCACCTTTTGACTCTATCTTCTTTATAAGTTTTTTATGTGGTACCTTGTCGAATGCCTTTTGTAGGTCGAGAAAGGCACAGTCTGCCCACCCATCTCTTTCTTGTATTATGTCTATTAATCTTGAGTAGAAGCAGATCAAATTTGTTGTACATGATCTCCCTTGTCTGAATCCAAATTAATTTGGATTTAGTATAGTTTTTTCTTCCAGGTACTTTACCCATCTATTTTTGGCAATTCTTTCACAAATTTTTGCTATTGTGCTTGTCAGTGATACCGGTCTGTATTAGATGGGTCTTCTTTATTACCTCCCTTATAAATTGGTACAATGTTTGCCTTTTTCCAGTCCAGTGGCACTTTTCCTTCTTTAACCACTTCACTACGGGACTTAAATCTCACGGGCAGCAGCCAATGCCAGCCGTACGACGTGTCGTAATAATACTCGCATCATAAAATACAGTCACGGTTTATATCGATCATTCTCTCTTTCACCCGTGAATTTTGAAAACCACAGAGAATGGGATTTAGAGCAGATTAGGGAGAATGTAAAAATACAGGGGCGACTACAATAAATATAATCAAGACGCCGATATGGCAGCGTTGTGAATCCACTTGCTCCTCATGACGCCTATGTGTGCGGCACCGTATGGAAGGGGTTAAGTGATACTTTAATTATAATGTATATTTTGTCAGTTAATTCTTCCATACATTCTCTCAGTATCCAGTTTGCAATTCTGTCTAGGCAATGTGATTTTCTAACATCAAGGGTTTTAATTTGGTCACTGATTTCCTTTTGTGTTACGATTATTTCTTTCATTGCGGGGTATGATTCTCTCTCGATTTCTTCACAGTCGGGTGAACCTTCTAATGATTTGAAGTGGTTGTTCATAATTTCCACCATTTCTAGTTCCTCTATATATTCATTTTTGCCCTGGCGCAGTTTTTCTATTTCTTGTTTGTTTTTTAGTTTTCCATTTACATACTTGTAAAATAGTTTGGGTTCTTCCTTGCACTTATTTATTATCCTTTTTTCGTAGTTTCTCTTTTCATCTCTGCGTACTTTTACATATTCATTTCTCAGTATGATGTATGTTTGCCATTTGTTTGGTTTCTTGTCTCTTCCATTTTTCCAAGCTTTGTCTCTTTTGTCCTTAACTTCACTACAACTTTTGTTGTACCAGCTTTTTATGTATGTTCTATTTTTTTTTTGTGGTACATATTCATTCACTCCTTCATTATAAATTTCTTTTAGTATGTTCCCTGTGGTGGGGGAAAAGAATACTGCTACCAAGTCTTTCCACTTGGATCGTAAGAGGCGAGAAGAAAGGGATAGGGATTGGACTAGGCATCCTTCTCCTTGTAGCCCCACAGGGCACATTCCTAAAAAAACAAAGGCATAAGAGGGTCTAGGAGTTTTCCGACCAGCACCCTAAGGTTTGGGTCTTTTAATGTGTGTGGATGTGGTACAGATGAGAGTAAAAGGGAAGAGATAGGTAGTATGTTTTTGAGAAGAAAGATGGATGTGTTGGCTTTGAGTGAAACTAAGTTGAAAGGGAAGGGCGAGTGTAAGTTTGGGAGTGTAAGTGGGAGGTTATCAGGAGTGAAGAGAGGGCGAGGGAGGGAAGGGGTGGCTATATTAGTAAGCGAAGAGATAGGTAAACGTGTAGTGGAGTGGAAGGAGGTTTCCTCAAGGATAATGTGGATGAAGGTGAAACTGGGAAAGATGTGGGTTTTTGTAAGTGCATATGGGCCTGGTAGTGAGAAGAGTGTAGAAGAAAGGGAGGTTTTTTGGATAGATTTAAATGAGTGCATAGAGAATTTAGGGATAAATGTCAATGTAATAGTACTGGGAGACCTTAATGCTAGGGTAGGAAAGGATCCAATTGATGGAGTGGTTGGGAAATGTGGAGTTCCAAGAAAGAATCGTAGTGGAGAGTTGATGGTGGAAAAGTGTCTAGAAAGAGAGTTGATGATAGCAAATACAGTGTTTTGGAAGAAAATCAAGCATAAGTACACATGGGAGAGGGTGGTGGATGGAAGGGTGGTAGATAGAGCGTTAATGGATTATGTAGTGGTAAATAGGATTATGATAGGAAGAGTTAAGGATGTGCATGTGCTAAGGGGAGAGGGTGGGGGAATATCAGATCATTTTTTGGTGGAAGGTAAGTTGAGAGTGGAGGATAGATGGAGAAAGAGGAAAGGGACAAAAGGTAGGGAGGTGCTTAGAGTGAATTCTTTAAATGAAAAGGAGAAGGAGTACAAGAAGAAGCTGAAGGAGGAGTGGGAGGGAGTGAAGGATAGAGTAGAGATTGGTGTGGAGGAGGAATGGGGATGGTTCAAGGAGTCACAAAGTGTGCAAAGATGGTGTGGGGAACAAGAAGGACAGGAGGAAATAGAAGGAAGGGTAGTGAATGGTGGGATGAGGAAACAAAGAAGGTTGTAGAAGAGAGGAAGCGAGCTTTCTCAGATTGGTTACAAAATAGGACGAGGGAGTCATATGAGAGTTACAAAGAAAAGAGAAGTAAAGCAAAAGGTAAAGGAGGCAAAGACGAGGGCAGATGTGAAATGGGGTAAGAGTATGACAGAAAATTTTGAAAGTAATAAAAAGATGATTTGGAAAGAAATTAAGAGAGGAAGAGGAGGCGAATCAAGTAGAGAAGAAAAGGTAAAAGGTGCAGATGGAGAGATGATATTGGAAGAGAGGGCAGTAAGGGGAAGATGGGCAAAGTATTTTAGGGAGTTGCTAAATGTGAAGGAGGATAGGGAGGGAAAGATAGCTGCAGTGGAAAATGCCAAGAAAATGACCATGATGAGTGAGGAAAATGGAGGAGAAATAAGGAAGGATGAAGTGAAGGCAGTTGTTAAGATGATGAAAGCAGGTAAGGCACCTGGTCTGGATGGATTCCATACAGAATGTCTAAAAAAAGGAGGTACAGTGATGGTGGACTGGCTGGTGAGGTTATTTAATGTTTGCTGGAGAGAGGGTAGAGTGCCAGAGGACTGGAGGAGTGCCTGTATAGTTCCACTTTACAAGGGAAAAGGGGACAAGTGTGAATGTAGTAGTTTCAGAGGGATTAGCTTGTTAACCCATTCAACTCCGATGACAAGATGTCTTGTCATTTGGTCAAATAAAACAAAAAATCATAATAAAACAACAAAATGTTTGATGATCAAACAGCACCAGAAAAATATGACGTCATATTTTTCTGGTGCTGTTTGATCATCAAACATTTTGTTGTTTTATTATGATTTTTTGTTTTATTTGACCAAATGACAAGACATCTTGTCATCGGAGTTGAATGGGTTAAGTGTAGTTGGGAAGGCTTATGGGAGGATCTTGATTGAGAGGATTAGGAGAGGAACAGAGGGAGTAATTGGTGAGGAACAGTGTGGATTTAGGACGGGTAGAGGTTGTGTAAATAAGATTTTTGTGGTAAGACAGATATGTGAGAAAGCTATAGGAAAGGGGAAGGATGTTTTTTGGACTTTTATGGATCTGGAAAAGGCTTACAACAGGGTAGATAGAAAGGCACTGTGGGAGGTTTTGCGGATATATGGGATAGGAGGAAAGCTTCTAGGAGCTGTCACGAGTTTTTATGAGTGTAGTAGAGCTTGTGTCAGGATTAGAAATGGAGAGAGTGAGTGGTTCGAGGTAAAGGTGGGACTTAGTCAAGGATGCTTTATGTCGCCCTGGCTGTTCAACTCATACATGGATGGGGTAGTGCGAGAGGTAAATGACAAGGGTAGTGGATCAGGGATTAGAGATGGTTTAAGAAAATGGAGAAAAGTGGGAGGTGAGCCAGTTGTTGTTTGCGGACGAAAATGTGCTTGTGGCAGGATCGGAGGGATTGAGGAAGTTGGTGACAGAGTTTGGGAGTGTGTGTGATAGAAGAAAGCTGAAGATAAATGTGGGTAAAAGTAAGGTGATGAGATGTACAAGGGGTGAAAGTGGCAGTAGACTGGAAGTGAGCATTAAGGGAGAGCGATTGGAAGAAGTGGATAGTTTTAGATACTTGGGTGCAAATGTGGCAGGAAAAGGTGGAGTGAAGGTGGAGGTAGAATGTAGATTGAGAGAAGCGAGTAAATGCCTTGGTGGATTAAAAAGTGTAATGAGGAATAGACATTTGGGAATGGAGGCTAAGAGGAGACTGTATGAAGGAGTGATTGTGCCAACAGCACTGTATGGGGCAGAAACATGGAACATAGGAGAGGAAGAGAGAAGGAGTTTGAATGTTTTTGAGATGAGGTGTCTGAGAAGTATGATGGGGGTTACTAGGCTAGATAGGGTGAGAAACGAGGAGGTGAGAAGGAGAATAGGGGTGGAAAGGGAGTAGGGAGATAGGGTTGATGAAAGAATATTAGGATGGTTTGGACACATGGAAAGAATGAGTGTAGAAAGACTAGTAAAAGAAGTATGGAAGGCAGATGTGGAGGGAGTGAACATGAAGGGATGTCCTAGGATGAGATGGATGGATGGGGTGAAGGGGGCTTTGGGGAAGAGGGGAATGTCTGTTGAGGAAGGATGGGAGAGGACAGAAGACAGGGGTGATTGGAGAAAGGATGGGAGAGGACAGAAGACAGGGGTGATTGGAGAATGGTTGTGTACGGATGATGTTGTGTTGCATGAGGTGGAATGGGCGGGGGGATGGGGGGTGAGGTAGTATGTGTGAGCAAAATTTGATGCAGCCTGAAGGGATTTCTCCCCGTCTTCTTTTATGCATGGGGGGACGGAGAGGGGGGGTCGCCGATTTAATGAAGTGGCCTTGCTGTGGATGTGCTGTGTCTTGTGACACTGCTGCTGACCCAGGGCAGTGGACAAGGTGCAGGGATGACCCGTCATCCAGGAGGTACTAAGATAAGAGGGAGGGTGGAGGGGTGTGGAGTGTATTCAGGGATGGAATGGGTGGGAATGATTTTATGCCTTTTCCTTTTTGGCTACCTCCCTTGTAATGGGGAAAAAGCCTTGGTATATGTATGTATGTATGTTCCATTTTTCTTCTATCCGTTTCTTTGTTTAGGAATTTATCCCAATTTGCATTGCGGAAGAATGTTTTAAGTTTCTCAAAGTTTGTTTTGTTATACATTAGTCTTCCTATTCTATGTTTATTGCTTTTGCTTTGATCTATTTGTTCTTTCAATTCCAGTTCTAATAGTACATGGTCACTCTTTCCTATCAGAGTTTTGTAATCAATTTTTTCAACAATCTCAGGCTCTGTCGTAAGTATCAAGTCCAATGTTGAGGGTTCTTCATTACCTCTGTATCTAGTATTTTCTCTAATCCACTGGGTCATTATGTACTCAATGGTCAAGTCAAGAAGGACATTACCCCAGAGTTCCTCCCCTGCCTTCACTGTCATCTCTTCCCAACATATTTCCTTTGAATTAAAGTCACCCATAATTATTGTATTTCCTCTGTCTTTCAGTATTTCAGTTAATTCGTATTTTGTATCTTCTAATAAGTTGGAATGATCACTTTCTGACCAGGCTTGTGTTTTGGGGGGGCACGTACACCATAAATGTATGAAGGAGTGATTGTGCCAACAGCACTGTATGGGGAAGAAACATGGAACATAAGAGAGGAGAAAAGGAATTTGAACGTGTTTGAGATGAAATGCCTGAGAAATATGATAGGGGTTAATAGGCTAGATAGTGAGAAATGAGGAGGTGAGGAGGAGAACAGGGGTGGAAAGGGAGGTGGGAGATAGGGTTGATGAAAGAGTATTAGGATGGTTTGGACACATGGAAAGAATGAGTGAAGAAAGATTAGTAAAAGAGGTGAGAAAGGCAGACAAGAGGTGGAAGGAGTGAACATGAGGGGGGCGACCTAGGATGAGATGGATGGATGGCGTAAAAGGGGCATTGGGAAAGAGGGGAATGTTTGTTGAAGAAGAACGGAAGAGAACAGAAGATAGAGGTGAATGGAGAAAGGTTGTGTATGGACGATGGGGGTGAGGGAGTATGTATGAGAAATAAATTGACGCAGCCCGAAGGGATTTCTCCCCGTCTTCTTTTCTGCATGTGGGGATGGAGAAGGGTGTCACCAAATTAATGAAGCAGCCTTGCTATGGATGTCCTGTGTCTTGCAACACTGCTTCTGACCCAGGGCAATGTACAAGATGCAGGGATGACCCGTCATCCAGGAGGTGCCAAGATAAGAAGGGAAGAGGGGCTAGGGTAGGGGATGGAATGGGTGGGAGTGGTTTCTATGCCTTTGTCTTTTGGCTACCTCCCATGTAAGGAGGAAAAGAGCCTTTGGTATATGAATGTATTAACAAAAGAACAAAGGCAGATTTGCCAACATCAAAGAATTTATGAAAATAAATCCTCAGTGGAGGTGAGAGAACTCAAGCTTAGAATTAAATATCATAAACAATTATCAAATTACACACAAACATACATATACCAAAGGGTTTTTCCTCTTTACAAGGGAAGCAGCCAAAGTTAAAGACATAGAGAGAGAGAGGGGGAGAGAATTCTACAACACAGTTATCTCGAATTATGACAAAACAAACAATATAGATTTAATATATCTAGACTTTGCAAAAGCTTTTTATACTGTCCCACACGAAAGACTAATTACTAAATTAGCTTTACATGGAATAAGTGGTAGCCTATTAGGTTGGACTAGTAATTGGTTGAATGGTCGTAAACAGAGAGTTGTTTTAAATGGAAAAACTTCTGGATGGAAAAGTGTTGCAAGTGGAGTTCCTCAGGGTTCCGTTCTTGGGCCACTTCTATTCATAGTATATATAAATGATATAGACCATGGACTAAAATCTACTGTTTCCAAATTTGCTGATGATACAAAACTGTGCGGAGTGGCAAATGATCACTCAAACCAATTAGATATTCAAGAAGATTTAGATAAATTACAGCAATGGTCTGAAAAGTGGCTAATGAAATTTAACACAGGTAAATGCAAGGTAATGCACATAGGTAAAAATAACAGTAAGTACGATTACAAATTATTTGGAAATTCGTTAACACAAGTGGATAGTGAAAAAGATCTCGGCGTAATTATCAGTAACGACCTCAAATCATCCAAGCAGTGTATTTCAGCCTCTGGGAAAGCAAATAAGATTCTGGGACTGATTGCCACATCTTTTGATTTCAAAAGTCCATCACTCATTAACAAGCTATATAAATCGTTAGTTCGTCCACATTTGGAAAAAGTACAACGGCAAGCCACAAAACTGATTCCAAATATCAAAAATAAATCATACGAAAATAGACTAAAACAAATGAATCTGTTTTCCCTAAAAAAGCGTAGACTCAGAGGTGACTTGATACAGGTCTTTAAGATTTTAAAGGGCATTGACAACATCAAAAGTGACAAAATTTTTACATTGAATGAGAATCAGACAAGAAACAATGGTCTCAAACTGTCTGGAAATAGATTCAATTTGGAAGTAGGTAGAAACAACTTTGCCAACCAACTTTGCCAACCATGTAGTTAATGAATGGAATAACCTTCCTGCACAGGTAGTGCAATGTAGTTCAGTTCGAAGCTTTAAGAATCATTTAGATAAATACCTAAGTGAGATGCTGTAATGATTATAATTTATCTTATATTATTTGTTTTTGTTTTGTTATCATTTGTCTGTCTGATTTTCATTTATTATTAGTTATATGTCAATTTATTATTATTTACTACTTACCTGTTTGTTTATTATTTAACTATACCTATGCATTTATGTATTTTATTTGTTATTTACATTATTATAGTTTTTATTTATTGTTTTATTATCAATATGATTTTTTTTTTCACATCCGACCTAGATATGGATCAAAAGGTCTCCTGTCGGCATGCTCCGCCTTTGTAATCCTTTGAGAAGGGGAGAGAGAGGGGGAGAGATGGAGGGAGGGAAGGGAGAGAGAAAATCATATTTTATAAATATATATATATATATATATATATATATATATATATATATATATATATATATATATTTTATCTAGTGGAGCTTAATTTTCAAACATGAAAGAATACTTACATGACTGGTCTGTAAGCATTTCACAAAAAACCCTAAAATACCAACTGCACATAATTTACATACATACACCAAAAAGCTCTAAAACTTACTTAGACTTGTTGTATTCAAACTCAATGTGAAGACAGTCTTCAATGCCGACCTCCATTTTAATAGAATTATTGAGTTCTGGGTAGGAAGACAAAGTGTGTACTACAAGGTCCATTTCACGAACAACGTCAGAAAGCCGCCTCACAATGGTCACACGCAGATAGTACCTGGAATATGAAAAGTAATAAATCTTTTGGACTGCAAGTCTTAAACATATTGAAATAACTAACATTAACAAGTCTTGGAATTATTAACCATTCAATTTGCAAACTCAAGGTTCCCTTTTCCAAAGCCCTGCATCTAGATCCCAGGTCTAGTCTGAGGACTGAGGCCTACAGGGTTACACACCCAGCAGGGGTGAGGGAAGATGAACATTGTTTCCAACATAAGAAAGACAGTTACAGAAGAGATCTGAAAAAGAACAGCTTTCCACACAGAGTAATATATACATGGAACAAATTGAAAGAGAAAAGAGTGAGTGCTAAAACTATACATGATTTTAAGAAAGAACTGGATGTGGAAAGACATAACTGTGGGTCACTACGAGCTTAGCTTTTCTCCCGCAAAATACAACTAGGTAAATACTGACAGTCAAACGAATCAGATGTGCCTTAGAATGCTCAGCGAGCTAATGCTAAATCTAGTGATTCTTTGACGAACAGGTGGCACAATACCTAGCCGTAAACAAAAGGAAGGGGGTGATGGCGAGTGGTAGAACTGTGATGTAGGAAAGTGATTAAATTTAGTACATACATACATATACCAAAAGCTTTTTTCCCCTTACACAGGGGGTGGCCAAAAAAGAAAAAGGCATAGAAATCACTCCCACCCATTTCATTTACCATATATTCCACTCCCCTCCACCCTCCTATCTTGGCACCTCCTGGAAGCAGTGTCGTAAGACACAGCACATCCATAGCAAGGCCACTTCATTAATTCAGAGACCCCCTCTCTCCGTCCCCTCATGCAGAAAAGGAGAAGACGGGGTGGTGTGAGAGGTGAATGCAAGGGTGGTGGGTCAGGGGTTGGAGATGGTTAAAGAAAATGGAGAAAAGTGGAAAATAAGCCAGTTGCTGTTTGCTGATGACACTGCGCTTGTAGCAGGATCAGAGGAGGGATTGAGGAAGTTAGTGACAGAGTTTGAGAAGGTGTGTGAAAGAAGGAAGCTGAAGATAAATGTGGGCAAAAGTAAGGTGATGACATGTACAAGGGGGGGAGAGTGACAGCAGGCTGGAAGTGAGCATTAAGGGAGAGAGACTGGAGGAAGTGGTTAGTTAACTTGGGTGGGAATGTGGCAGGAAAGGGAGTGGGGTGGAGGTAGAATGTAGATTGAGAGAAGCAAGTAAATGCCTTGGTGGATTAAAAAGTGTAATGAGAAATTGACATTGGGAATGGATGCTAAGAGGAGGTTATACGAAGTAGTGATTGTGCCGACAGCACTATACAGGACAGAAACATGGAACCTAAGAGAGGAGTTTGAATGTGTTTGAGATGAGGTGTCTGAGAAGTATGACAGGGGTTACTAGGCTGGATAGAGTGAGATATAAGGAAGTCAGGAGGAGAACATGGGTGGAAAGGGAGTTGGGAGATTGGGTTGATGAAAGAGTATTAGGATGGTTTGGACACATGAGAAGAATGAGTGAAGAAAGATTAGTAAAAGAAGTGTGAAAGACAGAGGTGGAAGGAGTGAATATGAGGGGGCGTCCTAGGATGAAATGGATGGATGGGGTAAAAGGGGCATTAGGAAAGAGAGGAATGTCTGTTGAGGAAGGACGGGAGAGGACAGAAGATAGGGGTGAATGGAGAAGGGTTGTGTATGGATGATACTATGGTGCATTAGGGGGGAGTGGGTGGGGGATGGGGGGTGAGGGAGTATGAGAAATAAATTGACGCAGCCCAAAGTTATTTCTCCCTGTCTTCTCCTTTCTGCATGAGGGGACGGAGGAGGGGGGGGGGTCACCAAATTAATGAAGTGGCCTTGCTGTGAATGTGCTGTCTTGCAGTGCAGTGGACAGCATGCAGGGATGATGTCATCCAGGAGGTGCCAAGATGAGGGGGAGGGAGGAGGGTGGAGGGAAGTGGAGTATGTAGGGAATGGAATGGGTGGGAGTGGTTTCTATGCCTTTTTCTTTTTGGCTACCCCCTGTGTAAGGGGGAAAATGTTTTTGGTATATGTATACATGTATGCAGAGGATAGCTAAAGAAATATTAACAAATGCAGACAGACTAGCAAAAAGTAATAACTTAAAAAATTTATGGATGAAAAAGGAACCGAGTGACGAGGAAAAAGAGAAAGAAAAAACACTAAAAGAGGAAGCTAAGGAAAAGAACAAGTAAAGAACAGAGAATGAAAGAAAGTTATTTTTTGGAGAGTGATGGACTTGAGACTGAGGAAATGGTACATAAGGGAGGAAATGCGGGAGCAAGAAGAAAAGGCAGAAAAGGGAAAAAATTAAAGGTAACATATACCACCATAGATGGATTGATATCAGGAATAGATGAATTGAATGATTATCTGGAACAAGAAAAACCAGATATAATAAGGATTGTGGAGACAAAATTGAAAGGATCCTTACCACCAAATAGTATAGGCCAAGGACTATATGATTGTTGGATCAGAAACAGAAACAAAGCAGGGTGGAGGAGTCATGTTGCTAACCAAGAAAGGCCTAAATGCGACAAAAATCACAGAAGGAGAGAAGACTGTGTAGTTGATTATGATAAGAGTTGAGGATAGAGATATGAAAAATAGAAAGTATGCAGTGATTTATGTCCCAACTAAAACTTACACATGGAATGAATGTGAACGCTCCAAAATACTGGAAGACACAAGACAAACACTAAATGAAATACTAAAGAACGAAGGAAATCTGTTGGGAAGAAATGACTGTGAAAGGTGGAAAAGATCACTGGGGAAACATATTACAGGAAATAACCATTGATTACACATTGATGCAATGGGTCAAGGAAAATACCATATATAGAAATAACAATGAACCCTCATGATTGGATTTGTTATTCACATCAGAACCTGAAATTGTGGATAAAATCAAATACAAGACACCAATTGGAAAAAGTGATCACATACTACTACTAGAATTAAATGAAGAAACAAATATAGATATAATTGAAAAACACAGAAAAGGAAGACTTATTTACAACAAAACAGATCTTGGAAAACTTAGAAAATTCTTTCAAGAAGCAAATTGGGAAAATTTAATAATGAAGAAACAAAGGTGGAAGAGAAATGAATAATTTGGAAGGAAAACTATAATGAAGGAGTGGACAAGTATGTACATACATACATATACCAAGCCTTTTTCCCCCTTACAAGGGAGGTAGCCAAAAAGAAAAAGGCATAAAATCATTCCCACCCATTCCATCCCTAAATACACTCCATTCCCCTCCACCCTCCCTCTTATCTTAGCACCTCCTGGATGACGGGTCATCCCTGCACCCTGTCCACTGCCCTGGGTCAGAGGCAGTGTCGAAAGGCACAGCACATCCACAGCAAGGCCGCTTCATTGAATCGGTGACCCCCCCCCCATGCAGAAAAGGGGAAGACGGGGGGAAATCCCTTCGGCCTGCGTCAAATTTTCCTCACACATACTACCTCACCCCCCATCTCCCCACCCATTCCACCTCATGCATCACATCATCATCCATATACAACCATTCTCCATTCACCCCTGTCTTCTGTCCTCTCCTGTCCTTCCTCAACAGACATTCCCCTCTACCCCAAAGCCCCCTTCACCCCATCCATCCATCTCATCCTAGGACATCCCCTCATGTTCACTCCCTCCACATCTGCCTTCCATACCTCTTTTACTAGTCTTTCTTTATTCTTTCCATGAGTCCAAACTATCCTAATACTTTCATCAACCCTATCTCCCAGCTCCCTTTCCACCCCTGTTCTCCTTCTCACCTCCTCATTTCTCACTCTATCCAACCTAGTAACCCCTGTCATACTTCTCAGACACCTCATCTCAGACACAAACAACTTCTCTCTTCCTCTCCTATGTTCCATGTTTCTGCCCCATACAGTGCTGTTGGCACAATCACTCCTTCATACAGTCTCCTCTTAGCATCCATTCCCAAATGTCTATTCCTCATTACACTTTTTAATCCACTAAGGCATTTACTTGCTTCTCTCAATCTACATTCTACCTCCACCTTCACTCCACCTTTTCCTGACACATTTGCACCCAAGTATCTAAAACTATCCACTTCCTCCAGTCTTTCACCCATAATGCTCACTTCCAGCCTGCTGTCACTCTCTCCCCTTGTACATCTCATGACCTTACTTTTGCCCACATTTATCTTCAGCTCCCTTCTTTCACACACCTTCTCAAACTCTGTCACTAACTTCCTCAATCCCTCCTCTGATCCTGCTACAAGCGCATTGTCGTCAGCAAACAAGAGCTGGCTCACCTCCCACTTTTCTCCATTTTCTTTAACCATCTCCAATTCCTGACCCACCACCCTTGCATTTACCTCTTGCACCACCCCATCCATGTATAAGTTGAAAAGCCAGAGAGACATAACACATCCTTGACAAAGTCCCACCTTTACCTCGAACCACTCACTCTCTCCATTTCTAATCCTGACACATGCTCTACTACTCTCGTAAAAACTCTTGACAGCTCCTAGAAGCTTTCCTCCTATCCCATATATCCGGAGGGAGTCACAAAGTGCGCAAAGATGGTGTGTGGAACAAGAAGGACAGGAGGAAATAGAAGGGTAGTGAATGGTGGGATAAGGAAACAAAGAAGATTGTAGAAGAGAAGAAGCAAGCTTTCACAGATTGGTTACAAAATAGGACAAGGGAGTCATAAGAGATACAAAGAAAAGAAAAGAGAAGTAAAGCGAAAGGTAAAGGAGGCAAAGAGGAGAGCAGATGTGAAATGGAGGAAGAGTATGACAGAAAATTTTGAAATAAAAAGATGTTTTGGAAAGAAATTAAGAGAGGAAGAGGAGGCGAATCAAGTAGAGACGAAAAGGTAAAAGGTGCAGATGGAGAAATGATAATGGAAGAGAACGCAGTAAGGGGAAGATGGGCAGAATATTTTAGAGAGTTGCTAAATGTGAAGGAGGATAGGGAGGGAAAGATAGTTACAGTGGGAAGTGCTAAGAAAATGAAAGTGATGAGTGAGGATAATGGAAGAGAAATAAGGAAGGATGAAGTGAAGGCAGTTGTTAAGATGATGAAAGCAGGTAAGGCACCTGGTCTGGATGGATGCCATGCAGAATGTCTAAAAAAAAAAGGAGTTACAGTGATGGTGGACTGGCTGGTGAGGTTATTTAATGTTTGCTGGAGAGAGGGTAGAGTGCCGGAGGACTGGAGGAGTACCTGTATAGTTCCACTTTACAAGGGAAAAGGGGACAAGTGTGAGTGTAGTAGTTTCAGAGGGATTAGCTTGTTAGGTGTAGTTGGGAAGGCTTATGGGAGGATCTTGATTGAGAGGATTAGAAAAGGAAAAGAGGGAGTATTTGGTGAGGAACTGTGTGGATTTAGGACAGGTAGAGATTGTTTAGATCAGATTTTTGTGGTAAGACATATGTGAGAAAGCTATAAGAAAAGGTAAGGATGTTTTTTGGGCTTTTATGGATCTGGAAAAGGCACTGTGGGACAAGTATGTACCTAGACAAAAACAGGAGAGGGTATACATAAAATCCTGGTACAATAAAAAGTGCAGTGAAGCAAAAGACAGAAGAGATAAAGCCTGGAAAAGATAGAAAAAAGGAAATAAAATCTGAGAAATGAAAAATATACACCTAAGAAATGAACATGCAAAAATATGTAGGGAAGAAAAAAGAAATTATGAAAAGGACATAATAGACAAATGTAAAGATCAACCCAAATTATATATGTATGTAAACGCCAAACTAGAAAAATAAACTGGAAATTCTTAAATTACTTCAAAGTAACAGAGAATACACAGAAGATATAGAAATGGCAGATATTACTAACAAACATTTCAAATCTGTATTCACCAAAGAACAAGAAAATCTACAAAACTGTGATCAAAGAAATGAAGTGAGATTTCCTCCAATGAGGGAATATTACTCAGAATTAAATAAGGAATCAAATATTAAAGCTGGACATTAACAAATGACATGGCCTGGATGGAGTTGCAAACTGGATACTAAAGGAATGTGTGGATGAACTAACAGGAAAAATATACAAAATTGTTGAATGCTCACTCAAAGAAAGAAAATTACCAGAATGGAAAAATGCCAATATTGTGCCAATATATAAGAGGGGGAAATAATGAAGACCCAACAAATTAGACTGGTGTCCCTAACTAGTGCAATAGTTAAAATTTGTGAGAGAATCATAAAGTTAGATGGACAAAATACCTGGAGGAGAACAATGTACTGAACCCGAGGCAATTTGGATTCAGACAGGGAAGATCATGTATCACTAATTTGATTTGTTTCTATTCAAGATTGATTGATATATTGCAAGGGATGGCTGGGCAGACTTTGCCTTCCTAGACTTACAAAGGCATTTGATAAGGTACCATACACAAAATTGCTATATACTGGAAACAATAGGAGGCTTACATGGAAAATTATTGAATTGGATGGAGGACTTCCTACATGAAAGAAAAATGAGAGTAGTGATCAGAGACAAATATTCAAAATGGGAAGGAACGAGTAGTGGCGTCCCACGGGCCAGTACTAGCTCCAATAATGTTTACTATATATGTGAATGACATGGACGAAAGTATTGAATGTTACATGAACTTCTTTGTGGATGACACAAAGTTATTAACCACTTCACTACGGGCCAAAATCTCGCGGGCAGCATTAGCTGCCAGACGTATGATGTTTCGTCATAATACTCGCATCATAAAAAATAGTCACCGCTTATATCGATCGTTCTCTCTTTCACCCGTGAATTTTGATAACCATAGAAAATGTGATGAAGACAGTTTAGAGAGTATGTCATTATGCAGGGGCAACTACAATAAATATAATCAAGACACTGATATGGCAGCCTCGCGTATCCACTTGCTCCTCATGCCGCCTACGTAGGCGGCACCGTATGGAAGGGGTTAAAGAGAATAAACTCCGAAATAGACTGTGACTCATTACAGAGTGATCTGAACAATGTCTCAGAGTGGAGCAAGAGATGGGAAGCAGAATTCAACATCAAGAAATGCAGTATAATCGAATTTGGGAAAAGCAAGAATAGGATATCAGGACATTATTAAATTGGAAGCCTGCTGGCTGAGTGGGTTAGGGCGTCGTTACTTGCGGTGAAGGTCAAGGAGATGGCAGTTCGAATCCTGCCACCAGCGAAGTAGAACCAAAGACAGGGTTCACTAAATTCCATGCTACAAAGTCCTCTGTGAGGGGCAACGTCTTAGCCTTCCAATAGGGAGGAGTTTGTGACATTAAACCATATCATATCATATAAATTTGATGGAAAAGAAGTAAAGAAAGTAAATTCTGAAAGGGACCTAGAAGTAATCATCACTAAAGACATGTCACCAGATAAACATATAAATAAAATAGTTGGAGAAACATATAATTTGTTGAGATCAATAAAGGTGACTTTTAAATACCTGGATAAGGAAATGATAAATTTTTTTTTACAAACAATGATAAGGCCAAAACTGGAATATGCAGTGTTGATATGGTCACCCAGTACAAAAAACATACATACATACATATACCAAAGGCTTTTTCCTCCTTACACAGGGGGTAGCCAAAAAGAAAAAGGCATGGAAACCACTCCCACCCATTCCATTCCCTACATATTCCACTCCCCTCCACCCTCCTCCCTCCCTCTTATCTTGGCACCTCCTGGATGATGGGTCATCCCTGCATCCTGTCCACTGCCCTGGGTCAGATGTAGTGTCACAAAACACAGCACATCCACAGCAAGGCCGCTTCATAAAGAATATAAGAAAATTAGAAAGAATACAAAGAGCAATGACAAAGATGGCCCCAACACTTTCAAACTTGACATATGAACAAAGACTAGCCAAACTGAAATTGCTGACACTGGAACAAAGAAGAGAATAAGGGGACCTACTAACCATCTACAGAATTATAAAAGGAAAAGAATGCCTTGATTGAGAGGACTTATTAAAGTGGGGCAGAGGAAAAACAAGAGGACATGCAGTGAAACTCAAAAAGGACAGCTACAGAAGAGACCTGAAAAAGAACAGCTTCCCACACAGTGATAGATGCCTGGAACAAATTGGACGAAAAAATAGTGTGTGCAAACACAATACAGACGCTCCTCTACTTACGTTCATTCGTTTTACGTTTTTTCAATTTTATGTTTGAACTGACTGTAAAAAAAAAAATTGTAAAAAAAAAATTTTTGAGTGAATTTTTTAGTTTAGCGCGCTCTCCGTAGTTCAAACGATACTTATGCATGACGCTGCGTCCATTGTTTACATGGCGCAAACGACAGACTGAACATGCCTTGCCTCCTCCTCCTCCCCCTCCTCCTCCACCATCTCAATTTATGTTGCTTGAATTTCATTTATTTGAAATTAATGTTATTATTTTACAATGTTGTGTGTATAATTAATGATTTAGGGGTGTTTTATAAGATACGGTAATAGAATTTACGGATGTATAGTACAGTAACAACTTACGTTCGGCCGTTCGGAACGTAACTAAAACGTAAGTTGAGGAGCGTCTGTATAAGAATTTAAGAACATGATCTTGCAAGATGCAAAAACGGGTCACCACAAGCATAGCTACCCTTCCCATAAAATACAACTAGGTAAATTCACACACACACAAGCTACAGATCCATAAAAATCTTCTTTGTTTGTGCTCCGCAGAAGAGGAAATTTCTTGGTTATACAACAAAAGAAAACTTGGTTTGTAATGAATGGGAGGGGAGCAATTGTGGGTGTCCACAATGAAGTCTCTACAGTGCTAGTTAGACATAATACGAAAAAAATTAGGGAAAACTACGATAAGTTTGAATCAAATGATGACTTGAAAGCAGAGACATCTAGGGGCGCCATGTCGAAATACAATGTAAACAGGCGATACCTAACTCTAGCGACTAGATGAATACATGATGAAGAATCGTTCTCAGGATTTGGTAAGTATGAAAGAAGGAATTTAAGTTGAATCTTAGACATAGAAAGAGAAATGAGCAAAAATAGAAAATGGTGGGAGAATGAAATCATGGACCTAAGGAAAGAAATTGTAGAATTAATGGATTGCTTAGCGCAAGCTAACATTGAGATTTCTGACCTAAGAAAAACAAACTCAGAACTAAGAATCGAAATTAAGGTAATGAAAAATCATATAATAGAGGTGAAGCATGAAAATGAAACGAGGAAAATTAATGATACTACCAATAGTTAAAACCTAAAAAATGAGGTAAATAACAAAATACAAGAAATGACTGAAAGAACTGAAGAAAACTTAGGTGAGGAAAGTATCCAAGATTAAGAAATAAAAGGTAAACAGAGAAAATTAAGAAATAGCCTTTCAAGAAATAGTCCAACAACAAATGCAGGAAAATGAAAAAGATACAATCATTCAAATGATTAAAGAAAAGGCAAATTGGGTTAGAGATGCAGTGGATAGAAAAAAATGTATTGTGGTATATGGACTAAGAGAAAAACATGGTCTGGGGAGAAAAAGAAAAAGCAATACCAATCTTAAAAGAAATTAAGGATGGGGATCGGGAAGAAGAGAAAGACATAGATGATGTGTATAGGATAGGACATTATTCTAAGGAAAGAAATCAACCCCAAAAGATAAAACTAAGATCACAAATGGTAATAGAAGACATTATAAAAAGTAAGTTGAGAAGGAGTGAACATTACTATAAGATATGGATAAAGAGAAATGTGTGTTGAAGAATTAGAAAAGAGAAGACACTAACAGATGAAGCTATGGAAAAAAATGCAAAGAGAATGGAGACCGAAAGAAAGGAATTCAATTGGAGGGTAATCGACCTGATACTGAGAAAATGGTACATCACAATGGGCGAAGCAAAAAAAAAAAGATGGACAAAGAAAAAATTAAAAGTGGCCTATGCTAATATTGATTAATTAATTTCAGGACTGAATGAACTTAATGATTACCTGTTAGAAGAAAAACCAGAAATAATGGGAAATGTGGAGACAAAATTAAGGGGTTCAATACCACCCATTAATGTTGGACAAGGGCTATACAATTACTGGATTAAAAACTGAAATGAGAAACAGGGAGGAATCAGGTTCTTGGCCAAGAAAAACTTGAATGTGACAAAAATTATGGAGGGCAAAGGCAATGTAGAACTGATCATGATAAAAGTCGAAGACAAGGACATGAAAAGTAGAAAGTTTGTGGTGATTTATGTGCTCCCAAAAACAAGCGCTTGGAAAGAGAATGAGCATATGAAAATGCTAGAAGATACAAGGCATTCATTAAATGAGATACTAATGGGCGGAGGTAACCTGGTAATTATGGGGGACTTTAACTGCAAAGAAATTTGTTGGGAGGAAATGACAGTGAAAGGCGGAGAAGACTTGTGGGGTAATGTATTACTGGACATGACCATGGAATATACAATGACACAGTGGGTCAGTAAAAACACTAGATACAGAAATAATGAGTAACCGTCGGGACTGGATTTAATATTTACAATGGAACCTGAAATTGTTTATAAAATTGAATACAAGACACCACTTGGAAAGAGTGACCATATACTTATTGAGACTGAACTAATAGAAAAAATATATATGGAGAGAAATGGAAAATATAGGAAAGATTGATGTACAACAAAACGGACTTTGGAAAATTAAAGAAATTCTTTCAGAATGCAAATTGGGAAAAATTAGAGACAAAAGCGGAAGAGATGATGGATAACTATAATGGAGTGAATAGGCACGTACAAAGACAGAAACAAGAGTGTACATTAAATGCTGGTTTAAAAGAAGATGCAGTGAGGCAAAAGATGGAGAAAAGATAAAAAAAAAACAAAAAAAAACTGAAAATTGGCAAATATATATAGACTATAGAAAGGAGTATTTAAAAGTGTAAAGAGAGGAAAAAGGAACTACGAGAGACATTATAGAAAAATACAAGAGCAACCCAAACTATCCTATAGATATGTGAATGGTAAACTTAAAAATAAATAGGAAATGGTGAAACTATGCCAAGGAAATACAGAATACACAGAAGATCTAGAAATGGCCGAAGCCATGAATAATCACTTCATGTCGGTTTTCACTAGAGAGAAGGAAGTGAAGTGTGATCTCCCCCCATGAGCGAAATAATAACACAAAAAGAAATAATGGAACATTTAACAAACCTTGATGTTAGGAAATCGCATGGCCCCAACAGAATTGCAAATTGGATTCTAAAAGAATGCAAAGAAGAACTAATGGACAAAATACATAACTTGCTCACTTGAAGAAGGAAAAGCACCAAAAGACTGGAAAATGCTAACATTGTACCAATATATAAAGGAGGAAACAAGGAAGAACCAACTAACTATAGACCGGTCTCACTAACAAGCACTATAGCCAAAATTTGTGAGAAAATTATCAAGAATAGATGGGTAAAACACCTGGAAGAAAATAATATAATAAATCCAAGACAATTTGGGTTCAGACAGGGAAGATCATGTACCACAAACTTAATATCTTTTTTTACTCAAGACTAATAGATATAATACAAGAAATGGATGGATGGGCTGATCATGTTTTCTTGGACTTACAAAAGGCTTTCAACAAGGTACATACATATACCAAGGCTTTTTCCCCCTTCCAAGGGAGGTAGCCAAAAAGGGAAAGGCACAAAAACACTCCCACCCATTTCATCCCTAAATACACTCCACACCCCTCCCACCCTTCCTCTCATCTGAGCACCTCCTGGATGACGGGTCATCCCTGCACCTTGTCCACTGCCCTGGGTCAGAAGCAGTGTCGCAAGACACAGTACATCCACAGCGAGGCCGCTTCATTTAATCGGCGACCCCCCCTCTCCGTCCCCCTTTGCATATAAGGCGAGGACGGGGAGAAATCCCTTCGGGCTGCGTCAAAATTTACTCACACATACTACCCCACCCCCCACTTCCCCGCCCATTCCTCCTCATGCAGTCACAACATCATCCATATACAACCATTCTCCACTCACCTCTGTCTTCCGTCCTCTCCCTTCCTTCCTCAACAGACATTCCCCTCTTCCCCAAAGCCCCCTTCACCCCATCCATCCACCTCATCCTAGGACGTCCCCTCATGTTCACTCCCTCCACATCTGCCTTCCATACCTCCTTTACTAGTCTTTCTTCACTCATTCTTTCCATGTGTCCAAACCATCCTAATATTCTTTCATCAACCCTATCTCCCAAATCCTTTTTCACCCCTGTTCTCCTCCTCACCTCCTCATTTCTCACTCTATCTAGCCTAGTAACCCCCACCATACTTCTCAGACACCTCATCTCAAACACATTCAAACTCCTTCTCTCTTCTTCTCTTATGTTCCACGTTTCTGCCCCATACAGTGCTGTTGGCACAATCACTCCTTCATACAGTCTCCTCTTCGCATCCATTCCCAAATGTCTATTCCTCATTACACTCTTTAAACCACCAAGGCATTTACTCGCTTCTCTCAATCTACATTCTACCTCCACCTTCACTCCACCTTTTCCTGCTACACTTGCACCCAAGTATCTAAAACTATCCACTTCCTCCAGTCGCTCTCCCTTAATGTTCACTTCCAGTCTACTGCCACTTTTACCCCTTGTACATCTCATCACCTTACTTTTACCCACATTTATCTTTAGCTTTCTTCTATCACATACTCTCCCAAACTCTGCCACCAGCTTCCTCAATCCCTCCTCTGATCTTTCAACAAGGTACCACATAAAAATTTATAAAAAAAAAAAAAAATATTGAACATATAGTAGGAATACAACTTAACCTGCTAAAATGGATGGAGGGCTTCCTCAATGGTAGAAAAATTAGAGTAGTACTCAGAGGTGATCAGTGGAGTTCTGCAAGGATCTGTATTGGCTCCAATAATGTTTGCTATTTATGTGAATGACATGGATGATGATGTGGAATGTTACATGAGCTTCTTTGCAGGTGATGCTAAATTGTTAAGGAAAGTAAAAACTGAAATGGATTGCAAATCACTACAGGAAGACCTGAATAAAGTTTGGAAGTGGAGTCAGAAATGGGAAGTGGACTGCAACATTAAGAAGTGTAGCATAATGGAATTCAGAAAAAGTAAAAATAGAATATCAGGACAATATAAAAATTGGAAATCAGTAGGTAAAGAAAGTGGGATCTGAAAAAGATTTGGGAGTTATTATCTCAAACAACTCCTCTGACAAACAAATAAACAAAATTGTCAGAGAATCCTATAACTTGCCAAGATCAATAAAAGTGGCATTCACATATTTGGACAAAGAAATTATTAAAAAAATATTATTCACACTGATAAGGCCTAGATTAGAATATGTGGCGACACTGTGGTTACCCAATACCAAAAGGTATATAAAGAAAATTGAAAGAATTCAGAGAGCAACCACAAAAATGGCTCCTGCACTTTCAAACTTGTCATATGAGGAGAGACTGGCTAAATTGGAGCTACCGACTTTGGAGCAAAGAAGAGAAAGAGGCGACCTACTGACCATCTATAGAATCATGAAGGGCACAGAAATACTCGATAGAGAGGACTTGTTAAATTGGGACAAGAGAAACACAAGAGGATATGGAAAGAAACTCAAAAAACATAGTTATAGAAGAGATCTGAAGAAGAACAGTTTTCCACATAGAGTGGTGGACACTTGGAACAAACTGGATGAAAAAATAGTGTGCAAAAAACACTCATGAATTTAAGAGCAAACTAGACACTATGAGATACAAAGGCGGGACACCACGAGCATAGCTCCCCTTCCCATAAAATGCAACTAGGTAAATACACACACAGAAAGAGAAGAGAGAAATGGGAGAAAAGAGAGAGAAGAAAGTGAGGAGAGAGAGGAGAGAAGAGAGAGAGGAGAGAAGAGAGAGAGAGGGAGACAGTGTTTATACTACCATTAACTTTGTAAACAGACAGATTAGTGCTTACCTAAGTCTGACATTGGTTCCTGAATATGATTCATATGCCTTCTCTACCTGGTTAAATTCAAACTCAAATGAAGCAAAGTGTGTCAGCTCTCCAGGCCGTGCTAGTTCTTTGACCAAGGAGGTAAATTCATGGTGGTTACCTCTGTCATAATAAAGTTCAATTTGTCCAACAAACTCTATCTTTATTCCTTGATGCTCTAAACGCCCTCCTGGCTTTTTGAGTGATACATTAACCTGAAGATAAAACATAAAATTTCAGATCAAATCAGTGGGATATAGCATGATTTCTACATTCTCAAATACCTAATACAATTAAAGCAGCTACACTAAGAATAATACAGTAGTAGAAAGAAAATTAATGCACAGATATGTATACCCATCAATCTTTATACTTTTGTTTTTCATTCTTATACTTTTTTTACAAAGTTAAAAATATATTGGAATATAATAAGCAAAACAAAATAACAAAGAAAATAAATTACCTTTCCTGATACACTTTCACCATCATAATAGAGAAAATATTTTTCTTTCTTTCCATCTTCCGACTTGATTTCTGCCATTTTTCTAGATTCGGCCCCATCTAGCTGTATTTCGATATCGGCACTTTGGCCGAATCCAAAAAAACTCTGAAAAGTCAGAAAATATCAATTCCATTGCTGACAGAACACACCACATTACTATTTTTGTATACAGTGGTGATTCATGGTGAGAAGTAATTAGGAGGGGGGAACATGCAAACATATACAACAGTGTCAACACACACACTATTCCTCAAACAGTATTCTCTAAATACAGTATAATTTCCTGGGATGTTGAACATGTTGAAAGTGTGCCATAAATGTTTGCAGTCTCCCATTTCACTTCACCCTGAGCCACCACTGATTGTGAATATAGACTATCTGTACATTCCATAATAAACCAGGATGACTTTCAGAAGAAGGTTAATCAGCAAACAAGATCTTGAATTGATAGAAACCCCATTTTATCCCTCCTCTACTGAATATCATACAACAACAACAATAATAATAATTATAAAAACAATTGTTGCCTCAAGATTCACTGATAACCCACAGTCCTAAAGTGCTAATAATGATATCCAGGCACTGCCAATCATTGTTAGATGAAACATTGGCCTGATGCTCATGCTGTAAAAGTGTGGGACTGCTTTTATATCACTAGCTTATAGGAATAGGCGTGCTGATGCCAGCTGTTAGATCTAATGTAAATTGACAAAGGAACGAGATCCTAGAAAGGAATGAGATCCTAGGTCCAGAGACCACATGTCTGGCCTTAAGGGGTGCACCCCCATAGGGAAGTTAGGGAGTTGACAAGCAGAGAGGAGACACTGCTCTCTGACATTTTGCAGGATCACTACTGGCAGACACCCACAATTGATCCCTATGATAAAACAAAGCAAACTCAAATAATAATCCATTAAGTGCATCACCATACTGACAAGGCTAATGTATCTTGTTCTAAATTATGACTACTGTATTCAGCTACAGAATGCTGAACAGATCTCACAATGAAGAGGAGTCTTAAGCAATGAAAACAAATTTCAGTTTTGGGTCTACCCATACCCTAAGTCTCTCATTAGTCACTACAAAATTGCTCCAGTATGTCATCCTGCTGAACAAGGCTGTCCAAAGCTGTTCTGAATAGGGTTTGTATTCTTTGTGCAAGGCTTGCAAACAAGAGGAGCAGGATGGGGTTTGTGGGAGCAAGCATGAAGTAAGCCACACTGGACAGGAGGCCAGAATAAAACATTAGGACAAACAACACAACACCAACTGTATGAGAAGTGGGAACAATGGACTAGTACTGAAGGTGCTGGTAGACTATATTTGATAGTGGTGGTTAGGATGAGTGTCTACAAGCCAAATGAAGTGGTATGTTGATGGTATGATGCTGGTAGTGACACTGGTAGTGATGCTGGTGGTAGTGTTAGTAGTGGTAGTATAGTTGTAGTGATAATGGTGGTAGTGGTGGTAGTAGTAATAGTGGTGGTAGTAGTAATAGTGGTGGTAGTAGTGGTGTAGTAATGGTGGTGGCAGTAGTGGTAGTAGTGGTAGTAATGGTGGTGGCAGTAGTGGTAGTAGTAATGGTGATGGTATTAGTGATGGTAGTAGTGGTGGTGGTGGTGGTAGTGGTGATAATAGTGGTGGTGGTAGTGATGGTGATGGCAATTATGGTGGTGGTGGTAGTGACAGTAATGGTGAGGGGATAGTGGTGGTGGGGGTAATGGCAGGAATGGTGATGAGGTAGTGGTGGTGGTGGTGATGGTAGTGGTGATAATAATAGCAGTGGTTGCAATCACGATGTTTGTCCCGAGACCTAAATGACTACCAGAGGAGGAAGAGGAGGTGGAAGAGGAGGAGGAAGAGGAGGAGGAGGAGGAGGAGGAAGAGGAGGAGGAGGAGGAAGAGGAGGAGGAGGCAGAGGAGGAGGAGGAGGAGGATGCAGCACCAACAGGGAGCCAGATGTGACCAACCCGCATCTGTCAACAAGCTTGAGTCCCAAGAGACCGAAGGAGATGGAGGGAGTGTAGTGACACTGACAATCAGTCAGAACGGCAGAGGTGGCAGCCTGTCAGCCCATGGGGGGTGGGGTGGGGACTTAGGGCCGCGACGGTGTGCACAGGCGCACTTACCCTTCCCCCCACCCCTTCCTCAATGTATCCCCGGCGAGTTACCGGATCGAATATAGGGTGGTGATGTACTTGTATGTGCCAGGAGGCTGAGAGGGGACAAGGTGGTGTTGTATCAAGAGGTAATAATGGTGGTGCTGGTGGCTATTTAGGGTGACCAGAAAACAAGAGCCTCTTTGGTGGGAGGCGGCAGATTAAAGGTAGGGTTACACTTATCAATGAAATGCTTGAAGTCCAGCTTTTGTATTCATCCATCCTATAACAAGTGGTCAGGCACAAGTCCAACCTTACCATTTAGAGATGTTCCCACCAATTATGTAAAAGGAGCTATACCATGCTCCATCTTCTATCCAGAATGAAGAACTCTCATTGGCAGAGCATGCGATATGCCAGTTTCTCAAACATTTTATTCCAAGTAACTATGAACGAATCGTGATCTCTAAAAATGCACATTTGATGATCTTTCCATCTCTTATACATACACTCATAAATTATGGAGTGCTTGGGAGATGTCTGTCATCCACAGAAAATGGTAAATGAAGGGCTGACTCATTTAGATTATATTATTTCATAATAATCAGGATGTTTCACATCCTAAAGCGCCTCTTGTGGTTGTACCTTCTCTATTAGAGCATGTGTTATACATAAAACAATGCTTCCATATGTAGAAACAGACGTACGAACACACTTATATACCACCCTCTAACGTCTTCGCGCTCAATATGTCTGTCTTGATTACCACACCACAACCATATTTACGTAACATTGTAATTATTAATATTTGCATTCATACACACACGAGTATATATAAAATCAATTTTGTATACAGTTCGAGTAGTACAAGATAATTTGAAATATGTACAAATACATTAATCTATAATTGTAATAGCTGGCAACTAAGATGACGCCATCCATGTCTCAAGCGCATACCCACACTTGGGGTAAGCAGTCACATTCTATAGGCCTTCGTGGGCAGGCGGTGTATATAAACTTAGTTATATCAATAAAATGACCTTCAAGAACCACAGTTTCATTTCGCCATCAATTATTGTAGTCGTCCATTGACGACATTACAACAAATGGTAGACAGCAGTGGTCATAGAATATTTCATTATGAGTGACGAGTGTGCATGGATTTCTTTGTGTCATCATCTCTTGTGTTCTGGTGTATGCGAACTTGACAAGTGTTTTGTCGTTCTTCCTATGCTGCTCTACGTTCTTCTTCTGGCAGCTTAGTGTTCAAAAGAGCCATCCCTGCATCTACGTTTTATCATACATACACTGCTTCGTCCTGGACCAAACTACACCTTCACACCTACCCACTCGCATATACACGGTTCATCAAGCACCTCACTCACACTCTGTTCAACGCTGTCCATTCCTACTATACGCATATGCTGTTCTTCTAGTGTTCCTTTGTTCTACACAGTATCACCGCCCAATGCTGTCCTGGGTTGCCCCATACCCAAGCACTAAATCTAGGGCCACCTCTACCAACTTTCCTGCTACCAGTGACTATACACCAGCACTCAGCTTCGTGGCCTACCCGTGGAACTCCAGTGCGCACCACCACCATCGAATCTTATTTTCCCATCCGCTACCAGCTAACGTGACTGCATACACCGGTTTATGCCTCCTCCACCTCCCAACCACCACTAGTTACCCTCCTTGCACCAGTCATCTCCAGCACCTTGGAGTAGCCTGCTACTCCCTGCCCTTCTTTGTCTTCTGGATCTCCTGGCCGCCGAGCCTCAGCCACCTCAACCACCCCTCCATTTGATGTCACCGCTACGAACTCGGTTAACATTTATTATTTTTTTCATTGTTCTTGTGACTCAAAAATTTTGTTCAGTTCGTTCCTTACTAGTTGTCTTGTGTTTTACTTGTGTTATATTTAGTACTCTGTGTTATGTTTAGTGTGTAGTGAATAGTGTTCCCTCGGCATTGCACATCCATTTACATAAACATCCTCCATCTCGCAATTATTTTCGTAACAGTATCCATCGAAACACTCTGTTGATTGGTTCCAGCAACCAAAAAAAAAAAAAAAAAAAAAAAAAAAAAACAGTGTCCTGCGCGTTCAAAACTGTAACCATTCGATCTACCTATCTTTTTACTGTGTTAATTATTTTCTTATATTATTTCAAATAATCATTCTACATACATGTACGTTGTGTTTTAATATTATTACCCATACTGTTAGTAATCCTTTTGTACACAATTCAGGTCCCCAGTATGTCTACCCTTGTATGTCCTTATAAAGGCGATCATCCTTCCATTTCCCACACATTATTCTTCTCTTCACTTGCATGGTAAATTTTACTTTTGACACCTCCAGGTGAAATACCTCTTTTTGAATAAAATTTATGACACGTAAGAGTAAGCGTAACAACTCTCAGCCTACAATGCCTTCAACACTTCCTACTGCTGCTCTAGCCTAATCTTCTGTCATAGCTTCTTCATCCACTAAATCTTCTCGTCCAAATATGAATGCCACTGTGACACTGGTGACTGATACATCCTCATTACCTTTGTTCAACGGACAAAAAACTGCAGTGCACAACTTAATTTCGGATGTTGAGGCTAAGATCTCACACCGTCAAATTACTAATGATATACAAAAGATTGCCATCCTTAAGAGCCGAGTCGACCTTGACAACACTCATGCCAGAGATATCCTTCAATCGGATATATTTGCTGAAACCCTGTCATACTCTACTTTCGTAGACCAGTTCAAGAAATCCTTTGGCATACTTGATCAAGTAGGTTCATTATCCCATTGTACAACTTAGCCAAAGCTTTTAACAAAGGTCCCCACTTCACAAAGGAGAAGTCCCTCAAACAAGCCTCCAGCCTCAAAAGTGAACTTAGAGGTGCCTTAAAGACATCTGCCTGGGTTTCTAATAACATGACTTCAGACAATGCAGTATCCTTTATTTCATATTTTGCATTCCTCTCCCGCTTACACTCTGACACATTTGAAAAAGTGTGCGCAGTTGTATTTCCTCCAAACATAACATTTCGAGAAATCACGGTCTCAGAATGGCCAGTCAGTTCCGCTCAAGTTATACCATTTCACATGAGAACTCACACGCCTTGTTCTTGTTACGCATCTTGTTCACGTACACGTTCACCTTCCAGAACAGGCATCATTTGCCATTTCTGTGAACAATCTGGCCACCTTACCACTAGATGTTGGAAACATCTATCCACTCCTTCAGATCAGTGCTGTGACTACTATGGTGGGTGTTTTCATTTCACCGACAGGTGATGTGCCCTGCGATAGCAACGTTCCAGTTCACAACCTCCCTCCCCCACACCTCATGTGCTTCTTCCTCCTCCCGTCACTCTTCTCTCAACTGACAATCACCCACCCAGCTTTCCAATGGTGTTTCTTTGCCAACTACCACCCACTCAGCTCCCTCCCAAGCCCTTCCTGTATATACCCTCTCTAGCCCTGATACTTGGATTCATGCTTTGACAATTGCTGCTACATCGGATGCTGCACACTTTTCAGTTTTAATAGACACTGGTTCCCCGGTAAACATAACATCAATTCACTTTCAATTCCTTCCGCACTGCATGAAAGCATGTCACCATTTTGGAACCACCTAATATTCATCTTTGCGATGTAGATTTTATCATACAACCATATTTCCATATGTAGAAACAGACATACAAACACACACACTTATGTATCACACTAACATCTTCGCGCTCAACATATCCATCTTGATTACCAAATCTATATTTATGTAACATTGTATTAATATTAACATTCATACATACACACGAGTATACATAAAATAAATTTTGCATGTAGTTCAAATAGTATAAGATAATCTAAAATATATCAAAATATATAAAAAAAAATATAGCTTTCAAAATGATTCTGAAATTACCTCAGTGGTGACAGTATTTGGGGGACACTTTCGTAAGGGTGATTGGCTGTACAATACCGACTACCAATATGTGGTAACGTCACGGCAACGGGGAGAACTGAATGGCCGAGAGTGGTGATGTCACGGCAACTGAGATGACTGATTGGCCGAGAACGCTGACATCACGGCAACGGGGACAATTGATTGGCCACAAGCGAAGGACAGGGATATTAAGGAGGATATTAAGGATTAGATTTTGGACAAATTACGGGAGGAAAACAATGAACTACACAAGAAGTTGGAGAAGAAGTTGGATCAGATCTGGACCATGATCAAAAGGATGAGCGATGAAGAACAAAGGTGGCCCAAAAGTAGGTTCCACGCAGAAAAATACTCTGAGGTAGAATCTGATGAAAGCGAACCATCTGCTAAGAAACAAAACGTATCTGTGGATTGTATGGCCCGCGAGTGAAGCGAGCAAGCACTGCAGGCCAAGCAACCTGCCGAAAGCAGGTGCGGCAAAGGCGCTGCTTGTATGTACAAATAAATTAATCTATATAATTGTAACAGCTGGCAACTAAGATGACGCCATCCATGTCCCACAAGCGCATGCCCACACTTGAGGTAAGCAGTCACGTTTTATAGGCCTTCGTGGGCAGGCGGCGTACATAAACTTAGTTATATCAATAAAATGGCCTTCATGAACCGCAGTTTCATTTCGCCATAAATTGTTGTAGTCGCCCATGAACGACATTACAACACATGGATAATGTACTCTACACCAAGGCAAAAAGTGTAGATACCAAGTAAATGGGGATATGAGTTTTCGCATGTAAAAAAATCACACAATGTTTACATAACAGCAGCAGTCAAATGACTGTTTATTGTCACAATATGCATTCCATAAAATTTCTTTTCCATTTGAAGATAATTTTATATTGTTGAGTAATTTATATCTTATTATTGAATGGGTTGTATATATACTTTTCAAATATATCGTAAATACAAACACTTAACATATATCTTCAATCTTTATCTCGGATCTCTCCAAGGTATGAACTACAACGGTATTGGGTTGGGAAAAAGTACAACGGCAAGCCACAAAACTGATTCCAATTATCAAAAATAAATCATATGAAAATCAACTAAAACATATGAATCCATTTTCCCTAAAAAAGCATAATCAGAGGTGACTTGATACAGGTCTTTAAAATTCTAAAGGGAATTGACATCAAAAGTGACAAAATTTTCACACTGAATGAGAATCAGACAAGAAACAATGGTCTCAAACTGTCCGGAAATAGATTCAATTTGGAAGTGGATAGAAACAACTTTGCCAACCGTGTAGTTAATGAACTTCCTGCAGAGGCAGTGCCATGTAGTTCAGTTCGAAGCTTTAAGAATCATTTAGATAAACACCCAAGCAAGATGTTGTAATGATTACCATTCATTTTATATTATTTGTTTTTATCATCATTTGTCTGTTCGATTCTCATTTATTATTAGTTATATGTCAATTTATTATTATTTACTATTTACCTGTTTATTATTTAACTATACCTATGCATTTATCTATGCATTTTATTTGTTATTCACATTATTATAGTTTTTATTTATTCATTTAATATTATGATTTTTTTTTTTTGCATCCGACCTAGATATGGACCAAAAGGTTTCCTGTCAGCATGTTCCACCTCTGTAATCCTTTGTCCCTGCGCTTGGATTCCAACCCAAATCCTCCAGCCTTGGACGAAATCCACCTGATCCTGAGTCATTGAAATCTAACCCTTCCATTTACTAGTGTAACCATACCTTAAGGCACTTTGGAATGCAAGGCATCCTGATGATATTAAAAAATAATGATAATATAATCTTTCTCACACTTAGTCAGCACTTCTTTTACCATTTTCCGTGGATGACAGACGTCTTCTGCCTCGACAATTTATGTGTGCGTGTATGTAAGAGATAAAAAGATTGTCAAATATGCATTTCTAGAGAGATCGCAAGTGGTTTAATGTTATTTGGAGTAAAATGTTGAGGAACTAGCATAGCATAGGCTCTACCAATGAGAGTTCCTTATTCTGGATAGAGGATTGGGCATGGTGTAGCTTTTACATAATTGGTGGGAACATTTCTAAATGGTAAGGTTGGACTCGCGTCGAACCACTTATTATGGGATGGACGAATGCAAAGGACTTTAAGCATTCCGTTGATTAATGTAACCCTACTTTTAAGGTACTTTGGCACAATAACAAACAACAGAGGGCAGTTTAAGAACTGTCCTACTTGTAGAGAGTGGTACGGGGGAGACTAGGTCCAGCGAAGGGCCATCTCTATTTCTCTCTACTTGTCAAGCCTTCTTTTGTAATCTCTTACCTATGGTAATGTGAAGAGGAACACTTCTGTTGTAAGAGACAAGATGATCTCCACCCAGAGAGCCCTGTTGACATATCTCAAGTAGGTGGGATGTCAGTGCCTGGCAGCCACGTACAGAGGGGAGGGAAGGGAGACAGGGAGGAAGGGGGTTTGTCTGAATACAATCGCCAAGTGACAGACTCAACACAGCCTGTGCGAACAATCTACCGATACCCACGTTTATCCGGCTGATCCGGGACGTTGTTGTCTCCCAGCCCCTTCAGGAGTGAGGTTTCCCTTCGAACAAAACAGCACCGTCTCTAAAATACAGAGCACGCAAGTCGAGGTCCCAGCAATGATCCCCTTTCTACAAGGTGGTGCTTTCTCCCTCTATCCTAGCTGCCACTGAGTCTTTTGAGTTGTGTCGTGTGTGTGTTGTGTATATATAGTAAAACCCCGATTATCCGAAAGCGGATTATCCGAAAAACGGGATTATCCGAAATTGATTTAGATAATGCAATTAATTTTTTTCCTATACTAAAACGTTATAAAACATAAAAAATATGAAAATAAATAAAAGTAACTACATATATACTATATTAACACATTTAAAATTGATAAGAACAGTTAAAATAAATACGTATTAAGCGCACTACTTTGTTTATGTGTGTGTATATGCGCTTGTGTGTATGTATGTGTGTGTGTTTGTGTATGTATACACCCGCGCGCGCGAGTGTGTGTATTTGTGTGTGAGCGCTTGTGTGTGTGCGTTTAAGTGTGTGTGTGTGTGTTTGTGTGTGTGTGTGTGTCTGTTTGTGTGTGTCTGTTTGTGTGTGTGTGTGTGTGTGTGTGTGTGTGTGTGTGTGTGTGTGTGTGTGTGTGTGTGTGTGTGTGTCTGTGTGCGTTTGTGTGTGTGTGTTTGCGCTTGTGTACATGTATGTGTGTGTGTTTGTGTATGTATACGCGCGCGCGCGATTTTGTGTATTTGTGTGTGCGTGTTTGTGTGTGTGCGTTTAAGTATGTGGGGAGTGGAAGGGTTGTGGAGTGATGGTGACGGAGGCGGGGAGTGGCGGAGTTGCTTTATTGTGTTCGTCAGGATAGTGGAAGATATATGTATGGAATAATTCTTGTTCTCTGTTACGTATAAGGTATGTACGTCAACACGAAAAAAACAATTGTGTTCCATCCACAAATTGAGACTGATGGAGAGAGAGGGGGGGGGAGGCACAGGACACACACACAAAGTATGTCAACACGAAATATATTTCTGATAAATCTGGATTATCCGAAAAATCGGCTTATCCGAAAGAGGCTTCCCCCTTTCGTTTCGGATAATCGGGGTTTTATTTGTGTGCATGTGTGATTCAACATGGTGTTGGATCACGCTGACTCGTGATCAACATCTATTACCCTTCTGGTTGAGTGCTCAGATCTCATATATGACCGATCTATGGGATAAGGCTGACCTTACACACACATATAATAAACCCAACTCCCCGCCCACGAGAGTTGGGGTAACGGCTTGCAGCACAACAATACTTAAATTATTTCAGCCCTGGGCAGTTGTGAACAATACCAGTATGCCGCCGACTGTGTGTGTCCGTTTCATCATGGTCTTGGATCACATGTTGGACTTGTGATTGACAGCTTTTCCCTCCCGGAAGAGAATTCAGAGCTCATATATGACCAATCTATGGGTAATGCTGTGACCTTACAGGCACACCCCAACTCCCCACCCAAAAAGTTGGAGAACAACTCGCAGTGCAGCAATACTGAAATTATTTCAGCCCTGGGCGGGATTCGAACCTGGACCGACATAGTGTGTGTATTTATTTACCTAGTTGTATTTTGCGGGAGAAGTGTGTGTGTGTGTATTTACCTAGTTGTATTATTCAGGAAGGGAGCTATACTCATGGTGACCCATCTTTGTATCTCTCAGCCTCAAGTTTTTTCTTAAAATCTTGAAGTGTGTTTGCACACACCGTTTCTTTGTCTAATTTGTTCCAAGTATCTATCACTCTGTGTGGGAAGCTATTTTTTTTTCAGATCTCTTCTGTAATTATCTTTTTTGAGTTTCTTTAATGTCCTCTTGCTTTTCCATTGTCCCATTTCAATAAATCAGTCTTATCTAAGATTTCCATTCCTTTCATAATTCTATAGATAGTTAGTAGGTCTCCTCTTTCTTTTCTTTGTTCCAGAGTTGGTAATTCTAATTTGGACAGTCTTTGTTCATATGTCATTTTGGAAAGAGTTGGTGCCAGTTTTGTTGTTGGGAATGGATGCTAAGAGGAGACTATATGAAGGAGTGATTGTGCCAAAGGCACTGTATGGGGCAGAAACATGGAACATAAGAGAGGAAGAGAGAAGGAGTTTGAATGTGTTTGAGATGAGGTGTCTGAAAAGTATGATAGGGGTTACTAGGCTGGATTGAGTGAGAAATGAGGAGGTGAGGAGGAGAACAGGGATGGAAAGGGGGTTGATGAAAGAGTATTAGGATGGTTTGGACACATGGAAAGAATGAGTGAAGAAAGACTAGTAAAAGAGGTATGGAAGGCAGATGTGGAGGGAGTGAACATGAAGGGATGTCCTAGGATGAGGTGGATGGATGGGGTGAAGGGGGCTTTGGGGAAGAGGGGAATGTCTGTTGAGGAAGGACGGGAGAGGACAGAAGACAGGGGTGAATGGAGAATGGTTGTATATGGATGATATTGTGATGCATGTGGTGGAATGGGGGGTGAGGTAGTATGTGCGAGCAAATTTTGAAGCAGCCCGAAGGGATTTCTCCCCATCTTCTCCTTTATGCATGGGGGGTCGGAGAGGGGGGGGTCGCAGATTTAATGAAGCAGCCTTGCTGTGGATGTGCTGTGTCTTGCAACACTACTTCTGACCCAGGGCAGTGGACAAGGTGCAGGGATGACCCATCATCCAGGAGGTGCTAAGATGAGAGGGAGGGTGGAAGGGTGTGGAGTGTATTCAGGGATGGAATGGGTGGGAATGATTTTATGCCTTTTCCTTTTTGGCTACCTCCCTTGTAAGGGGGAAAAAGCCTTGGTATATGTATGTACGCTTTGTATTCTTTCTAATTTTTTTATATTCTTTTTGGTACTGGGTGTCCATAGTGTTGCTGTGTACTCGAGTTTTGGTCTTATTAATGTAGTTAAATTTTTTTTATCATTTCCTCATCCAAATAGAGAAAATGCCACTTTTATTGACCTCAATAAATTGTAGGTTTCTTAAACTATTTTATTAATATGTTTGTCCGGTGTCATGTCTTTGCTGATCATCACTCCAAGGTCTTTTTCCAAGTTTACTTTTTAGACCTCTTCTTCACCCATTTTATAACCTCTCAATATTCTGTTTTTACTTTTTCCAAATTCCATTATACTACATTTCTTGATATTGAATTTCACTTCCCACTTTTGAGTCCATTTCCAGATTTTGTCCAAGTCTTATAATGAGTTGCAATCCTCCTCCGTTCTTACTTTCTTTAGTATTTTTGCATCATTTGCAAAGAAATGCATATAACACTACTCCTTTATCCATGTCATTTATGTATATGGGAAACATGATTGGGGCCAGTACTGATCCCTGCGGGACACCACTTTTCATTTCTTGCCAATTTGAGAATTTATCTCTATTACTACTCTCATTTTCCTCCAGGCAGGAAGTCTTTCATCCATTCCAATAATTTTCCTCTGATGCCACTTATTGACTCTATTTTCCTAATTGTGGTACCTTATTAAATGCCTTTTGTAGGTCCAGAAAGGCAGTCTCCCCAACCATCTCTCTCTTGTATTATATCTATTAATCTCAAGTAGAAGCAGATCAAGTTTGTTGTACATGATCTTCCTTATCTGAATCCAAATTGATTTGGATTCAGTATAGTTTTTTCTTCCAAATGTTTAACCCATCTATTTTTTATGACCTTTTCACAAATTTTGTGCTTGTCAGGGAGACCGGTCTGTAATTTAATGGATCTTGTTTCCTCCCTTATAAATTGGTACAATGTTTGCATTCTTCCAGTCCTGTGGCACCTTTCCTTCTTGAAGCATGAATTTAATTATATTGTCTCTTTTATCTGTTCATTCCTCCATGCATTCTTTCAGTATCCAATTTGCAATTCCGTCTGGACCATGTGATTTTCTGACATCAAGGGTTTTGATTTGGTCGCCGATTTCCTTCTGTGTTACAATTATTTCTTTCATTGAGGGGGATATCTCTATTTCCTCACAGGTGAGTTTTCTATTGTGAATACTGATTTGAAGTGGTTGTTCATAATTTCAGCCATTTTCCAGTTCTTCTGTATATTTGTATTTACCCTGGCACAGCTTTTCTATTTCTTGTTTGTTCTTCAGTTTGCCATTTACATACCTGTAAAATAGTTTGGGTTCTTCCTTGCATATTTATTTATTTATTTATTTATTTTTTGTAGTTTCTCTTTTCATCTCTGTGTATTTTTACATAATCATTTCTTAGTTTGATGTACATTAGCCATTTGCTTGTTTTCTTGTATTTTTTCCATTTCTTCCAAGCTTTGTCTCTTTTATCCTTAGCCTCACTACATTTTTTGTTGTACCAGCTTTTTATGTATGTTCTTTCCTTTTTTTGTTGTGGTACGCATTTATTCACTCGCTCATTATAAATTTCTTTAAGTATATTCCATTTCTCTTCCATTCCCGTTTCTTCATTAAGGAATTTTTCCCAGTTCATGTCGCAAAAGAATTTTTCAAGTTTCTCAAAATTTGTTTTGTTGTACATTAGTCTTCCTATTTTATGTTTTCCATTTCTGCTTTGATCCATTTGCTCTTTCAACTCAAATTCTATTAGTACATGGTCTCTCTTTCCTATCGGAGTTTTGTAATCAATTTTGTCAATAATTTCAGACTCTGTCATAAGTATTAAATCCAGCCTTGATGGTTCTTCACTACCTCTGTATCTGGTATTTTCCCTTATCCACTGAGTCATTGTGTATTCAATGGTCATGTCGAGCAGGACGTTGCCCCAGAGTTCCTCTCCACCCTTCACTGTCATTTCCTCCCAACATATTTCTTTTGAATTAAAGTCACCCATAATTATTATATTTCCTCTGTCCTTCAGTATATTAGTTCGTATTTTGTATCTTCTAATATTTTGGAATGATCACTTTCTGTCCAGGACTGTGTTTTGGGGGGCTTTATTGATCTTAGCAAGTTGTAGGATTCTCCGACAATTCTGTTTATCAGGAGTCATGTCATTTGTGATGATTACTCCCAGGTCTTTTTCAGGTCACACTTTCTTTACTTCCTTTGTACCGATTTTATATTGTCCTGTGTGCGTGCGTGTGTGTGTATGTGTCTCGCCTCTCCGGTAATGAGGGTGGGTGGGGCGCGTAGGTATAGGAACCCATTTACCTTGCCCATTACCGCCCTCAATGTGTTATGCATTGTGTGCTTTCACCTGACTAACGTTAGACAATTTGACTGTGTCGAGGAGAGGAAGTTGGACCTCGGATTGGATCAGCACCTCCCCCCCAAGTCAGGTGTTCACCAGAGCAAACTTTATAATATTATGTCAAAAGGGCTTAAAGGGGCAACCGGCATTACACACACATACACACGCGCGCGCGCGCACACACACACACACACACACACACACACACACACACACACACACACAGAGAGAGAGAAATGGCAACTGTTTTATCACGACCGCACTTTCTACGGATTTTCTTTGATATGTCTAATTTTATTCAACTGGGCCACGGGATGATGATGATGGCAACGACGACGATGATGATGATGATGATGATGATGATGATGCTAATGATGATAATGAACGAGAAAACGAAAAACAGGAAAAAATTAAAAAGACGAAGAAAGAGAAAAAAGTTCAAGGTAGAGCTGCTCAATAATGGGGCGAGATGCAGCGATCGGAGAAGGCGAGGTGATAATGTGATCTACGTCGTCGTCGTCGTCATCCGTTGCCGCAGCCGCCGCCAACCACGCGAGGCGGGAACACGAGGGCGACAAGTGAGAACGGCGGGTTAGGGGGGGGGGATAGATGGTAAGGAAAGGGGAGAAGAGGAATGAATGAGAGGAGGGAAAGCGAGGATGGGGGAAGGTGTGTGCCCATTACTCACCAATTATCATACCCGGACTGAAATTAATGTAGTGTGTGTATTCACTTGGTCTTTGGATCACGTGTTGGACTCGTGATCGACAGCTATTTCCCTCCTGGAAGAGAGCTCAGAGCTCGTAGGTCCGATCTACGGGTAATGCTATGACCTTGCACACACACACACCCCCAACTCCCCGCCCACGAGAGTCAGAGTAACGACCCGAGGCACAGCGATACCGAAATAATTTCGGCCCTGGGCAGGATTCGAACTGGGTGCCGGGAGCACTTCTGCTTCCCAGTTCAGCGCTTTACCAACTATGCCACCGAGTGTGTGTGTGTGTGTGTGTGTGTGTGTGTGTGTCTGTGTGTGTGTATGTGTGAAAGAGACAGATAGATAGAGAGAGAGAGTGAGTTTTGGCACTGTTGAAAACAACAATAACACAGGTCACATACACATACATAAGTATGTATGTATGTATGTATTTTGAAGTGTAAGAGACTGAGGAGTGGTAGGGTGGTGAGATAGACTGAGAAAACAGTTGGATTTTTTTTAAAACTACCTAACGTTTCGTCCTATCGGGATTTTCTCGTTGTGGGTGCCATCCGGCTTCTTCAGGCCCCGACTCGTGACGAGGTCTGACACAACAGCCGCGCGGGACTTCGGAGGGGGGCGACCAAAATCGTGGCCAAACGTCCTAACAATCGGCATCACAGAGGGCACTCCCACGCCAAAAAAAAAAAAAAAAAAAAAAAAAAAAAATTCACGCACACCCATACACACATACCTCGTCGTCGGCACCAGCTATATACGCATCATACACACTCCTGTTTCCTCAAATCTCTCTCTCTCTCTGTGGGAGGAACGGGGGTGGGGGCACATCGAGTCCACGAGCTCCAGAGATAATTGATGTAAATAGGAGTCATTGGATAATGAGAATCAGACGAAAAGGGGGGAGGGGGAGAAATACGGGCAAGAGGAGAGCTGACAAGGGCATATGGCGGTGGGGGAAAGCGAGCGGAGGGGGGCAGTTAAGACAGCAAGCTACAATCCCCTCTAAAACAGTGACGGCGTACTTTACATATTTTGTTCGAAAGTGTAGGGCGATGGTCCAGCAGAGAGATTTGCGCGTAGGGGTAGGGGGGTCTCGATTGACCGATATCCCCCTCTGCTTACCCTCAGCTACATAAAACAAACAACCCCTGTTCCTTCAACTAAAGCAAAACGGTGAGCGAGAGCGGTGGCCGAATTGGTAAGCGAGAGAAGTGGCTGGAGGGAGTAGCAAGACAGAGCACAGCCTATGGGGAAGAAGCAAGAGTGCATTTGGGCCGGGGGGCGGCAACATCGCTGCTCAATTAGGGGGAGGGAAGTACATCATGGGAAAATGACGGGGGCGATGGAAAGGGGGGAAATGTGAAAAAAAAAGGAGGCGAGCGAAATGGAAGAATGGAAGGAAGGAGGGAGAGGGCGGGGATAAGAGAGAGTTGGGTTGAAGGGGAAAGGACACTACAGAAGGGGAGAAGGACATTAATGTGGGGGAGAAGACTTGTAAAGGGGAGAGGTCTCTTCTAAAGAGGAGGGAAGGGAAGAGGATACTAGAGCAGGAGAGAGGAGATACGTGGTGGGGCGAGGGGGGCGTGTGTGCAAGGAGAAGGATAAGAGTGGCAAGACGGATGATGATCTGGGAAGACGGTGCGACGGTGAGAAGAGACGGATGTAGGGGAGGAGATAAAAGAGGAGGAGCGGGGACAGATAAAGAGGGAGAGGTGACGGGTGATGTGAGGGAAGACGAATGAAGGGGAGGAGGACAAAAGGGTGACGAGATGGGAAAACGAAAGACAAAGAAAGTGAAAGGATGGGGAGAAGAGTTTCAAGAGGGGAAAGGTGGAGGCAAGTCACCGAGATAAACGAGTCACGGGTGAGGACGGGGCAGGAACGGGGCGAAAAGGGGAAAAGACGGGTAAAAGCAAGGAGAGACGGGCACAGTGAGGGAGAGGCAATATTAGGGACGTTGGCCGGGGCATACGGGGGGGGGGGGGCTATCAGTCAAGCGTGCGAACGGAGAAATAGGGAAGGGGGGGGAGACAGGTGCGTGTGGAGAGGAGGCAGGCAGGCCTGGGGAAGGGTCAAGGAGTAATAAGGGGAGACAGATGGCAGCGAGGGGATGCGGGTGCCAAAAGGTCTCGGGAATGAGTTGCCGGTGGGGGGGGGAGCGTTGACGGCGAAGTGGTGGCGGGATGGGGAATGGGTGTGGAGTAGAGCGAGTGGGAAGGAGAAGGAGATGTAAAGGTGCAAGAAGATAGAGGTTTCGGGAGATGAGAGGAATGTGTGAAGGGCAGGATCGGAGTGTGGGGGAGGCGCGTGTGAGGGAGAGGGGAATAGTGTGTCAGGGGGTGACGATGAGAAGTGTGAGAGGGAAGGGGAAGTACGTGCGAGGAACGGGGGAAGGAGATACAGGAAGAGGCATAAGGAGGTGGGCAAGACAGGAGTGAGAGGCAAGGGTAGGCTGATGTGGGAGGGGGAGGGGAAGTGGGTGGGGAAGGGGGAGGGGAAGTGGGTGGGGAAGGGGGAGGGGAAGTGGGTGGGGAAGGGGGAGGGGAAGTGGGTGGGGAAGGGGGAGGGGAAGTGGGTGGGGAAGGGGAGGGGAAGTGGGTGGGGAAGGGGAGGGGAAGTGGGTGGGGAAGGGGAGGGGAAGTGGGTGGGGAAGGGGGTGGGGAAGGGGAGGGGAAGGGGAGGGGAAGTGGGTGGGGAAGTGGGTGGGGAAGGGGAGGGAAAAAGAATAAATATTGTCAGATGTGAGGAGACGGGAAGAAAGAATGGGGGTAGGGGGAGAAGGGGTAGAAAAACGAGGGATAAAGTTATTTTGTGGGAGGGGGGCGGCGGCAGGAGAGATCAAGCAAACGAGATTGGGGGGGGGGGGAGTTATTGGAAGCGTCCCAGAAAAGGAAGAAAGTCTGGTGTGTGATGGGAAGTGGGAGAGGAGCCGGGTGTCAAGGAGAATGAAGGTATCTAGGATTAAGGCAGGTGGGTGTGTGGTGTGAGGGGCGTCGGGCACGGGGAGACGGTGGGCATGGGTGAGATGGGCTAAAGGCGGAGGCAAGCGATAGTGGGCCCGTAGGGACGGCTTGCGTGAAGGAGGGGGGCCCGCTGACCTGAGGGATGGGGCCCATGAGTGTGAGGGGGCGGGAACTCGCGAGTGTGAGAGGGAGGCCTGCAAGCACGAGGGAGCAAGTTGGGCACGGGACGGAAGAGGCAGGTGCGCTGCTGGCAGAAGACGCCACGTGGCGGCGGACAGGCAGGCGGGCAAGCAGGCAGGCAGGCGGGCAACCAGGCAGGCAGGCGGGCAAGCAGGCAGGCAGTCAGGGAAGCATGAGGCAGGTCTTCATTGTGTGCGGCGGCGGAGGCCACGGTGGGGAGGCAGAGGACAAGGTGGAGGAGGTGAAGGAGAAGGAAGAGGTAGCGGTCAATATGTGTCACTCACTCAGTGTGCTGCCCTCGCGTCCAAGTGCCCACTTCCTCTCCTCCGCTCCTGGTGCTGCCGACCCCCACCCCCTACCCCCAACCCCCGCCCCCACGCCTCTGGAACACCCGAGACCTGCCGAAACCGACCCAGACCCCGTCCCCTGGTGGTGTTGGCTGGTCTGCAGGAACATTAATCAAATACTCAGCTATTATATGTCTATTCCTTCGGGAATGTGTTTATTCATGCTTAGTAAGACAGAAGCGCAGGAAGAGCTGCGTCTTCTGGTTGGGCTGGGTCGATCCTAGCTCTTCGCCACAAAATACTTCAAACATGCGAATCTCATATTTCAAGTACTTACACACGCGCACACACGAGGGTAATTTCGAAAGTAATACCTCTTTTTTCTGCACCAAGGGATCCTATGGGGCTGTTTATGGCATTACGGTAACTGAACCTTCGCGCTCAAAACCCGAAATGTTTATATCTCTGTTACAGATTTTGGCGGTGTGTCAGTCTCATAAAGTAACCCCTGTCATGGATGTGCGTCAGAAGCAGTGATACGCCATTGAATTCCTCCACGCAGAAGTAAAACCAATCTACATTCACCGGCGCTTGGTGAATGTTTACGAAGCCGAAGTAGTTGATGTCAGCACGATTAAAACATTGGTTCGTCGATTCCGGACTGGGGACAGAGATATGAATGACAAACCGGGACGGCATTGTACAGGCCGCTCATCGAAGATGAAAATGCATTGAGGAGAGGGTGATTACGTAGAAAAATAAATTCTGGAGCAAAAATTTCTGTTCGTAATAATGGTGTCACTCCCGTCTTTGTAGCTCTTCAATTTTTTGAGTTACGAGTAAAGAAATAGGCATTATTTTTGGAACTACCCTCATGTATGTGTGTGTACACACACACACACACACACACATATATATATATATATATATATATATATATATATATATATATATACAGTATATATTAATAGCCGCCATAAGTTTGGACGCGATAATGCTGACATCAATACTTTTGCCACAAATTGAAGTCCCTCGCCCTCAATATCCCGAGCGAGCCATATATTTTTTTCGTATGCCAGGCAACAAGACCAAGGCTGGCTGCCACAAGGGCATGCAGTGTTTCCAGGCTCGGTGCTGTTTGAGATTCGACAGGGGAAGGATTACATTTCTGGAGCTCCGCGCTTTGCCTTCGATTTTACGTAAATTCTCAGTGGTTTGGCATCTGTGTTGTCGGCTATGGGTAGTGGGCGTGAAATCGAACGTGACAAGATTGCTGCTATAGTGGTCCTGTTTCAGGCAGGGCATTCTGCGAAGAAAATCTCTGAAAATACAGGAGTTACAGTGCGTTCTGTGCAACGCTGGTTGTTACGTTTCAAGGATGGTGGGCGTCACTACCTACCCCACGTCAACGTTGTGGCAGACCAAGGAAACTCACACCTCGCACGTTAAATGTTCCTAAGCGTGAGATAAAGTCTCTTCGTAAATTTGCTAAACAAATTCAGCAGGAAAAACCAAGGTTATTAGGTGATGTGGCACTTCGCAATGTTCAACGGTGCTCCAGAAACGTAATCCTCCCCTTGTCGAATATATATATATATATATATATATATATATATATATATATATATATATATATATATATACCGGGGGGCGCGCACACACAGGTCGAAGTGACAGCGAAGTTTGGAACTCCATGAAAACTTCAAATTTCGTCGATCTCAAAGATGAGGGTGTACCTTTGTTGAAATAGTAGGGACGGGGAAAGCTCGTGGTATTGTGAGAAGGTGAAGAAAATAGAGAAAGGGAGGGATTACTGAGGAAAATGGAAGGAAATGAGGAGATGAATGGACTCCCCCGGACGTCAGAATGTCAACAAAGGGGTCGAAAATATCAGTAAAGGCACTAGAATTTGAAATATGGATAAGAACAACACAATAGAAAGTGGAGATAATAATTTCCATGCATTTAAAAGTCTAGAGGAAAAACTAGAGAAAATGATCTAACAATGGGAGGTTAGGTTCAGCCAACTTACACAGATTACGCAAAGAGTTGATAAATTGGAAGAACTAAAGGAGAACCAAAACCTAAAAAAAAAAAAAAAAAATTAAATAGTTAAAAGTAAAAGATGAGAATGAGGAATTAAAGAAGAATAAAGAGAATAAAGAGTCCATAGCAAAAGAAGTACAGGGTTGAAGAAAAGTACAAGAGAACAATTTTTTTTATTTAGAGATATAGTGAAACAACAGATGAAAGAACAAACTAAGGACACAGTTATTAAAGTGATGAGAGAGAACGAGAATATAGTAAGAGATTTAGCGGATAAAAAGAAATGTATAATTATATTAGGGATGGAAGAGAAGCATAATCCAAATAAGACTACAAGAGTAAAAGAGAAGGAAAAAGGTAAACAAGATATTAGAAGTAGTTCAAGAGGATGAACAAGAAACAGGGAAAGAAATTGAAGAAGTATATAGAATAGGGAAATACAATACACATAAAACCAGACCAATTAAGGTTAAATTCAGATCACAAACGACAGCAGAGAATATCTTAGCAAAAACAGGGAAACTAGCAAAAAGTGATCAGTATAAACAGGTATGGATAAGAGAGAAATTAATAAAGAGGAAAGAGAGGATGAGAAAACAAAAAGACTAGAATCTAAGGAAAAAAATGAGAAAAGAACAGTCAGACAAAGACAAATTCTATTGGATAGTGGATATGAAAGTGAGGAAATGGTTCATAGCAGAGAAAAACAGAAAACACAATGGGAATAGCAGAAAATTAAAAATGTCTTACACAAATATACATGGCTTATTAACAGGCTTGAACGAACTGAATAATTACCTGAAAGAAAAAGAACTGGACATAATGGGAATTGTAAATACAAAATTGAAAGGTCCACTACCACCCAACAGTGTAGGACATGATGCATATAATTGGATTAGAAACAGAGGTAAAACAAGGGGGTGGAGTTATGTTCCTGACTATGGATATAAATGTGAGGAATGTCACATATGGAAAGAATAGAGATGATTATGATGGAAGTGGAGGACAGGGATGGGAAGAGCAGGAAGTTTGTAGTAAATTATGTGCCTCCTAAAATGGCTTCGTGGGAAGAGAGAGAACACAAAAATATGTTAGAAGACACAAGGATAACAATAAGATAATGGAAGATGGAGGAAGAATAGTTATACTGGGTGACTTTAATTGTAAAGAAATCTGCTGGGGAGCGATGACAGTGATAGGTGGAGACGAAATATGGGGAAATGTACTATTTGATATGATTATATAACATACAATGATGCAATGGATACAAGAGAATACTAGGTATAGAAATGAGGAAGAACCATCAAGACTGGACCTAATAATCACATCAGAACCTGAAATAGTGGACAAGATTGAATATAAGACACCAATAAGTAAAAGTGACCACATATTGGTTGAACTGGAACTAAATGAGGAAAAATACATGGAAAAAACGAACAATATAGAAAGGGAAGATTGATGTATGGAAAAACAAATTTTGATAAAATAAGAGAATTCTTTCAAAAAGCAGACTGGGAAAGGATACACAAGGAGGAAACAACAGTAGAAGAGAAATGGAATATTTTGACAAAAATTTATAAAGGAGTGGAAAAGTATGTTCCAAGACAAAAACAAGAAAAAGGATATGTAAAGTGTTGGTACAACAAAAGATGTAGGGAGTTAAAAGACAAAAGGGATAAAGCTTGGATAAAATGGAAAAAAGACAAAAGACCTGAAAAATGGAAAATATATACTAGTTATAGAAATCAATATGTACAAGTGCACAGAGAAGAAGAGAGAAAATACGAAAAAGATGTTACAGAAAAATGTAAAGATCAACCTAAACTATTCTACAGATTTGTAAACAAGCTGAAAAACAAACAAGAATTAGAGAAACTACAGCAAGGAGTTGAATACACAGAGGAAATAGAAATGGCAGAAATTATGAACAAGCATTTTAAATCAGTGTTTACGAGGGAGAACATACAACTTAGAGATATCGAGTGGGAGGTGAAAGTCCCCCCCTATGAAAGAGATAGAAGTGACAAGGAATGAAATAATGAATCACTTGAGTAATCTCGATGTCAGAAAATTGCATAGACCAGATGAAATGGTAAACTGGATTTTGAGAGAGTGCAGGAGTGAACTAACAGACAAAATACATAGTCTAATAAACAGTTCGTTGAAAGAAGGAAAAGTTCTAGAAGATTGAAAAAGAGCAAATATAGTACCAATATATAAAGGGGGAAACAAGGAAGACCCTACTAACTATAGACCGGTCTCTCTTACAAGTACGATAATTAAAATTTGTGAAAGAATTATCAAAATTAGATGGGTATGGCATTTGGAAAAAACAATGTACTAAATCCAAGGCAATTTGGATTTAGACAAGGACGATCATGTGTCACAAACTTAATGTGTTTCTGTTCAAGGCCAATAGATGTATTACAAGAAAGAGATGGATGGTCTGATTGTGCATTTCTAGACCTGAAAAAAGCTTTTGATAAGGTGGCACATAAGAAATTGCTAAAGAAATTAGAAACTGCAGGAAGAATACAGGGCAAACTGCTGAAGCGGATGGAAGACTTCTTGCATGAAAGAAAAATGAGAGTGGTGAGAAGAGACAAACACTCTAATTGGGATGAAATGATTAGTGGAGTTCCACAAGGAACAGTTCTGGCCCCAATAATATTTGTTATATATATTAATGGTATGGATAAAGGAATTGAAAGTTATGAGAGCTTCTTTGCGGACGATGCAAAATTGTTGAAAAAAGTGAACACCAAAGAAGATTGTGAGTTGCTGCAAAGTGATCTCAATGAAGTATGGGAATGGAGTAGGAAGTGGGAGATGGAATTCAATATTAAGAAGGGTAGTATAATGGAATTTGGAAAAAGCAAAAAAAAAAAAATAGTGGGATTGTATAAATTGGGAGAGGAAGAAATTAAAAGAGTAGAAAATGAGAAGGACCTAGGAGTCATTATTATGAATAATATGTCACCTGAGAAACATATAAACAAATTTTTTAGAGAAACTTATAATTTAATAAGAACAATCAAAGTGGCATTTACATACCTGGACGAAGAAATGGTGAAGAAAATATTAGTCACTTTGATAAGACCAAGATTGGAGTATGCAGCGACGACGTGGTCACCAAGTACAAAAAAATGTATAACAAAACTTGAAAGAATACAAAGAGCAATTACAAAATTGGCACCAACACTCTGAGAACTATCACATGAGTACAGACTAGCAAAACTTGAGCTAGAGACATTAGAGCAAAGAAGAGAGGAGGCTTGATAACTATATTTAGAATCATGAAAGGCATGGAAACTATTGATAGAGAGGATCTAATAAAATGAGATAGTAGAGATACAAGAGGACATGGAAAGAAAATCAAGAAAGACAGTTATAGAAGAGACCTGAAAAAGAACAGCTTTCCCCACAGGGTAATAGACGTTTGGAACAAGTTAGATGAAAATGTGGTGTGTGCAAAAACAATACACGAATTTAAAAATAGTCTAGATAATACGAGATATGAAGACGGGATACCACGTAAAGGTAGGTAGCACAAGCAGCGGTCAAATCTAATTATATATATACATATATACAGGTACTCCTCGTTTAACGACGACAATTGGGACCAGCGCGCCGTCGTTAACCGAATTGGTCGTTAAGCGAAAGTGTATACATATACGTACATGTACTGTATGTACAATGTCCAGCAATACATGTATCTTTATTTTCGTGTATTTTCCCTCTTTTATACAGTACATTAAAGCTTTATTTACTGTTTATTTACGGTGGTTAGGTTCCTAAAATTACCATATATGACCAAATCCGCGTATGCTGACATTCCATATTGAATACCGGGGTATTTTTTTTAGTTTCGACCATGGGCGCAATATAGCAATAGAAAATTAATTATTAATTTTGTAAATTAAAATGTATCAACGTAATATGCAATTTTGTGGGTGGAAATGAAAGTAAAAAATACCTTGCTACAAGAAAATATGCTAATGAACGAAGTCGGTAGCATAGGCTCGGGACGCCATCTTGTCGTCTGCCAACATCTCTCACGACGACGACAACAATGACGAGCAGGATGACATTTAATTTGCAGGTAATGATTTATTAAACACAGGTTAGGTTAGTTTAGTTTAGGTTAGACGAATTAATTTATCCTCTCATTTCTTCGACATCGGCATCTATCATAACAAACATGGTGTACCATTCGTCCGACATGACTTCGTTACTTACGAAATCCGTTTTAGCTTCTTTTTTTCATTTCCGCTCACAAAATTGCATATTACGTTGATACATTATAATTTACAAAATTAATATTTAATTTTCTATTGTTATATTGCGCCCATGGTCGAAACTATAAATTTACCACTACCGGTATACACTGTACCCCAGGTAGTTTTTGCAGCTTGCAGGATGGTAATGTAGGCCTAAGCTTCAGAACACTTTACCTCACAGCTAATATCCACTGTACAAGTTCATTTATAACATCATACAAATTTGCCTCAGCCAACTTAATTATCGTACACGTCGTAACTTCGGGAGATTTACGTTAAACGACATCATAAAGCCCGTCGTTACTCCGAGTTGTCGTTAACCGAGTAGGTCGTTAAACGAGAAGTACCTGTACATATACGAGGGGTGATCAGAAAGTAATGACAGTCGGACTCGTAGCTGAGAGACTATAAGTGTTGGGGGGGGGGGAGCAAGGGGCAGCAAGTGTTGCCTGTTGTTACATGTTTGAGCTTGTCGCTGTTTGTCTAGCTTACATTTTATCGTTGCGCTGTGCGATTGCGTCATTGTTGGTTTGCCTCTCTAACAGGAAACATGGATTTTTCGAAAGAAGGCTGCAGATTCTACACCTTCACAAGGTGGAAACTCGGGAAAAAAGCAACGGAGATCAGAGAGGAATTGTTGCAAGTTTTTCCCGAGTCTACTCCATCACTGGAAACTGTTTCCCGCTGGATTCGAGCTTTCGCAGCCGGAAAATTGCAGCTAGAAGATGATCGTCGTCCTGGCCGCCCTCGGACATCCGTGACCGAAGCAACGACGGTCCGTGCGCGGGCCATCATTGACGAAGATCCAACTGTTACTCTTCGATTCTTATCCTTGGAGCTCGGTGTCAGTTATGGGAGCGCACATGACATCGTGCATGAACACTTAGGGCTGAGGAAGAAGTGTGCTCGATGGATACCTCATTTGCTTACGGAAGAGCAGAAGAGCAAACGGGTGCGGATTTGTCGTCTATGGCTGGCTGAATTCGAGCCAAATGGTCCGAAACGGTTCTCAGATGTAGCTACCGGAGATGAGTGTTGGATTTCTTTCTTCACCACCAGAGACAAGCAGTCTAACATGGTGTGGTTGAGTGATGAAGAACCTCGACCTCAGATTCTGAAGGAAGGATTTCGCAGCAGGAAGCGCCTTTTCACCATCTTCTTCAATTCACAAGGACCAATGTGTGTGGATGTAATGCCTCAACAGTGTACTATCACAGCCCAGTACTACACTGATCACGTCCTTCCTCGAGTCCTGGAATATCAGGCCAAGACTGCACCAACCCGTCGCCGATCGCGCCTTTTGCTGCACCATGACAATGCTGCCCCCCACAAAGCTCACCTCACTGTGCAGTTCCTGGAGCAGCAGGGGATCACACTTCTCCCCCATCCACCCTACTCGCCTGACCTTGCTCCCTGTGATTTTTGGTTGTTTCCAAAGATCAAGGGTGCGATCGCAGGGAAGCTGTTTCATCGCATCCAAGATCTGGCGCGAGCAGTCAATTCAGAGCTACGAGGTATATCGGCTTCTGAGTACCGTGAGTGCTTCATGAAGTGGCGAAAGAGGATGGAACGTTGCATAGAGGCAGGAGGGGAGTACATTGAAGGAATGTAGGCCACTATTTGGATTTACCTCTGTACCGTGAAAATATATGGTATCACTGTCATTACTTTTTGATCACCCCTCGTATATATATATGCTAATAAGAACATGGGTATGTGTGTTCACTTATGCAAAGTATACCACTTGGAAAAAGAAACTAACAAAGCAGAGCGCTCTCATAAATTACATCTTCAGAAGTACACACTGGACTTGTTTGAAGTTTATTCCTACATTTTGAACCCTGTCCGGGTTTCGTCTTCAGGGTGATACAGTGGTAGCAAAAGGAAATCTATATAAAAGGTGGTCTCCCTTGCACATTGGATTAGGTGACCCTGTAGCTGTTACATTCCAGAAAAATACAAAAGTTTCATATCACAAAGATTGAGCAAAGTATAACCCAAAAATAAATCCAAAAAGACCCTATATCACATAATTCACAAATCACCATTAGTATCAAAAATAGAATGGCAAATGAAATCTTACACTAAAACATTTAAACCTACTTAACAATAATGCGAAGTTCTAATATGATTTAGCTACCATCGCCCATAATGCGAAAGATCAAAGCTAAAAAACATAGAAATATACAATAAAACGAACCCAAAGAGAGCAAGAAAAATCCAAGAAAGATTGGTGAGTGACCTACCAAAATGGACAAAAAGGCCACATGCCAGGGTGCACCGCAATACAGCCAATAACCTAAATTTGGTAAACACCACACAGCGTGTAATAACCACATGCCTGGGAAAAATCCCACAAAACATAATCAACTAAACTGCTGACTTTAAATAAACATAAGTAGAATGTCAAATTTATAAACATCACCCACCCACCCCAGTCACTACTTCCTGATGGACACAATGTATTCTGAAATAAAGCCACATCAGAAGACGGAATCCCATAAGTAATGATCAAATATATGTACTGCTAACATAGGCCTGATTGATTAAGTGACATAACGATATACTCAAACAAATATACGGGTTAGGAAACTTATCCCCCCTGAATACATACCACATTAGCCTTAGAAAGAACAAAGTGAGCACGAGAAAATAGAAGAATGGTATGCTACAGATGGGCTCAGTGTCCACACACAAGAATGCCCTACGAAACATTCATTGATTAAACCTGGTGATTACAACATATCAAAGTAATAAAGACAAAGAGAAAGGACACAATCCCACTAAAACAGGATCTAATAAACCACATTTTTCACTAACTCAAAATCAAATACAAATAAAACATAAACCACACCAAAAATCAAATTACTAATACTAAAGCTGTGTGAATTATGCGAGATGGGGTCCTTTTAGAGTTATTTTCAGAATATACTATGTTCAATCTTTGTGATGTGTAACTTTGTATTTTTCTGGAATGTAACTGACACTGGGTTTACCTAACCATGTGTGAAAATCCATGTGAACAAGTTGTATAGACACGGTAAAGGAAACATGGACTGGAGGTGAAGCTTTTATTCCTGACGTTTTGTCTAACAACTTTCTCAAAGGAATGAGCATACTAGAAACATACAGAGTTTATAAACCCGCCTTATGGCTCAAGGGGGTGTGCGAGCATATAGCGCTGTGTTCTGATTGGCCCGCTGAGACAGCCAATCACGAAGCGCTATATTCGCTGAAGATTTGGCCCAGGTGAAGCTCCCAGCCTTATTGTTGATATTCGGACGAGTGGTGATGTACGCAGCTTCTATAGATTTTCTGGTCTTCTTATCCATACCTTCGTGTAGAATCTCGGCTCGGTTCCATTGTGGGAGGTGCCCAGAATCGTCAACATGCACCACCATTGCGTTGGTGAGTGTATGGTGACGGAGGTCGGCCTTATGCTCCCTGATTCTAGTGTTAAGGCCCCTCTTAGTCTCTCCGTAGTATGCTTTATCGCATGATGTGCATGGGATCTTATATACGACGCTGTCTTCTCTCCCCCTCATCTTAGTCCCGCTTTTTATCATGTCACCAATCTTCGTTCCCGATGTTACGGCTGCTTTTACTTCCGTGCTCCTGAGCATTCTAATAATGTCTCCTACCTTCTCAGAGTTAGGAAGCGCCATGTATGATGTTTTTGTGGTGGCGTTGCCTTCTCTTAACCTGCTTGTGTGGATTATTTCTTCCGCTCTTCGTCCTAGGCTCAGGACTAAGCCCTTGGGGTAGCCAAGCTTCAAGAAGGCCGCGATGATGTATTCGATTTCCTCCTCCAGGAATTCCTCGCTGCATATCCTGTAGGCACGCAGGAAGAAGCCCATGACTACCCCTTTTTCGTCCTCTCATTGTGTGCCGACAGGTAGTGTATGAAGTCGTCACGGTTCGTAGGCTTTCTGTAAACCCTGAACAGGAGGCCCTCAGTTGTCTTTATTAACAGGGTATCCAGAAAGCCTACGAACCGTGACGACTTCATACACTACCTGTCGGCACACAATGAGATTCTGGGCACCTCCCACAATGGAACCGAGCCGAGATTCTACACGAAGGTATGGATAAGAAGACCAGAAAATCTATAGAAGCTGCGTACATCACCACTCGTCCGAATATCAACAATAAGGCTGGGAGCTTCACCTGGGCCAAATCTTCAGCGAATATAGCGCTTCGTAATTGGCTGTCTCAGCGGGCCAATCAGAACACAGCGCTATACGCTCGCACACCCCCTTGAGCCATAAGGTGGGTTTATAAACTCTGTATGTTTCTAGTATGCTCATTCCTTTGAGAAAGTCGTTAGACAAAACGTCAGGAATAAAAGCTTCACCACCAGTCCATGTTTCCTTTACCGTAACCATGTGTACGACGGAGACCACCTTTTATATAGATTTCCTTTTGCTACCACTGTATTACCCTGAAGAAAAACCCCGGACTGGGTTTGAAACATAGGAATAAACTTCAAATGACAAGACCAAAGTATGCTCTCATCCGAATAATGGTTCCTGGACTCCAGTTCTTCACGAACATATATTAAAATATATATATATATATATATATATATATATATATATATATAAACACAACAACAAAAATTCACTTTAATTCTGAGCCATCAACATCGAGAAACTCGAGGATTTTTACATGCTAGCAGAGCTTCAAGTCATTAGCTCTTCCATGTATAAATTTCTGCATGTATTCCTCCTCGAGTTTCTCGATGTTGATCGCTTTCAATTAAAGTGAATTGTGGGTGATAAATGTAAATCTGTTCACTGGGACCTATTCAGATTTGAACGAACACACACACACACACACACACACACACACATATATATATATATATATATATATATATATATACATACAATATATATGTTTTATATAAATATATATATATGTATATATATATAAAATATATATGTTTTATATAAATATATATATATATATATATATATATATATATATATATATGGACTAGAACTGAGGGCTTGCAAGAAGCAAAGCTGATGCTCTACCAACTGAGGTACCAAGACTCTAAAATTATACAACTTGGGATTAAGTCAACTGCTAACTGCCGTCCTAACTTAACTTTACGGAGAACTAAGACCTCTCATAGCTCGTGGTTAAGCTGGTATGTATCCTTGTTTTGCAGATACTGAATAGAAGGAAAGCTTTTAGGAGCTGTCAAGAGTTTTTATGAGGGTAGTAGAGCATGTGTCAGGAGTAGAAATGGAAAGAATGAGTGGTTCGAGGTAAAGGTGGGACTCTGTCAGGGATGTGTTATGTCGCCCTGGCTGTTCAATCTATACATGAATGGGGTGGTGCGAGAGGTAAATCCAAGGGTGGTGGGTCAGGGATTGGAGATGGTTAAAGAAAATGAAGGAAAATGGGAGGTGACCCAGTTGTTGTTTGCGGACAACACTGCGCTTGTAGCAGGATCAGAGGAAGGATTGAGGAAGTTGGTGACAGTTTGGGAGAGTGTGTGAAAGAAGAAAGTTGAAGATAAATGTGGATAAAAGTAAGGTGATGAGATGTACAAGGGGGGAAAGTGGCAGCAGACTGGAAGTGAGCATTAAGGGAGAAAGACTGGAGGAAGTGGATAGTTTTAGATACTTGGTTGTGAATGTGGCAGGAAAGGGAGGAGTGGAGGTGGAGGTAGAATGTAGATTGAGAGAAGCGAGTAAATGCCTTGGTGGATTAAAAGGTGTAATGAGAAATAGACATCTGGGAATGGATGCTAAGAAGAAATTGTATGGAGTGATTGTGCCGACAGCACTGTACGGGGCAGAAATATGGAACATAAGTGAGGAAGAGGGAAGGAGTTTGAATGTGTTTGAGATGAGGTGTCTGAGAAGTATGATGGGGGTTACTAGGCTGGATAGAGTGAGAAATGAGGAGGTGAGGAGGAGAACAGGGGTAGAAAGAGAGTTGGGAGATAAGGTGGATGAAAGAGTATTAGGAGGATTGGACACATGGAAAGAATGAGTGAAGAAAGACTAGTAAAAGAGGTATGGAAGGCAGATGTGGAGGGAGTGAACATGAGAGGACGACCTAGGATGAGATGGATGGATGGGGTGAAAGGGGCTTTGGGGAAGAGTGGAATGTATGTTGAGGAAGGACAGGAGAGGACAGAAGACAGGGTGAATGGAAAATGGTTGTATTTGGATGATGTTGTGATACATGAGGTGGAATGGATGGGGGGATGGGGGGGTGAAGTAGTATGCATGAGAAAAATTTTGACGCAGCCCAAAGGGATTTCTCCCCGTCTTCTCCTTTTCTGCATGAGGGGATGGAGGGGGGGGTCACCAAATTAATGAAGTGGCCTTGCTGTGGATGTACTGCATCTTTAGTCACTGCTTCTGACCCAGGGCAGTGGACAAGATGCAGGGATGACCCATCATCCAGGAGGTCCCAAGATAAGAGGGAGGGTCAAGGGGAGTGGAATGTATTAGGGATGGAATGAATGGGAATGGTTTTTATGCCTTTGTTTTTTAGGTACCTCCCTTGTAAGGGGGAAAAATCCTTTGGTATATGTACGTATATATGATATATATACTGTATATGCGTGGGTGTATGACGACATCTTGACATGTTGTGAGAGAGGCAGGAGAAAACACACAAATAGAGAGTTTATTCTTTAACTAGTTTTGCACTATGGTGCTTCTTCAAAAGCACCATAGTGCAAAACTAGTTAAAGAATAAACTTTTGTTCTATTTGTGTGCTTTCCCCTCTGTCTCTCTCATATACATTATATATATATCTGTGTATATATACACACACACATATATATATATATATATATATATATATATATGTGTGTGTGTGTGTGTGTATACACACAAAAGAAGCACCCTAGGGGGAATTAGGACAGGTCCGTTGTGACCTCACTCTCTCAGCACTGCCGGACGTTTAAACCGTCTACTGTCAACAATTTTGTATGTTATAAAGTTATCTAATTTATACATTACAATTTTCTCCAGTGGTATAACGAGTAAAAATGTCTTCCTATTTATGGAAGATGGAGCTCCTTGTCACACTGCTCAAGCAACATAAAATTAGTTGAGCCAAAATGGGATCAGGAAACTTCCATGGCCAAGTCAGTTCCCGGATATGAACCTTATTGAACACCTCTGGGGTATATTAGACCGACAACCTCGCAAAAAGAACAGGAAGCCATCTTCAAAAGCCCGAACTCTTAGGATTACTACGGGAAACATGGCAAGAAATCCCTCAAGGTGATATTCATGAACTAATCATTAGCATGTCTAGAAGGGTCCTTGCATTGAAAAAAAGCAAAGTGGATGTCAACCAAGTATTAGTTATTCACATTGTGACTATTTGTAAGCACTTTAATTGTATCAATTTCTTGTTTAATAAATTAAACAATTTCTCTGTGTTTATTCAATTGTCATGTCTATACATACACACACACACACATATATATATATATATATATATATATATATATATATATATATATACATATATATATATATACATATATATATACATATATATATATATACATATATATATATTATAAGTGTATTTGGGCAGGAGTTTTTCTCTAATGCATATATCATTAAAAGTGATGGCTAGTTTTGCATTAATTATTTTCTTATAGGTATTTTCCATATACCTTATTATAGATTTATGTTCCTTAGAAAGGAAATTTATGACTACATACAGCCAAGTCATAAATTTCCTTTCTAAGGAACATAAATCTATAATAAGGTATATGGAAAATACCTATAAGAAAATAATTAATGCAAAACTAGCCATCACTTTTAATGATATATATATATATATATATATATATTATATATATATATATATATATTATATATATATATATATATATGTGTGTGTGTGTGTGTATTCACCTCGGATCTGCTGCAGCCTCTGTTCGAGACAGCCAGACACCATCCTACGACAGTGAGCTCTGAGCTCATTATTTGCCGGTCTCTGGGTAGGTCTGAGACCACTCACACACCACACACCGGGACAGCAAGGTCACAACTCCTTGACTAACATCCCGTACCCACTCACTGCTAGGTGAACAGGGGCTACACGTGATAGGAGACAAACCCAACTTATCTCCGCCCGGCCGGGGAATCGAACCCCGGTTCTCCGGCTTGTGAGGCCAGTGCCTTACCAATCCGCCACCGAGCCGTGTGTGTGTGCAGAGTTAGACACCACAGCATTTTTGCAATTATAATTTTTCTTTCTAATGTTTTCAATTCTCCTCAATGTAGTTCTGACTTTGGGAGAATGAGCATAAACGAGCTGTCCAAAGTTATCCATTTTTAATTTCACACAATTTGACGTTTCGACTTCACGTAGTCATTCTCAAAATAATAAATCACAAATCAACATAATCGAACAGTCACAGAACAACTACATTTTCATAGAATAGAAATGTCGGCGTTTACCATATACCTTTTAAACAAGTTCAAAGGTGACACGTGTGGGCCGCCGACCTGACCCGAGCTCATCTTCTCCGAGGTGGGGGGTGGGGGGGTCAGTGGGCAATGCAAGAGGGGTGGACACAATTCCACTATAGGTAGGGTTAGTTCTCACATGTCTTGAAGAGTTATTGAATAAGGGAATGACCGTTACCAGCCCACATCACCCGCACCCCGCAACGCTGGCCATTGAGCCATACTTTGGCACTGCGGCCAGCCGGACAAGGACCATCAACAATGGCCTCTCCTACGGCTGCAGACAAGACACGCTCGAGAGCAGAAACCCCGCTCAATTTTGCAGGCCAAGGACAAAATTACATTACACGCTTGAAAAAATGTAAAACTGGGAAGAATGGCTGCTTTTAAAAATACTCGAGTCTAGGTGTGAGATGCCGGCAGAATTTGTTCAAATAG
>NC_134777.1:77373634-77603634 GCF_046742065.1 Oratosquilla oratoria
GTGTGTGTGTATGAGGTGTGTGTGTGTATGAGGTGTGTGTGTGTGTGTGTGTGTGTGTGTGTGTGTGTGTGTGTGTGTGTGTGTGTGTGTATGTATGAGGTGTGTGTCTGTGTATTCACCTTGGTCTTTGTATTCACCTTGGTCTTTGGATCACGTGTTGGACTCGTGATCGACAGCTATTTCCTCTCGGAAGAGAGCTCAGAGCTCGTATGACAGATCTATGGGTAATGCTATGACCTTACACACACACACACACACACACACACACACACACACACACACACACACACACACCCAACTCCCCGCCCACGAGAGTCAGAGTAACGACCCGAAGCGCAGTAATACCGAAATAATTTCGACCCTGGGCAGGATCCGAACCAAGCACTGCGAGCACCACCGCGCAGGCAGTCCAGCGCTCTACCAACCGCGCCACCGAGTCGTGTGTGTGTGTGCGTGTGTGTATGTGCGTGTGTGTGGGCGCGTGTGTGTGCGCGCGTGTGTGTGTATGTGTGTGTGTGTGTGTGTGTGTATGTGTGTGTATGTGTGTGCGCGCGCGCGTTCCTATCATGTGAAGGCTAGTGCTAGCGTTTTTTTCAGGAATTGCGGCGGGGGTGGTCCTCAACAATTTCCAGGATCTTATGTCGAGTGAACTTTTTTTCTTCTTAAAACGAATGTGTATGTGCCTGGGCGTGTGTGTTTCACCAACACCACGAGACCCGTCGTCAGCCACCGCCCCACTTGGTTTCATCTTTGTTGGCGCTAAACACGTACGCACGCGCACACAAATACACTGAATGGGTTCACTATTTTCTATTTAACCAAACTCTTACTGCAGGGAATACAGGGTGAAAAACCTTCAGCTAGATGCTTACATATGGCAAACGCGTGCGTGTGCATACACACTCGCACACACGGATATTACTTATCGACGGGTTAGGTCACGTGACGCGAGGTCAAGTATGGGTTTTCGCCGCCAGGGTCAATCATGACTTTAGTCCACTGAACGACGCTCTATCTGGGCCAGAGTCCAGTTCATAGGCTGCACGGGTCGTACATCGCACCCCCTCCCCACAAAATAAATAAATAAATAAAACAATAATAATAATTTGGCGACGCTAACGCAGCAAGATCAAGTCCGTGTTTATTCGGAGAGGCCTCTCGCGAGGAAGGTGCTGTCACGTCACAAGGGATCAAACAGGTGACACCCACCCAGGGGGCCGTGAGTGAGTGACTTATATCTCAGGAAAAGGTCAACGAGCGCCTGACTGATAACAACGATAACAACGGGATCTTCGTCGATGGAAACGCTCTCTCTCTCGTTATGCTGCTAATTCTGACCCAACAAGTCATAGAAAGAAGGTCCTCTCGTGACGTACTGGGCGAGGTCAAAAGACGACAACAGTGTCTTGTCATGTGAAGAGGCGTTCCCATATGGACCGGTGGGGTTAGCCGCCATCGACAAGTCGAGTGTTTTATGAGTTCCTTCAGGAGCTGGGGCATCCGGGCGGGTCCTCCTCGTGAGGGAAGGGGTATTGAACAAAAGATTTCTCTCATCCGCTTCCACGAGTTCCACGACCACGCCAACCTCTGCCACGTCACTCCTGCAACTTCTCTATACCGTGTCTCCACCTTCTGCCTAGTCTCGTTCTTCCCAACTTGCCACCTCGCGGCGTCCAGTCAGTCAGTAACGCACCTGCCCTAGAATCTTATTTGCTTTCTCTGAGGAGAAAATATACTGCTTAGATGATTTGAGATAATTATTGATAATTACGCCGAGATCCCTTTCACTATCCATTTTTGTTTACGAATTTCCAAATAACTTGTAATCGTACTTAGTTACTTTTTTCTATGTTCATAATCTTGCATTTACTTGTGTTAATTTTCATTTGCCACTTTTCAGACCATTGCTAAAGTTTATCTAAATTTTCTTGAATATCTAATTGGTTTAAGTGATCATTTGTCATTCCGCAGTTTTGTATCACCTGCAAATCTGGCAAAATAGATTTCAGTCCTTGGTCTATATCATTTATATTGTATATACTATGAATAGAAGTGGCCCAAGAACGAAACCCTGAGAAACTCCATTCGTGATATTTTTTTCCATCTAGAATTTTTGCCAGTTAGAACAGCACTCGGTTTACGATCGTTTAACCAATTACTAGTCTAGCTTAATGGGCTACCAATGATTCCGCGTGAAGCTAATTTAGCGTGTCTTCCTTCATTCTGTCTCCATCGCCTTCGTGGAGCATGGATGATGAATACTAGTGGGGATACTTGTGGTGATGGTTGCAATGGTGTGGGTGGTGATGACTGTACTGAAGGAGGTTGTATTGTCGGTCGTACTCGTGGTGGTTACAGGTGGTGGTGGTGATGGTTGTGAAAGTAGTGGTGCTGCTTCCGGTGGTGACAGTGGTGATTGCGACGGTGGCGGTACTGGTGACAGTGATGGTGGTGATAAGGATGGCCATGGTGACACGCCCTGCCTGAATTCCGGAGGGCGCCCCCGACGGTTTCCTTTCCTTTCCCTCTCCTGACCCAGGTAACACCATCCTGCACAGACAAAAGACAGGCCTAGCATGTCCCATGACTCAAGTCCTCCTCCTCCTCCTCTCATTCCTTCCCTTCCACTTTTCGCAACCAGCCTCAAGGCCTCAATGGAGGCCTCGTTTCAGTCTGACCCAGTCCTGCTTGCGGCCCCTCCTCTCCTTTTCTGCATCCTTCTCCCCAACTTATGCTCTCCCTCCCTCCCAAACCTATGCATCTCCTATCAACATTCTATGTCTGCATCTCTCTCTCTTTCCCCCTCTACTAAACTTCATTTCACCCTCCTCTCTCTCGTTCGCTCTCGTGCGCGATGGTACATGCACGCGCGTATGGGTGTGCGTGCGTGAATGCCTCTGTGCATTGGCATTGTGTGCGTTCGCGGGTGCAGCGTTCTTGAACACATCTACTTGTGTTCTCCATGACCAGTTGTGCAACGCTGGTCAGTTTCTCGCCGCCTCGCTTTACGTCTCTCGACTTTTGACTATACTGGTTTCTTTTTTTTTATTTCACGCATTTTGATAACTACAGCAACTGTGGTGGTGACGTTTCGATGATGATGATGATATCACAACGTTATACTAGTACCACACACGTGTGGGCCTTTACCCAGACGAACGAAACCCAATATTTACATAATCGAGTTTTATTGATGTAAGCACTTCGCCACAAGTTCTTTTCATAGGGACTAACACATGGCATGACCTCGGTGACCCCGAATGAAAAAGGCTCTATTCAGCAAAGGGGTCTAATGTGTTCAGGTGTCAGTTTATAGGTTCCTATGCCTTTAGCCAAAATAATACACAAGGAAGTGTACATGGCCAATCATCAATGTTAAGGACAACTAGGCCCAACCCTAGAGGAGGGGCCTCAGCCCCACAATAGGGTTCGTCGAAGCTAACAAGGAAGAGGCAATTCAGTCAAACCAAGTCTAAGTCAGTTTAGTCTTAGTCTCATCGGTCCATGCCCAAGTCAGAGTCTAACAGTCTCAATCGGGCATATGACTGCGTTTTGGGCATATCACCAGTAAGGTCTGTATAATAATTTTATGTCCAGCCTCCCGCACACAAAAACACTACTCATATAATATGCAAAGTGCAACACATCAAATAAAATAATAAGAAACAGATAAAATAGTCTCATTCAACAACACAAGACCCAGTAGGCTATATGCTATCATGCATATTTGCATGATGTTCGCGGTTCCCCTCATGAATCTGCTACACCTACCTATACGCTAACATGGAATGTAAAGAGGAACGCGACACAATTGGTTGACCCGCGCATACTGTGGCCACGAACCGTGCCACAGCTGTCTTCACTCCAGTCCCCCACGGCTCTTTTTGAAAATAATAATAATAACAATAATAATAATAATAAAACACTATTTCCTGCTCACTCTGTCCTGGCACATATATAAATGCGTCCGTTTGGCCGCTGGACGTAGTCCTCCTTATAGACATACATTTACTTATGTCCTTCCCTAATAGGCCGTGTGTATCTACTTCATTGTAATACACAAGAGAGGAGCTATGCTCACGAGATCCCGTCTCCCTTTTTCCAATATGTGTATGTGTGTGCGTGTGTGTGTTTGCGAGTGATGTGTGTGGACGCATACACACAAGACGGCACGAATGCATGCCTATCATATGCGTGCACATGCATATGTCTTGCATTGCGTAGGCCAAGGCCACATTGTTCGACAAAGGTCCCCACTCACCAGCGAAATGCATACTAAGAATATTAACGTACTAACGAGCACCTTCAACACGGCGGCGCCCTTCAAAGATTTTGTTATGGCTACCAAAGACAACTGATATCTTCATGCAGCCAGAGGGGGGGAGGGAGACTCGTGACCTGACGAGGGTCTCGGTCAATCGAGATTCCCTTCATGCCGGAGTCCACCCCCTCACCTGTCCTCAGCCAGAATTAAATCCAACGAGTGCGTCACCGCGTTGAGGGCGTTGTGAGGAGCGCTCGCAATCCGGGAAAGGTCACCCAGGCGAGACCCACTAACTTCACATACCCACCGACCGAGCGAGCGGCCGATCGACCTTTCCTGCATTCACAGCCGCGAGAGAAATCTTAATTGACACGACAGAACAAAAAAAAAAAATGCTCTTCAGTCCCACGGCTCGCCTCGCGGATCCCGCCGGACGATTTTTACACTGGTCTGGGAGCTTCTCCGCCTTTTGTTTACTGCCACAAATGATCGACACACATCGTGCGGCGTTCGGCTGCAGCAGTAGAAGCTTCACTCGAAGTGCCGGGAGTTCTCATCGAACTCTCCTCCGTTTCTGCACTCCACCTCTTCCTGCTCGGCGGCGGAGTTCTTCACATAATTTGTTCTCAAAAACGATCAAGACTTTTGTTCACCTGGGGAGAGGGGGAGGGGATCCCCAATTGAAGAAATCGCTCGATGGATAAAGACCTCCCCCCTCCCCCACCTCCGCTCCCGGGCGAGTCCTGATCTCGAAGTGATAATTGAAATCCCTCTGTAGGAACCCCCAACCCTCCCCGGCGGGTCCCACATCGCATGAGGGTCGACTTCCTGGCTGACACCAGGTACAGCGTTGCCCAAAACAATTTTAATCAAATATATGCCGTAGTACTGAACAGACTCCCCCCTTGAACATGACATTATTGATAGTTCATTCAGGCACCAAATGTGATGCAACTTTGCACTGAGCTGAAGGGCGGGCGGGTGGGCGATCGGGTACGGTAGGACTGAGTCGGCCCACTCTCAGTCGCTGAAGACCTTCTACGGGAGAGGAGAGACGGAGAAGAGGGAGAGGAGGGGGAGAGGAGAGAGATGGGAGGTGGAGGAAAAGGAGAGGAGAGAAAAAGGAGAGCAGAGGGTGGGGAGGAAGAGGGAGGGAGAGGGAGAAGAGGGAGGGGAGGGGACGAGAGGGAGATGTGGAGAGGAGGGGAGCGGGAGAAGAGAGGTGGAGGAGAGAGGGAAGTAGAGGGGAAAGGGACGAGAGGAAGGGAAATAAAAGGGGAAAGGGACGGAAGAGAGGAAGGGGAAGGTGCAAGGTTCGTAGCGGTGTCACTAAATACCGTTCAATAGTGACTGCATAAAACTCCCACCTTCCTCTCCATCCCTATTCCAGGACGGAGAGAGAGAATGGTGAAGGGAGAGGGGGAGGGCACTGTGTATATGTCCATGTCGTTGAGTTGTTTGTCTAAGAAAGTCATTATCTTATTTTTCTGGCAATACCGCCGCTACCTCCACCCCGTCATGGAGGAGGGGCACCCCCCACCCCCGACTCTTCCCACCTCCAAGTTCTACACGTGCCACTTTCAGTGAATCAGTCCCCTATGCGCACCTACGTGTTAATACCTCGCCAAGGAAACGCAATCAACGAGATCGCAACCTTACCCAATTTTCTGAAATGAAATAATACATATATACATACACATACAATATATATATATATATATATATATATATATATATATATATATATATATATATCAGGTCAACGGCGTCTTCGTTAGTAGTATACTGAGCACCATCCCCTACCTACAGCTACCACCCTCGGAATCTCGTAAATCCCCCCCCACTACCGATTTGGGAACAACAGTTTCAAATGATGAATTTATCTCCGAGAGGGAAGGAGAGGGTGGAAGAGAGGGAGAGGGAGAGGGAGGGGGAGGGGGAGAGAGAGAGAGAGAGAGAGAGAGAGAGAGAGAGAGAGAGAGAGAGAGAGAGAGAGAGAGAGAGAGAGAGAGAGAGAGAGAAGAAGAGTGAGAGAGGAAGAAGGAGAGGAAGAAGGATAGAAAGGAGAGACGAAGGATATATATATATATATATATAAATATAGAAAGAGAGAGAGAGAGAGAGAGAGAGAGGAAGGAGAGAGAGAGAGAGAGAGAGAGAGAGAGAGAGAGAGAGAGAGGAGGGAGAGAGGCAGAAGGAGAGAAGGAGAGAGATAGAGATATATAGAGAGAGGGGGGGAGGGAGAGAGACAGAGTTTTTCGATTGTTCCCCGTGAACTTGTGAAGCACTGCTTTGTGCTCAGACCCCTGTAGAGTCACAGTTCACTTTCGCCTGGCCTGAGGAAAAACAAGTTTGTCCTCCTCGTCCTTCCCGCCCGGCTCGAACCGAAGTGACCCAACGAGCGCCTCCGTTATTCCCCATGAAAAATCAGGAAGACTATTAAATAGGAGGAAGAAGAAGAAGAGGAGGAGGAGGAGGAGGAGGAGGAGGAGGAGGAGGAGGAGTAGGAGGAGGAGGAGGGGGACTGAGCCTCGACATCACTACTATTACTACTAATATCACCACTTACTCTCGGCCAACTAACTTGGCGTGCCTTCCACACGGGGACGCCCTAACAACGTGCGATATTATTCTGCTGAAGGGGAGGGGCGGACCCTAGTTGTCGGACAGTCTTGATGGATCGGGACCCCGCCTCCCCAGCCACAGATGAACGACATCGCCTTGCAGCAGGAACAACATCTATCGAGAGGGTCGTCATGCTGAAGATTCCATCAACAGAAGATGCTCACGTGATCATGAATAAAAATCTCTGCCCTCGCTCACCCCCTCCTACACCGAATCATTACAATCTAAACATCTATGGGGGAAAGGAGGAAGAGGTCACGCCGGGAGGCGCTTAGCTGCGGCCGATGCCCTCGTCACCTTTGCCCAGTACGCCCGAACTCCCTGAGCAAGTGACAGTCACCGGTAGCCGTTGGACTGGTGCCAAGGTCCCCGTGGTTGATTGATTTAAGACATTTTTGGTTTGAAGGCTAAGCGACGGAGCCGGTAGGCCATTCAGCGCATAAGGGTCCCTGTGGCACGGCGAGAACAAAACCCACGCACGCACCACAGTGGATCATCCAATGTCACGGTCATTATCACACCAACACGGTAGACAGACATTAACGTCCGGCCTGGCCGCTTTCTCCGGCACGCCCTTGCCGGACAACATCCATGGCTGGGCTGGCGACGCGGCCTCCCTTGTTGAACCGGCCGCGGGCCTTGGCGGGGTTTACTCCGGCTAGCGGCGGCCGATCCTGCACCTCTCAACTTTCAAGGTATTTCGTTGTGTGTGTCAGTTTTTTTTTTTTTTTAAGACCAAGGGGAAACATCAACTCCAAGAAACCACCTCGAACAACCCTGCCAGGGATGTTGCCACCACCTACGTTTTTTTTTTCTTTTTTATTCCGGCCAACTCCAGGCGGTTCTACTCAGTGTGAGAGAACGAGATGGAGGGGGCGAGATCTTTCCTACACCTGTTGGAAGGTCAAAGCAAAACGTCTGGCCGTGAGTGCCCCCCCCCCTCTCTCCAACTTCGTCTCACCTAGCGAAGAATCCGTCGTCATAATGAATAGACTTGATAGCAGGAAAACAACCCCTTTCAGTACGGTGACGCACGATACAAATATTATTTGACTCAACACCAAACGATTCTATTAAGCTCGAAATATATCGCCGTTGCTAGGGAGGCCAAGCCTAACCTCTCAATTCAACCCGTCGTAAGGTAAGATGTCACTCGGGCGAGAGCCAGGCAATTTCAATCAGCCTAGAGGGCGTCAATACAGCGACGAAGCGTGTGTGTGTGTGTGTGTGTGTGTGTGTGTGTGTGTGTGTGTGTGTGTGTGTGTGTGTGTGTGTGTGTGTGTGTGTGTAGGGTGGGGTAACGTGACGTGTGTCTATGACCAAGGAATCTAGGCGTGCCCTGACACACCCCGCCTCCCCCAACCACCTTTGCCTACAGGAAGTGAGAGGAATTGTCAAAGTCACAGAGTATGTTTGTGCTCACGTCCGCCCATGCGTGCAGTGTTGGGGGACTGCGGGCGTACACGTCTGTGTACTTGAACACACGTGTGATGCACCACGGTCTTGGATCACGTGCTTCATTCCTGACTGACGATTTATACCTTCCCGGATGAGACCTTGCAGTTCGTATATCGATGTATGGGGAATGCTATGACCTTACACTTTTACCCACACACACACACACACACACACACACACACACACAAACACACACACACACACACACACAATGGGAAGGAGTTTACGCGTATGTTGATGGGGTAAGTGGGGAGGGTGTGTGTGCACGTAATGACGCTCTCATCTAAGGTGACAGAAGGAACAATTAAACAAAATTTATGTGAAAGCATGCGTGAAAGTTTCACAAAGAAGGCGTTCTTCAACAATACAAAGGCAACATGACGTGTCGTCTTGTTCTCGTATTATGACCTCATCAATGTAATCTGCAGAAGATGAATTTCGACGCTGTCAACCTCAGATTTTGATCACCTCGTGCGACAAACCGTTCCCGAGAAACACCAAAGACTTTTGGCAAATCCGCACATCCGACAACGCAGCTTTTGTCGGTGGCACAGGCTCACAATCAGGATGGGAAAGGCGAATACGCCTGCAGCCCTCTATTTGCTCTTTATGGGACATCTAAGGCTACACTAAGCTTGCCCGATTCTTCCCGTAACACACTGATTCTCAATGTGGGAGCCAAGGCAAACATTTAAGGGGACCATGGCCTACTGTTAACTGTTACATATTATACATTTCTATAAACCGTGAGGAATCTGAATGCAAGTTAAACATATTACAAAAATGAATAAAATATAATTATGATTGTCAACTTTGTAACAAAGCAAAGAGTTTCTCATCAACATTTTATCAATATATATATATATATATATATATATATATATATTGAATAAAATATTGATAGATTTTGAATGATGATGGAGAAAGAAATGAGGAAATAATAGGAGAATTTAACGCTGACGTTTCGACCTCAACATAAAGACACTAACGCGACGAATGAAAATAGTGTGGTATATAAAATTCCGTGTAAAGGTTGCCCTTCAGCATAATATCGAGAATCTGGTCGAGGACTTAAGAAAGGGATAATTGAACATAAAAATGATGTAAAAGCGCACCGAACAACTAATTCTATAGTTAGGCACACTGAAGAACAAGATCATCTCCCTGATTGGAATAATGTGGTTGTTCTTAGAGGTTATACAAAAAAGTTGAGAAAAACAATTGAAGCTGCATATATATATATATATATATATATATAATATCAATGAAAACATAAATAATAGAGAAGGTTTCGTAAGTCTAGCAAAACCTACTAGTCATATAATAATTTCAGAAAATAATAAAAACCTGTGCATTAGGCTCTCCCAGGTGGCCCGAGAGATGAAGGCAGTGGGTATATTTTGTCCGATTGTGATCAAATGTTGTTAGCTTTGATAAAGACACTGCGAGGTCGAAACGTCAGCGTTAAATTCTCCTACTATTTCCTCATTTCTTTCTCCATCATAATATATATATATATATATATATATATATATATATGTATATATAATATATATATATATATTCAGGGTGGGATTTGTGAGAAAAATGAAGGGGAACCACACAAATGTTGAGAATTCATGAAGTTGGGGAATGGAGTGAAAAAGGTTGAGAGCCATTGGGAGGTCTGACCTCAAGAAGGGACCTACGACAGGACCTTGTATGTCTCCCACCTACACAGAGGGACGTTGGAGGGAATCATTTCCGCCTCTCTGAGGTGGCATCCTAACCCAACAATCACTGTGGCTTCCACTTCCCTGAACGAAGTCCGAGCACACTGGGCAAAGGCGGCTATCTCGGTCGTAGTTCAGCGCCTCCTGGCGTTAGTCCCAACACACCTTTCAGAGACGTCACCCATGAATGTCTTGTTGCTCAGTTGCACCTCTTCGTTGAAGCCAGGCCTGGTGGCTGCCCATTTCAACGTGACGGCGTCTGGATGACCCCTCCCCCACTCCCACTCCCCCAGGAATCCTAAAACTGTTTTAAACGAAAACGCTCGCATTTAGTATATATTTTGCGATCTTAGGTATATATACACATTTCCCGTATGCATGGCGCAAGTAATGTAGTAAATGCAATGTCTAAACACATTTAGAGAAAAACCTTTTTACTCCTCACCCCCCCGCCAAGTCCCTACGACAGGAGGGGGAGCGCCACAACGAGACCCTCTCCTGCTGCTGCTGCTGGTAGTAACAATGAAGGGGATATGTTCGAATGGACGCGTGGGAAGATGGTTATTGCCGCAGGGGAGGAAATGAAAAATAAATATAATAAAAATAAATAAATAAATGAAATATATATATATATATATATATATATATATATATATATATATATATATATATATATATATATATATATATATATATTCAGAAGTCTTTGACGTGAAGGAGATATCAACCGACCGATACCCTCTCACGTGCATGACAACCGTCAGTCGCTGTCGGCCGGAAACCCATTAAAACGTTACTGTACTGTGGGGTTAAAAAATTAACACGCACACACACCTAGCACGAGAAAACTGCACCAACTATAGCTATTGCCAAGACAGGAAATAAACGAATACACAAAATACATAACGCATCCGTGAAGGGGTGCTTACGCGGCGGGGGAAGTGTGGGTGGGGGGGGGCATCAGTTGCTAAAGTCTACGCCCCCTCTTCCTTTCCCATCAGGCCCTTCGAAGGGGGCGGGGGTCTACCTCCCCGCGCCTATGCCCAAGTGTCATCCCGTTGAACACCTTTCTCCAAATCGTCATTTTCTCGTAATAGTAATTGTGAAGGATATCCGCGCACAGGGAAAAATCACTTAATATATAAATGTACATACATGTGTGCATATAAGTGCACCCGCGCCTCACGGTCAGCCTTAAAGCATGACAGATTTAACCGCAGAGATGTATCGAGCGGTGAAGTGCCCACTGGTCCCGTTCTCGTTCTAAAAATGTCTATGAGTACGATCTCCTCACTTTTGGAGCTTAGTGGTCACTCGATCCTATCCTAACGCCAGCCTGTTTTACTCAGCTTGTGAAAAACGGCTTGTCCTTCATGGGACCAGGTCCGCACAAGCCATCCATCCATATGTTACCCCAGATCTCTCTTGCACGAAATTCACGAGTCCCAGCCAACCAGCATGTATTTACCTAGTTGTATTTTACGGGAAGGGGAGCTATGTTCGTGGGGCCCCGTCTTCATATCTCATTTTATCTAAACTGTTTTTAAATTCATGTATTGTTTTTGCACACACCACTTTCTCATCTAAATTGTTCCAAATGTCTATTACTCTCAGGGGAAATGTGTGTGTGTGTGTGTGTGTGTGTGTGTGCAGATTTGGATAACTACTTGGTTTTGTAGAGGTGAACGAGACCAATTTTAATGTCTCGGAAATATCTGGCAAAATCAATTTATTGGCGAACGTCTTTACATCGTAGTGCACACTTCCGGGTGAATTATGAAAAGGTTACATATCGGGTGAATTATGAAAAGGTTACATATACAAATATATATATATATTATATATATATACATACACATATGCTTGATTATTATACACAAATAGATATGATAAAAAGTTTAATGAGTCACTCGAGGATGAGGGTGAAATACAATTTTTACAATATTGGCAGAGTAAAGACACCGGAATTTGCGGAAACAGATTACGTGGGAAAACTTAACCATAGAGAACTGAGGTACTGTCGTGTCACTACATATTGTGTATGTATATACAAGTGTATATATATATATATATATATATATATATATGTATATATATAAAGAAATATATATAAAAATATATATATACATATATATATATATATATATATACATATATATACATATATATATATATACATACATATATATATATATATATACATACATATATATACATATATATATACATATATATATATATATATATATATATATATATATATTGGAAGTAGGCTTAATAATGCATGCGTTGTTAAAGTCAACAGCTACGATAGCGGTCGTCTGGATGCAGATCTCTTAGTAAAGTACTGAAGTCCACGGTATTTTCCTCTAGACGTCTTTCGGTCTCTGGCCATCTTCAGGTGTTAACTGGTCGAATTGTTGACAGAGAATGACTCGGTTTGGCCGCATGTTGATATATATCGGCGGGGAGCGGAGATGTACGCGAGCCGAGGTGAGCGGTGGGGGCGGGAGGGGGGGGGGCGCACGAGGACCGCAGGTCCTCCACCGAGAGATGGGACACGAGGGGGCGGCGTCTTCGGAAGCCGATGGGTGCTTCCATAGGGCGGCGGGGACGATGATGTGCTGGCCGTACAGCGCCAGTTCCCCGTCGGCGGAGAGGGCGTCCCGGAGTTTCCAATACGGGGGGACAGAGTTGGGTAGGGCGAAGCGGTTGGACGGGAACCCGGAGGACACGCAGGTAAGCAGGTGGCCGTAGGCGGGGTTTATCCGTGCCGCGGCCCGGAGTCTTTGGAGCGTCCTGTCGGCGTCGGTGGCAGGCGACGGGTCGTCCTCGCGAAGCGCCGGCGCTGTCGGTGACGACGCTCATAATGTGAGGATGGGGATGAACGGATGACGGTCCGTCATCAACGTAAGTGGGGCAATTCAAACGGATATGTTTTGCGTTTGGACGCGGCCCAGGTGACTGCAAGCATCTCCAGTGATAGTGACGTATCGGGTTTCGGCGTCCGTCACACTGGACGAGACGTAAGTGCCCCTGACCATAGCCTTGGAGGAAGGCGTCCCCGATGCAGAAGAAGCGCGACGCATCCGTCTGCAGTACCACTGGCGGGGGGAGGGGGGGGGTCGAAGGGCGCCAGCACGGGTGGCGACAACAGAGCTCGCCTCACCGACAGGCGTGATGCTCCATTGGGTCAAGTTCTTCCTTGATCCTGAAATGTGAACGGTATCGGCCTGAGCGTGTGGGAGGCGAGGGGCACCGCGTTGTTTTTCGGGTGGATTCTCATGGGGGACCCATCTTTCGTAGGGGGGGGCGGTGCGGAAGTCATCCTTGGAGACCAGCACGTCGCTAAATTCCCGTAGGAAGTAGTCGCGAGCGGCGGCTGGTGAGCTGTCAACATATAGTGTTAATTCGGCGCACCTGTTCGCGTACGTCACCGCCATGATAGGCTAGGCTCCATGCACAGGTTGTTCGCGCGGGGGTTGGGGGGTTGGGCTCGGGCGATTGCTCAATATCCACGGGAGTGGGATGAAAGGCCCATTTGTTCGTATCACGTCCACGAAAGAGCGTCATACTGTCGCACATGTTCTGGTCCAGCATGCACACTGTTGCACGGCACTGCACTCACGGTCCAGCATGTACACTGCCGCCCATTCGTCTACTTCCGTCAGCACTTCGTTCACGTGCGCACCACCGATTCGCGTATCATCCTATGCAAGGTGCATGCAATTGCAAGTAATACTACTCACTGCGCCATGTTTGCAAGCATTCCTGCAAGCAAAGGGCAACAGTGAAACACGGGGGGACGATTTACGCGTTTATTAATCAGTGGGTTGTGTACATGGGAGCGCGAGGTGCGCACAAGAAGACAGACGGATATTGACTGGCGTGGGGGCAACGTCGTTCGCTACACAGAGCGAAGACGATGCAACACCTAGTATAAGTATTAAAAGGGGCCTTATTGGCCATATAAAAGGAGTCCTTGTATGGGAAGCATCACTGCTGGTCAGGGCACACCACAACACCATGGTACCCTGCTCTATGCTAGTATCCTTGGCCAAAGCACTACACCACAATCCTCATCTCTTCTTTCCTTGTGTAAGTACACTCTACTCTCTTCCTTCACCCCTCCCCTCTCTCTCACACACACTTTGTGCAGTCCCCATCTTAATAATTCCACCCATGCTATTTTGTGAAGTAGTGCTGTCCCATTTCATTCCAAAAGTTCGAAACTAAAAGCCTTTTAATCCACACTGTCAGTTTGTAGGTATATGTGTGTGTGTGTGTGTGTGTGTGTGTGTGTATTTACCTAGTTGTATTTTACGGGAAGAGAGCTATGCTTGTATAGTTTTTGCACTCACTGTTTTCTCATTCAGCTTGTTCCAGATATCTATCACTGTGTGTGGGAAGCTATTCTTTTTCAGACCTCTTCTGTAACTATCCTTTTAAATTTATTTTTATGTGTGTGTGTGTGTGCCTGCATGTACGTGCACATATTGTACACATGCAATGTATGCAATGTGACTACACATCTCGAGTTGAGGGTTCACAGGGCATATCTAATAGGAGTACACACACACACACACACACACACACACACACACACACACACACACACAAGGTTTGTTAATTGATCCATTATTTCTTTTTGAGTTACTTATATTTCCCTCATCGGGGGTGGGTTGCACTTTACTCCCTTCATCCCAATGCCATACTTTTTCTCTAGTGAAAACAGACTTTAAGTGATTGTTCATGACTTCAGCCATTTCTAAATCTTCTGTGTACTCTACTGTATATTTCCATGACAGTTTCGCCATTTCCTGTTTATTTTCAAGTTTACCATTCACATATCTATAGAATTGCTTAGGTTGATCTTTACATTTTTTCCTCTCTGTGCACTTTTCCATATTTATTACTTTGGTTAATGTATATTTGCCACTCTTGTTTTTTTTTCCCATCTTTTCCAAGCTTTACCTCTTCTATCTTTTGCCTCACTGCATCTTCTATTGAACCAGCACTTAATATACACCTCTTCTTGTTTCTGTCTTGGTACGTATTTATCCACTCTTTCATTACAGATTTCCATCAAAATCATCCATTTATCTTCCAATTGCGTCTCTTCATTGTAGAATTTTCCCCAATTTGAATTTTGAAAGAATTTCTTAAATTTCCCAAAGTCTGTTTTGTTGTACATCAGTCTTCCTTTTCTGTATTTCTCATTTCTCTCTATATATAATTCCTCCTTTAGTTCAAATTCTATTAATATGTGATCACTCTTTCCAAATGGTGTCCTGTATTCAATTTTATCCACAATTTCAGGTTCTGTTATAAGTATTCAATCTAGTCTCACCTGTTCATTACTTCTATATCTGGTATTTTCTTTTACCCATTGTGTCATTCTAGGTTCTAGTCATGTCAAATAATACATTTCCCCATATATCCTCTCCACCTTTCACTGTCATTCCTTCCCAACAGATTTCTTTGCAGTCAACCCCTTCCATACGGTGCCGCCTATGTAGGCGGCATGAGGAGCAAGTGGATATGCGAGGCTGCCATATCGGCATCTTGATTATATTTATTGTAGTTGCCCCTGCATAATGACATACTCTCTAAGCTGTCTTCATCACATTTTCTATGGTTATCAAAATTCACGGGTGAGAGAACGATCGATATAAGCGGTAACAATTTTTTATGATGCGAGTATTAATACGAAACATCGTACGTCTGGCAGCTAATGCTGCCCGCGAGATTTTGGCCCGTAGTGAAGTGGTTAAAATCTCCAATAAGTATCAGGTTACCTCCATCTTTCAGCATCTTGTTAAAAGAATGCCTTGTATCTTACATTTTTGAATGCTTGCCCTCTTTCCAAGAGCCCATTTTTGAGGGGCACATAAATCACCACAAACTCTCTACTTTTCATGTTGCTATCTTCAAATTTTATCAAGATCATTTCTACAGTTTTTACCCTCTGTAACATTCATCACATTTAATTTTTTTTTTTTTTTTGTCCAGAGTTACAACTCCTCTGCACTGTTTCTCATCTCTTTTTAATCCAATGTTTATTTAACCCATGTCAAACTCTATTTGGTGGAAGTGAACCCCTTAATTTTGTCTCTGCAATTCCCATTATGTCTGGTTTTTCTTTTGACAGGTAATCATTTAGTTCACTTAATCCCGAGATCAATCAATGTTAGTGTAAGCCCCTTTTAAATTTTTCCTTCTCCATCTTGATTTCTGTTCCATTCATTTTGTTTACCGGAACATACCATTTTCTCAGCCTTATGTCTAAGACTCTCCAATAGAACTCCTTTCGATCTCCATTCTCTTTGCATTTTTTCTTTGGCTTCACCTCTTCATGTTTTCTCTATTTCTCTTTCATCAACATTCAGTTCTCATTTTATCCATATACCTCACTATACGACTGATTGCTATAAAGTAGGCAAAACAAATGTTGGGTGTATGTGAAAGCCCCAGGCAAAAATTGAGGGGGGAGTTAGCAGGGTCCATGAACACAACACCCCTATTTACATGTAAAACCCCCCCCTCGATATACAAATTTTCGCATTGCAACCAGTCAGCTGGGAACACAACTCTGTTGTATAGTGAGGCATTCCTGTATTGTTGTAGTGTTCACTCTTTGCTAACTTTCCTGATTTTGCTAGTATGTCTTCTACTACCATTTGTGACCTTGATTTTATCTTTAGAGGCAGATTTCTTTTTTTTTTAATATTGTCTCATTCTATATACTTTCCTTTTCTACTTCTTGGTCTCCATCTTGTACTTCTTTTAGAAGTCTTTTTGCTATTTCTTTTTCTCCTTTTTCTCAAGTACCTAACCAGGACATTTTTTCCTTTAGTCCATATACTACAATACTTTTTTTACCCACTGTATCTCTAACCCAATTTGCTTTTTCTTTGATTACTTGAATATTTGTGTCCTTTACATTCTCCTGCATTTGTTGTACTTTTTCCTTAATAGCTAATCTCTTCATTTTCTGTTTTCATTGCATTTCTTAATCCACAAATTTTCCTCTCCTAAATTTCTTCAATGCTTTCAGACATGCCTCTATTTTGTAATTTACCTTTTTTTTTTTATTCTCACTATTGGTCTCCTTTTTTTTCCCATCTTTTCATTTTCACATTTAACCTTAATTAATTCTTTCTTAATTCACTTAATTCATTATTTATTTCAGCATTCTTTTTCTTTAAATCACACACCTCTTTAATTTGTGGTCCTTTCTTAAATTCATAATCTTTCTATAGTTCCATGAATTCTCTATCCCATGAGTTTCTATTAAAACTTATCTCCCTTTCCATGTCTGTGATTTGACTCAAATTTCTTCCATGCTTACCAAATCCACAAAAAGGATCATCAGTACTTAGCCTGAGCAGTCCCCTTAGACATAGTTCAAGAAAGGAATGGATGGGCTGATTGTGCCTTCCTGGACTTACAAAAAGCTTTTGACAAAGTACCACACAAAAAATTATTAAAACTGGAACATACAGGAGGGATACAAGAGAACCTACTAAAATGGGGACTTCCTGATTGGTAGAAAGATGAGAGTAGTGCTCAGAGAAAAATATTCAGGTTGGAAAAAGGTGATCAGTGGAGTTCCAAATAAAAAATTTTGCTATTTATGTGAATGACATGGATGATGATGTGCAATGTTACATGAGCTTCTTTGTAGATGATGCCAAATTGTTAAGGAAAGTAAAAACTGAAAAGGATTGCGAATCACTATAGGAAGACCTGTATAAGGTATGGAACAGGAGTCATAAATGGGAAGTGGACTTCAATATTAACAAGTGTAGCATAATGGAGTTTGGCAAAAGTAAAAATAGAACATCAGGGCAATATAAAATTGGAACTAAGGAGGTAAAGAAGGAGAGATCCGAAAAAGATTTGGGTGTAATCATCCCAAACAACTTGTCCTATGATAAATAGATAAAGTTGTCGGAGAATCCTATAACTTGCTAAGATCAATAAAAGTGGCATGTACATATTTGGATGAAGAAGTACAGACGCTCCTCTACTTACGTTCATTCGTTTTACGTTTTTTTCAATTTTACGTTTGAACTGTGAAAAAAAAATGTAAAAAAAAAAAATTTTGAGTGAATTTTTTAGTTTAGCACGCTCTCCATAGTCAAACGATACTTGCGCATGACGCTGCGTCCATTGTTTACATTGCACAAACGACAAACTGAATATGCCTTGCCTCCTCCTCCTCCTCCCCCTCCTTCTCCACCATCTCAATTTATGTTGCTTGAATTTAATTTATTTGAAATTAATGTTATTATTTTACAATGTTATGTGTATAATTAATGATTTAGGGGTGTTTTATAAGATACGGTAACAGAATTTACGGATGTATAGTACAGTAACAACTTACGTTCATTTTCAACTTACGTTCGGCCGTTCGGAACATAACTAAAACGTAAGTTGAGGAGCGTCTGTAATTAAAAAAATATTGGTCACACTGATAATGCCTAGACTAGAATATGCAGTGACACTGTGGTCACCCAGTACCAAAAAGAATATAAAGAAAATAGAAAGAATCCAGAGAGCAGCAACAAAAATGGCCCCTGCACTTGCAAACTTGTCATATGAGGAGAGATTGGCTAAACTGGAGTTACTGACTCTGGAGCAAAGAAGAGAGGCAATCTACTGACCATCTACAGAATCATGAAGGGCACAGAAATACTCGATACAGAGGACTTGTTAAACTGGGACAAGAGAAAATAAAAAAAAACATAGTTATAGAGGAGATCTGAAGAAAAACAGTTTTCCACATAGAATGGTGGACACTTGGAACAAACTGGACGAAAAAATAGTGTGCGCAAAAACCATTCACAAGTTTAAGAGCAAACTAGACACTGTGAGATACAAAGGCGGGACACCACGAGCGTAGCTTCCCTTTCGCAAAATACAAATGGGTAAATACGAACTTCCGAAGAGTCAACATCTCCTCACTTGAGTTCCATAGACTGTCAGTGTAATTAGCTCCCCTAGAAGAAGGGATTGTTTACTTGACCCAACCCCAGCTTTCTCCAGCCTCTTTAAATTGCACCAACCCTCTACTTTGGAGAAAGAACCAGAAGACGACGGGTGGAGGCCGCCCAGTGTGTGTTAATGCAAAATTGCATCCAGCTCCACAAGCCCAATCTCCCATGACCACCAAGGGGAGCCTCATGCAAGAAGCCCTTGACATGCTGTGCCAATTCTTAAAATGGGAATACCAGTCTTCGCCAGGCTCCTCCACATTCTTCCTTGTGTGGAGATCAGTTTCCCTAAAACATTTATTGCTGAAATTATGCAGTCAGTACCAGGGAGGTGGTGGTGAAGGGGGGTGAACAAGAAGGTGAAGAAGAAGCGTTGGGAGGCAAGGAGGAACAGGAGACAGAGGAAGATGATGATGAAGAAGAGGAAGACATGGGGTATATAGAGGGAGAGGAAAGTTAGGATGAGAAGAAAGAAAGAAGGGAGGTAGAAGAGGAAGAGGAGGTAGAAGAGGAAGAGGAGGAGGAGGTGGAGGGGGAGGAGTGGAACAGTCACAAGTTGTCTGCTCTGGTGGAAAAGTGGTGATAAAATCATGAAACTTGTTTGATGGAAAAGGTCTTGGAGACCCGAGTTCCAGCCTCATGGGAATGGATCTCCATGTGGAAATGAAATTACTGATGGGCTCTAGAGATGGACAGTGCAGAAATCATTATCTCTGGTGCCCAATTCCACAGGGCAACCACCTACAGAAGCCAATCATCAGTCCTGGTTATTTGTCAATGTATGAGAAATCTACATTCCATACTTACACTTTATACAGATAACACCCTGTCTAGCTCTTATCCATAACAAGACCTCAACACTGGCACACTATTCAGATCACTCAAAATGGTGGATAATCCTTAGCCTTAAAACTGTTCTTTAAACAGAGTATTGACTGATTTCATTTTCACAACAGTTAAAACACCAAAACAAAATATGACTGTAAAACAACTGCCCCTAATCCAAAAGAGAAAAAACATCATCATCAGTATGAAGCACACAAAGAACAATGAGGGTCCCCACTTGAAGGCTGCCTTCAACTCGGAACACTTCAGTTCCCACTGTCTCTCTTGAGATGCATCAAGATGCCTTCCTTTCAACCCTTCTCAAACATTCTTGGAGGAAGCCTATCAATAACTTACACCCATTTATCCATAAACCATACACTTGAAGAACAAGAAGACTGGGTTTCAGATAAAAAAAAAAAAATATATATATATATATATATATATATATATATATATATATATATATATATATATATATGAAATATATATATATATATATATTATATATATATATATACATATATATATTATATATATATATATATATATATATATATATATATATATATATATATAATAACTACACACAAAATCAAGTTGTTTTGAGTCCACTGCTGAGCAGCAGCTTCTCCCAGAACATTCAATGACACACAACTGTGTCAATCTCTGCCACATCACTCCTGCAAATTTCTTTATCTCATCTCTCCACCTTTGGTCTTGTCTCTTCCATGCTTGCCATCTAGTGACATCCAGTCTGTAACCCACTTTCTCTATCAACCACCATTCTTTTCTGCTAACTTCCCTGTCCAATTCCATTTTCTTTCTTTTACTGCCTCCAAAATATCTTTCACTCCTGTCTGCTCCCTCCAACTTGCCTTCTTCCTGTCTTTCAATGTTACAGTATTCCCAGCACTGACCTCTCCTTTCACCTCCGTGCACGGCTTAGTTTTTGTCTCCACTGCCTTAATCTGTCTCAGCATTGACCTCTCCTTTCACCTTTGTGCACGGCTTAGTTTTTGTCTCCACTGCCTTAATCTGTTTCAAAGTCTCACATCTATGCATTATAGCTGGCATTGTAGTGATGGTGAATTTTTTGTTTCAGGCACATAGGCATCGGTAGCCTCTTATGATTTTACATTCACCAAATATTTTCCAACCAATTATGATATACCTTTTCATTTTATTTTCATCATTAGTCAGTTTCAACATTTGGGCCAAATAATTATAATCTTCAACTTCAAAGCTCATCAGTAATAATTGCTTTACTTTGAACTTTCAAGTTGAACATTATCTTTACTCTTATTCATCTTCAAACCTACTTTGAAACTTTCCTTTTTCGGATCACTCGACATATCTTGCAAGTCTTCTGCAGTTTCTGAAACAAGAATAATGTCATCCAGAAATCTAATGCAATTAAAGTGTTCCCCGTTCATCTTAAACCTTTACCTTCCCAACTTAATCTTCTAAAAATATCTTTCAGACATGCTTGAGTGAAATCAAGAAAACTACAGACTACAATAAACCTCTGTTATGCTTTTGTAGATTTCAAAAAGGCCTTTACTTTGGTCAAACAAACAGCAATACTAAAGTCTATACACATCGTGCTAATAAACACAATGTATGAGTTCTAGAGAATATTTATGTGAAAGGTGCTGCTGTAATTTGACTACATATACAAACTGAGAAAGGAGCATAGCAAGGTGATACAATTTCACCTGAATTTGCTTGTTCTCTCTCTCTTCTTCTTTACGGAGTTCTTGAGACGATAATTGTGTGTATTTACCTAGTTGTATTTTACGGGAAGGGGAGCTATGCTCGTGGGGTCCCGTCTTCATATCTCATTTTATCTAAACTATTTTTAAATTCATGTATTGTTTTTGCACACACCACTTTCTCATCTAACTTGTTCCAACTGTCTATTACTCTGTGAGGAAAGCTGTTCTTTTTCAAATCTCTTCTATAGCTGTCTTTTTTTATTTTCTTTCCGTGTCCTCTTGTATTTCTGTCATCCCATTTTATCAGATTCTCTCTATCAGTAATTTCTATGCCTTTCATGATTCTGTAAACAGCTATCAAATCTCCTCTCTCTCTTCTTTGCTCTAGTGTCTGTAGTTCAAGTTTTTCTAGTCTCTCTTCATATGATAGTTTTGAGAGTGTTGGTGCCAATTTTGTAATTGCTCTTTGTATTCAAGTTTTTTTATACATTTTTTTGTACTTGGTGACCATATCGTTGCTGCATATTCCAATCTTGGTCTTATCAGGGTGATTAGGATTTTCTTCACCATTTCTTCATCCAGGTATGTAAATGCCACTTTGATTGTTCTTATTAAATTATAAGTTTCTCCAAAAATCTTATTTATATGTTTCTCAGGTGACATATTATTCATAACAATGACTCCCAGGTCCTTCTCATTTTCTACTTTTTTTATTCCTTCTTCTCCCAATTTATATGCTCCTGTTATTCTGTTTTTGCTTTTTCCAAATTCCATTATACTACACTTTTTTGTATTGAACTCCATCTCCCACTTCCTACTCCATTCCTGTACTTTATTTAGATCTCTCTGTAGTGATTCACAATCTTCTTCAGTTTTCACTCTTTTTAGTAGTTTTGCATCATCTGCAAAGAAGCTCATATAGCTTTCAATTCCTTCATCCATATCATTAATATATATAGCAAACATTATTGGGGCCAGAACTTTTCCTTGCGGAACACCGCTTATTACTTCATCCCATTTTGAGTGCTGGTTTCTTATCACTCTCATTTTTCCTTCTTGCAAAAAGTCTTCCATCCAATTTAGTAGTTTTCCCTGTATTGCTCCTCGAGTTTCTAATTTCTTAAGCAATTTCTTATGTGGTACTTTGTCAAAAGCTTTCTTTAGATCTAAAAATGCACAGTCCGCCCATCCATCTCTTTCTTGTATTATATCTATTAGCCTTGAATAGAAACATATTAAATTGGTGACGCATGATCGTCCTTGTCTGAATCCAAATTGCCTTGGATTTAACACCATTTTTTTTCTAAATATTTTACCCATCTACTTTTGATAATTCTTTCACAAATTTTTGCTATTGTACTTGTTAGAGAGACTGGTCTATAGTTGGTAGGTTCTTCTTTATTTCCTCCTTTATATATAGGTACTATATTTGCTTTTTTCCAATCTTCTGGAACTTTTCCTTCTTTCAAGGAACTATTTAGTATGCTATGTATTTTGTCTGCCAGTTCATTCCTGCATTCTTTCAGTATCCAGTTTGCTATTTCATCTGGTCCATGCGATTTTCTGACATCAAGATTACTCAAGTGTGTTAATATTTCATTCTTTGTTACTTCTATTTCTTCCATAGGGGGGACTTTCTCTTTCCATTCGTTCTCTTCAGGTTGTATGTTCTCCCTTGTAAACACTGATTTAAAATGTTTGTTCATAATTTCTGCCATTTCCATTTCCTCAGTGTATTCAACTCCCTCCTGTCTTAATTTCTCCAAGTCTTGTTTGTTTTTCAGTTTATTGTTTACAAATCTGTAGAATAGTTTTGGTTGATCTTTACACTTTTCTATGATATCTTTTTCATGTTTTCTCTTTTCCTCTCTGCACATTTGTACATATTCATTTCTATAACAAGTATATATTTTCCATTTTTCAGGTCTTCTGTCTTTTTTCCATCTGGTCCAGGCTTTGTCTCTTTTGTCTTTTAACTCCCTACAGCTTTTGTTGTACCAGCATTTTACATATTCTTTTTCTTGTTTTTGTCTTGGGACATACTTTTCCACTCCTTTTTTGTAAATTTTTGTCAAAATATTCCATTTCTCTTCTACTGTTGTTTCTTCTTTGTATATTTCTTCCAGTTTTCCTTTTGAAAGAATTCTCTTATTTTATCAAAGTTTGTTTTTTCATACATCATTCTTCCTTTTCTATATTGTTCATTTCTTTTCATATATTTTTCTTCATTAAGTTCCAGTTCAATCAATATGTGGTCACTTTTACTTATTGGTGTTTTATATTCAATTTTGTCCACTATTCTAGGTTCGGATGTAATTACTAGGTCTAGTCTCGATGGCTCTTCTTCATTTCTATACCTAGTGTTCTCCTGTATCCATTGTGTCATTGTATGGTCAGTAACCATCTCAAGTAGAGCGTTTCCCCATGAGCCGTCTCCACCCTTTACTGTCATTTCTTCCCAGCAGATTTCTTTGCAATTAAAGTCGCCCATCATAACTATTTTTCCTCCCTCTTCCATTATCTTGTTTAATGTTATCTTTGTGTCCTCTAACATACTTTTATGTTCACTCTCTTCTCATGAGGCTGTTTTTGGGGGCACATAATTTATCACAAACTTTCTGCTCTTCTTATCTCTGTCTTCTACTTCCATCATTATCATCTCTACTGTATTCTTTCCATATGTGACACACTTCACATTTATATCCTTCTTAGTCAGGAACATAACTCCACCCCCTTCCTTTTTCACTCTGTTTCTAATCCAATAATTATATGCATCATGTCCTACACTGTTGGGTGGTAGTGGACCTTTTAATTTTGTTTCTACAATTCCCATTATGTCTGGTTCTTTTTCTTTCAAATAATCATTCAGCTCATTCAATCCTGTTATTAATCCATCTATATTTGTGTAAGACACTCTTAGTTTTCTGCCACTTCCATTGTGTTCTCTGTTTCCCTTTTGTTTTTCTCTTGTATGTCGACTTTCTTTAGTTTCATATTACAAAGGATTACAAAGGCGGAGCATGCCGACAGGAGACCTTTTGATCCATATCTAGGTCGGATGCAAAAAAAAAAAAAAAAAAAAAAAAAAAAAAAAAAAAATAATAATAAAATAATAAATAAAAATATAATAATGTAAATAAATAAAATACATAAATGAATGCATAGGTATAGTTAAAATAATAAACAAACAGGTAAATAGTAAATAATAAATTGACATAAAACTAATGATAAATGAAAATCAGACAGACAAATGATAACAAAACAAAAACAAATAATATAACAAATTATAATCATTACAGCATCTTAATTAGGTATTTATCTAAATGATTCTTAAAGCTTCGAACTGAACTACATTGCACTACCTGTGCAGGAAGTTTATTCCATTCATTAACTACACGGTTGGTAAAGTTGTTTCTACCTACTTCCAAATTGAATCTATTTCCGGATAGTTTGAGACCATTGTTTCTTGTCTGATTCTCATTCAATGTGAAAATTTGGTCACTTTTGATGTTGTCAATTCCCTTTAAAATCTTAAAGACCTGTATCAAGTCACCTCTAAGTCTACGCTTTTTTAGGGAAAACAGATTCATGTGCTTTAGTCGATTTTCGTATGATTTATTTTTGATATTTGGAATCAGTTTTGTGGCTCGCCGTTGTACTTTTTCCAGTCTGTCAATATCTTTAATGAGATTCGGTGACCATACGGAAACAGCATATTCTAAATGTGGATGAACTAACGATTTATATAGCTTGTTAATGAGTGATGGACTTTTGAAATCAAAAGATCGCGCAATCAGTCCCAGAATCTTATTTGCTTTCTCAGAGGCTGAAATACATTGCTTGGATGATTTGAGGTCGTTACTGATAATTACGCCGAGATCTTTTTCACTATCCACTTTTGTTAACGAATTTCCAAATAACTTGTAATCGTACTTACTGTTATTTTTACCTATGTGCATTACCTTGCATTTACTTGTGTTAAATTTCATTAGCCACTTTTCAAACCATAGAATCTCTTTTTCTGACTCCGTTCTTATCTCGTTTTTTTCCTTTGCTTCAAGTCTTTTCTGTTTTTCTTCCTCTCTTTCCTCTTTATTCATTTCCCTTTTTATCCATACCTTTTTATATTGTTCACTTGTTGCTAGTTTCCCTGTTTTGGATAAGATATTCTCAGCCGTAGTTTGTGACCTGAATTTAATCTTAATTGGTCTGGTCTTGTCTGTACTATATTTCCCGAGCCTGAATTTCTCTTCGATTTGTTTCATTATTTCTGGTTCATCTTCCTGAACTAATTCTAGTAAATTTCTTACTTTTTCATTTTCCTCTTTGATTCTTGTGGTTCTATCTGGGTTATGTTTCTCTTCCATTCCTAATATAATTATACATTTCTTTCTGTCTGCTAAGTCTCTTACTATATTCTCCTTCTGTCTCATCACTTTAATAACTGAGTTTTCAGTTTGTTCATTCATTTGCTGTCTGATTATGTCAGTGAATGCAACTTTGCTATTTTCATGAATTTTTTTCCAACCCTCCTTGTTCTCCTTAAAGACTTTATTCTCATCTTTTACTTCTTTTAACTGTTTTTTTAATTCTTCAATTTCCTTAGTTAAGTTTTTGTTCGCCTTCTCTAGTTCTTCCAATTTTTCAACTCTCCGTATAATGTTGTTAACCCCTTCCATACGGTGCCGCACACGTAGGCGTCATGGACTTAGATCTCGGTGGCAGCAACCAATGCCAGCCGTACGACGTGTCGTAATAATACTCGCATCATAAAATATAGTCACCGCTTATATCGATCGTTCTCTCTTCACCCGTGAATTTTGATAACCATAGAAAATGCGATTACAAAAGAATTAGAAAGAATGTCATTATGGAGGGGCGACTACAATAAATATAATCAAGACGCCGATATGGCAGCCTCGCGAATACACTCGCTCCCCATGACGCCTACGTGTGCGGCCCCGTATGGAAGGGGTTAACATGACCGAACCTACGCTCCAAGTCCTCTATAATCTTATCGACCTTCTCTTCTAGTCTTGTCAGTCGGGGTGTGTGTGTGTGTGTGTGTGTGTGTGTGTGTGTGTGTGTGTGTGTGTGTGTGTGTGTGTGTGTGTCCCCCCCACCCTCTTTAAATCCCTGGAAAATATTCTCATCACTTTCTACTGTATTGCTCTAATCTTTACATTTTTATTAGACATTTCATCGTCGTCGGGGGGCCATTTGTTTACCTTTCGCCTGTCTGTCTGGGTCAAGTCTACTCCTTCCTCATTTCCTTCCATTTCCCTCAGTAATCCCTCCCCTTCTCCTCTTTCCCTACTTTCCTACTACCCCACGAGCAATTTCCCCCATCCTGTAAATACAATAGGCACTTCTCTTTGCGTTGGGATCCACAAAACTTCAATTTTCTTCAGAACGTCTTCTAAGTCGTCCGTTCGTTGAAGTGTGTGTGTGTGTGTGTGTGTGTGTGTGTGTGTACTTATTTACCTAGTTGTATCTTATGGGAAGGGGAGCTATGTTTGTGGTGTCCTGTCTCTGTATCTCGCCATATCTAATCTGCTCTTAAATTCTTGTATTGTTTTTGCAGGGATGACCTGTCATCCAGGAGGTGCCAAGATAAGAGGGGGGGAGGAGGGGGGAGGGGAGTGGAATATATAGGAAATGGAATGGGTAGGAGTGGTTTCTATGCCTTTTTCTTTTTGACTACCCTCTATGTAGGGGGAAAAAGCCTTTGGTATATGTATGTATGTACAGTGGCCGCGAAAAGTTTGGGCGCGTAACAAATGTAAACACTTGTGACATTTAAATAATTATTTAAAGACCTATAAATGGCTTATTACATACCTTATTTACCAAGCGATTTTCCTTTAAGCTTTATGACCTCCAAACGTGCCGGGATGCATCTTGCCAGGTTTTGTACGTGTTGAGGAATAATATTATCCCAAATATCCTGTATTTCTGTTTTTAGCTTAGCTGTTCTTTAATTATATGCCATACGTGCTCAATGGGATTTAGGTCTGGAGAATTTCCAGGCCATTTTTTGAAGTAATCAACACCACAGTCTTCTAACCATTGAGTAACAGACCGAGCTGTGTGAGCAGGAGCTCCGTCCTGCATAAACCAACTAGCATTGCACTTTTCAAAACTTTCAGGCAGGTTATCACAATAACTCGAAATAAGTGTGCTTATTTACACTCATTTTGTGCAAGAAACACTAAATTGCCAATTCCACCAAATGCAAAGCATCCCCACACCATAACACTTGCAGCATGTTTCACCACTTTAGCTGTATAGCGAGGGTCATTAGGGTCAGACCCCCTAGGGCACCTCACACGCTTCGACCTGCAGCCCGACGACACCACAAACGTTGACTCATCACTCCACAATACTCGTTCCCAGTCTTCTAAGGACCAGTCCTTATATTTCTTGCAAAATGCTATGCGATCACGTATGTTTTTTGCACTTTGGAGGGGAAGAACTTTAGCACAGCAACTATGGTATTGTAAATCTTTGGCTAAATGATCAGAAATACATCTTACAGACACATCATGCAGCAGTGCAGGGTTATTTTCTTTCAGTTTTCGAGCTGTGAGCATTGGATCTTTATCTAACTGCCTCCTAATAACCGTAGAAGTACGATTTGATATCTTCCTTGGCCGACCAGAGCGATGCTTTGGAGTAGGAATGATGTTACTTCCTCCATCTCGAAATTTCTTGGTCTACTTTTGCACTTGACGCACTCCAATTCCCACACGAGTAGCAATATCTTTACACTTATAACCCTCCTTATAGAGGGTTATAATTGTAACAACTGTCTCTCTTCCCAGCTCTTTACCACTTCCCATTATGGAGATATCAAGGCACAAAAACAGAGACCACCGCAAAAAAAAGACTACTCCCCGTGAGAGATGTTTAGAAACTGACTCCACGTGACATCGAGTGCGCCTAAACAGAGTTGCTAAGTAGTGCGTATTGTCTCGGCTAAATACGGGTACAAACGCTAGCATTGAAAAATAACTAAAAGTTTGGGCGGAAAGTTGTGTTTTTGTTTTGAGTTTAGCTGAAAGTTGGGGAGCCTATAATTTTGCGCCCAAACTTTTCGCGGCCACTGTATGTATATATGTATGTATGTACAGTATGTATGTTCCTACATCCACCACTCTGTGGGGAAAGCCATTTTTTTTTTCAGGACTATTCTATAACTGTTGTTTTTGAGTTTCTATGTTCTCTTGTGTTTCTCTTACATACAAAAGCGGGTCACTACAAGCATAGCTCTCTTTCCATAAAATACAACTAGGTAAATACTACTACACACCTCATTTGGCTTGGATTATGCTCAATATTTTTACAATATTAGGTGAGCTATGTATGCTACAGCTATGACAGAATGCCAGTATCTGTAGAAGAATATGCCCATAACATGGTATTGAAATGTGGTGAAATAGTGTGATATTGGTTAATATGAGTGAGCCCACCATGGGCATCACAGGAATTACTCATGCCGGCCATGTTTATACAATCATGGAATACAGCATATAAACCTAATATAAGGGCTTTGAAATGGAAATACACTGTGGTGGTGTGCTGCTTGAAATTTGTTATGGCACTGTGGTGTTGTAATGCTTGAAATTAGTTACTGTCATTGACAACTTATCATTGAGTATCAGCTGACCAATCAGCTGATGGCACAAGTATAAACTAATACATCTGTTTGCAAGTTTCACATATTTTCTCAAGTAAGTTCCATTTGTTACAGTGTGTGTAGAAGAAAATATGCATGATATAAGTAAGAATGACACGAAATACAATAATAATATGCAAAATACATGTGACCAGAACTAGTGACATAAAAACTGTACTGTACTATCATGACCTCATGAATTATTATTACTACAAAGATGTGGTAACATGAAAGAAGACTGGCTCCCATAGACACATGCAGGTAACACAGGAGGAAACAGAAGAGATTTTGACTTCTGAAGATTCTGAAACTTAGGAACAGTTTGAGGACAGACAGCAAGGATGAGATGGTTTCCTTTTCAATTTTTAGGTGGTAATATTGATGTAAAACCAGTTTGATAAGAATTACAAAATGTGAGGATTGAGAACCACACAAAACTGAAAGGTATACTGAACTTCACTGTACCCCATATCAAGTATTTAAAAAAAATTTCAGAACATGGCCAAAGGTACTGGTTGCATGTTATTTTGCAGTATAAATTGTGCAGTAGCATGCATTCAATACTTTAGGGACTATTTGGGATGCCCCTACAGACCAGAGCTGCACATAATCTTGTCTTTGTTATAAGAAATCTCTCAGCATAGAGAAAGAATGCTACTTGATTGTACTGTGATTGTTCCTCTGTTATGTTGTCCCACCCCCCTCTTAACCACTTGAGTATATATTTCCTTTTTCACCTCTCCCCTGTGGTAGTGGAAAAAAGAATACTACTAATGAGCCTCCACTCAGGTTGTAAAGACAGCTAAAATGGGAAGGAGTGGGGGATTGGGCATCCTGCTCTTTGTAACCCTATGGGTACATTCCTATGAGAAATTGCATAAGAGGGTCTGGGGGGGAGTTTTCTAACCAGAACTAAGGTTTGGGTCTTTTAATGGGTGTGGTACAGATGAGAGTAAAAGGGAAGAGATAAGCAGTTTGTTTATGAGAAGAAAGATGGATGTGTTGGCATTAAGAGAAATAAGTTGAAAGGGAGGGGTGACTGAGTTTGGGAGTGTAGTGGGGTGTCGGGAGTGAGGAGAGGATGAGTAATGGAAGAGGTGGCTCTACTAGCAAATGAAAAGAAAGGTAAGCGTGTGATAGAGTGGAAGGTTTCTTCGAGGTTAATGTGGATGAAGGTGTGATTCACCTTGGTCTTTGGATCACGTGTTGGACTCGTGATCGATAGCTATTTCCCTCCCGGAAGAGAGCTCAGAGCTCGTATGACCGATCTATGGGTATTGCTATGACCTTACACACACACCCAACTCCCCGCCCACGAGAGTTGGAGTAACGACTCAAAGTGCAGCGATGCTGAAATAATTTTAGCCCTGGGCAGGATTCTAACCAGGTACCATCGGCACTGCCATACTGACAGTCTGGGACTCTACCAACCGCACCACCGAGTCGTGTATAGAGTTTTGAGAGGAATGCCAATGAAGTGGTATTGCGAGATCTCAATGCAAAAGTAGGGAATGAACCAATACATGGAGTTGTTGGGAAGTGTAGAGTTCCAGGTAAAAATCATAGTGGTGAGTTAATGGTGATGTGTTTAAAAAGAGAGTTGATGACAGCTATCAGTGTTTAGGAAGAAAGCCAAGCATAAGTACACATGGGCAAGGGTGGTGGATGGGTGGTTGATAAGGCATTAATGGACTATGTACCGGTATCCAGGAAAACAGTAGGAAGAGTTTTGGATGTTCATGTTCTTAGGGGAGAGGGGGGAATATCAGATAACTTTTTGGTTGGAGGAAAGTCAAGAATGGAGGACAGGTGGAGAAAGAGGAAAAGGGCAGAAGGTAGAAAGGTGCTTGGAGCAAACTGTTTAAATGAGAAGGAAAAGGAGCAGGAGTACAAGAAGATGAGAGAAGTGTGGGAGATGGTGAAGAATAGAGTATTAGACTGGATGTTTCAAAGAGGAAGTGACAAGGTGTGCAAAGATATATGGAGCAAGGAGGACGGGAAGGAATAGAAGGAAGGATAGTGAGTAGTGGGATGATGAAATGAAGAAAGTAGTAGAAGTATTCACAGACTGGTTCCCAAGAAGGACGAAAGAAAATACAAGAGGTATAAAAAAGAAAAGAAGCAAAACTAAAAATAAAAGAGGTTAAAATGAGAGATGTAAAATGGGGGAGGAGTATGACAGAAAATTGAGAGTAATAAAAATGTTCTGGAAGGAAATTAAGATAGGAAGGAGAGTTGAGTCAAATAGAGAAGAAAAGGTAAAAGGTGCAGAAGGATATATATATATATATATATATATCAAAGGAAGAGGCAGAAAAGGGAATATGGACAGAGTATTTTAGAGATCTGCTGAATATGGAGGAGGATATGGGAGTCGTGGTAGCAGTGGGAGGTGCTAAGAAAATGACAATGATGGGAGAGGAAAACGGAGGAGAAATAAGAAAAGATGAAGTGCAAGTAGCTCTGAAAATGATTAGAGCAGGTAAGGCACTCAGGTTAGATGGGTGTCATGCGGAGTGTCTAAAGAAAGTACAGTTTTAGTGGACTGGATGAGTGCCTGTTCTGCTTCACAAGGGAAAAGGGGACATATATGAGTGTAGTAATTTCAGAGGACCAGTCTGTTAAAAGTTGGGAAGGCTTATGGGAGAGTTTTAACTGAGGATTAGGAGAGGAACAGAGGGAGTAATTGGTGAGGAGCAGTGTGGGTTTAGGAAAGGTAGGGGGCTTTGTGAATCAGATTTTTGTTGTAAGGTAGATACGTGAGAAAGTTTAAGCAAAGGGTAAGGATAATTTTTGGCTCTTTATGAATTTGGAAAAGGCTTATGACAGAATAGACAGGAAGGCACTGTGGTAGGTTTTGCAGATATATGGGATTGGGGGAAAGTTGTTTTGGGGAGTCGAGAGTTCTTACAAGAGTAGTAGAGCCTGTGTCAGAATGAGAAATGGAGAGAGTGAGGGGTTTGAATAAAAGTGGGACTGCATCAGGGACATGTCATGTCACCATGGCTGTTCAATGTGTACATGGATGGGGTGATGTGGGAGGTAAAGGCGAGGGTAATGGGCAGGGAACTGGAGATGGTTAAAGAAAATGGAGAAAAGTGGGAGGTGAGCCAGTTGTTGTTTGCTGACAATACTGTGCTCATGGCAGGGTCAAATGGGGCTTAAGGAAGTTAGTGATGGAATTTGAGGTATGCAATAGGAAAAAGTTGAAGATAAATGTGGGTAAGAGCAAGGAGACAAGATGTATAAGGGAAGAGGATGGTAGTGACTTTGAAGTAAGTCTTAAAAGGAAATAGGCTGGAGGAAGTAGATAGCTTTAGGTATTTCGGGTTGCATGTGGCAGGTAAGGGAGGAGTGGAAGTGGAGGTAAATTGTAGATTGAGAGAAACAAATATTTGCTTTGGGGGATTAAAAAGTGTTATGAGAAATGGGCATCTTGGAATGCAAATAGGTCATTATATGAAGGGGTGATTATGCTGACAGCTTTGTTTGGGGTAGAGACATGGAATTTAAGAAAGACAGAGGAAAAGTTTAATGTGTTTAAGATGGAATGTCTGAAAAGTATGGTAGGGGTTACTAGAGTGAGAAATGAGGTGAGGAGGAGAGTGGGAGTGGAAAAGAAAATGGCAGATAGGGCTGATGAAAGAGCATTGGGATGGTTTGGACACATGAAAAGAATGAATGAAGAATGTTTAGTAAAAGAGCTGTGGAAGGCAGAGGTGGAGATATTTCATCTTAAACACATATAAACTTTTCTTGTTTCTCTACTCCATGTTCCTGCCCCACACAGTGTTGCTGGCACAATCACACCTTCATATAATCTCCTCTTTGCATCCATTACCAAATGCCTATTTCTCATTACACTTTTTAATCCCCTAAGGCACTTGCTTTTTTCGATCTACAATTTACCTTTACCTCCACTCCTCCCTTTCCATGTGACCCCAATTACCTAAAGCTATCCACTTCCTCCAACCTCTCTCCTTTAACACTTTGTTCCAAATTGCTACCATCATCTCCCCTTGTACATATCTTACTTTTACCCACATTTAACTTCAACTTTCTCTTTTCACATACCCTCACAAACTCCTTTAATCCCTCCTCCGACTCTACCACAAATGCGGTGTCATCAGCAAACAACAACTGGCTCATCTCTCACTTTTCTAAATTTTTGTAACCATCTCCTCCCTGCCCATTTCCCTCGCATTACCTACCACACCAACCCATCCATATGCACATTGAACAGCCATGACAACATATTACATAACCCTGACAGTTCCACCTTTACCTCCAACCACTTACTCTTTCCATTTCTAATTCTAACACAGGCTCTATTACTCTCATGAAAACTCTTGACTGCCCTTAACAGCTTTCCCCTGATTCTATACATCTGCAATATCTCCCACAGTGCCTTCCTGTCCACACTGTCATACGGTAAGCCATTTTCAAATCCATAAAGGCCAAAAAAAATATATATATCCTTACCCATTGCTAAAGCTTTCTCACATTTCTGTCTTACCACAAAAATCTGATCCACTTAATCCCTACCTTTCCTAAACCCACACTATTCCTCACCAATTACTCCCTCTGTTCCTCTCCTAATCCTCTCAAGTAGAACCCTGCCATAAGTATTCCCAACTACATTCAACAAACTGATCCTCTGAAACTACTACATTCACATTTGTCCCCTTTTCCCATGTAAAGCAGAACTATACAGGCACCAGTGGACAAGATCCAGTCTTATTACATGTTCACTGAAAGAAGGCATTGTGCCACTTGATTGGAAAAGGGCAAACATAGTGCCAATTCACAAAGATGGAAATAAAGAGACACCACTAAATTTGAGGCCAGTATCACTAACCAATACAATAGAGAAATTATGTGAAAGAATTGTGAAAGATTGATGGACCAAATATCTTCAAGAGATGAACATTCTGACAAATGGTCAGTTTGGTTTCAGATCTGGAAGGATGTGCGTGTTGAAACTTTTAAGCTTTTATTCGAGAGTGTCTGCTGTTCTGCAAGAGAGGTAGATGGACTGTGTGTGCCTCAACCTAGAGAAGGGCTTTGATAAAGTATCTCACAGTTGACTTAAGTGAGAATTGGAGCACATTGGAGGGGCATGTGGCAAACTACTAGAATGAAGAAAATATACACAAGGACAGTAGTTAAAGATAGGAGTCCCATAAGGTTCAGGCTTGCACAATAATGCTTATTTTCAATGACATAATGGAAGGAACAAGCTAAGCCAACATGTCTGCAGATGACACAAAAATCATATATACATACATATAACAACGGCCTTTTCCCCCTTACAAGAGAGGTAGCCAAAAGACAGAGACATAAAAACCATTCTCACCCATTCCATCCCTAATATACTCCACTTCCCTCCACCCTCTAATCTTGGCACCTCCTGGATGATGGGTCATCCCTGCATCTTGTCCACTGCCCTGAGTCAGAAGCAGTGTTGCAAGACACAGCACATCCACAGCAAGGCTGCTTCATTAAATCAGTGACACCCCCCCCCCCACTCTCCATCCCCTCATGAGTTGAAGCTTGGGAGCAGCAGCCAAGTACCTTATTATTTCAATTTTATCAACTCTGTAATGGAAAAACTACTAAGGCCGGCCCATCTGGATTTGGATCCCAGCTCCTCAACTGCAGTGTGGGAGTGGAAACACTGGTACAAGACTTCCTCTAACTTCATACAAGAGTGTGGAGAGAATGCACCTAACAAGCAAAGAATTCTTGTAAACTGTGTTAGTAAAAGCTGATGAATATATTGAATGCAATGATTATGATTCTGCCATTTCTGTTTTACAAAAGTTGTATGTAAAAACACCAAGCAAATATTTGCTAGGCACTTGCTTACAACTCATCAACAAAAGTCTGGTGAATCTTTAGACAAGTTTTTGAGAGAACAACATGTTAGGTAAGGATTGCAACCTAAAGGCAATTTGTGCATAACAGTAAAAGGAAGAGTTAATTAGGGATGCCTTTATTAATGGTCTAACCTCACCTTTGATTTGCTAGCATCTCTTAGAAAATAAGACTTTAGATTTACGGGTGGCTTATGATCAATCTTATTCTTTAGACTTGGCTCAACACAATGCCAGCTCTTACAGTCCCTCAATTCCTCAGTTTGTGCACACTGCCGCTGTGATGACCCCTGATCATGCACAGACATCATGGGATGATACTGCGAAGAATAAACCTATGCCTGAGGATTGTATGACGACTACTGATGATCAAGTATTGGCAGCCACTCTATCTGTGAAGAGTAGATGCTATTTCTGTGAAGGAATACGTCATAGGCGTACTACTTGCCCAGTTCAAAATTCTACCTGTAATAAATGTGGTAAGAAAGGCCATTTCGCTTGTGTATGTCCAAGGCACTAACACCTACAGCTACTATGTTTGACTCCTCCCAGCTATCGATCCTTGCCACTATCTCTAGTGCCAATTTTCCTCAGAGCCTCCACTGGGCAGCACCTCAACAACAATCAATGGGTGAAAGTTAACGACACTTGTGGATTCCTGCAGTGATGACAGTTACATAGATGAGGAAGTTGCACAGGACTTGAAACTTCTAATACATTGAACCAATAAAGATGTCACTCTAGCTCAGAAATCGTTGCACACTAACTCTTATGGTTATGTCGAAAATGACTTAATGCTACATCTTAATGGACAAATTTACCTATCCACTTCTCTTGCACTAATGAAGGATTTGTGCTGTGGGGTACTACTTGGCCAGGACTTCCAAAAACAGCATCAGTGTGTAGCCATTGAATATGGTGGGCCAAAACCTATGCTCAAATTACCTGATACTAATTTGTATTGTTCTTTGGAGGCAGCTGCTGTAGATGAGCCTTCTCTTTTCCAACATTTGTCACCTAACTGTAAGCCCACAGTCATAAGTCAAGATATTACAGTAAAGATGGCAAGGAATTAATTGAAATGGAGATTAACAGTCTGCTTGCTGAGGGTATTATTGAAAATAGCTTATCCCCATGGAGGGCCCAAGTTGTAGTAGTGAAGGATTCAATGAATGAACATAAGAAGGGGATGTGTGTTGATTACTCACAAATTGTGAATCTATATACACAGCTAGATGCTTATCCATTGCCAAGAATTGACACTATGGTGAATGAACTCTCAACATACCATGTATTCTCAACTTTTGACTTGAAAAGCACATATCACCAAATTCCGCTGAAAGAATCAGACAAGAAATACACTGCTTTGAGGCCAATGGACACCTACATCAATTTTGTAGGGTTCCCTTCAGAGTGACAAATGGAGTAGCAGTCTTTCAATGAACCATGGATAAACTTGTGAAAGAAAATTTCCAGTGTGCATTTGTCTTTTGGCTACCTCCCGTGTATGGGGAAAAAAGCTTTTGGTATATGTATGCATATCCATATTTTGACAATATCACTATCTCTGTCCGTACTCAAGAAGAATATGATCATAATGTACAACACTTTCTTAAAGTCACCAATAATAGAAACTTAATCCTCAATGCTTCTAAGACTAAGTCTGTGTGCTCCATTAATATCCTTGGTTACTTTGTAGGAAATGGAGTTATAAAGCCTGATCCTGAGAGGCTTTGACCACTATAGGAACTCCCACCCCCTGAGTCAGGGATCTTAGAAGAGGACCATGGGTATGTTTGCTTACTATGCCAAATAGATGCATGATTTTTCAACCAAAGTAAGACCATTTGCGAATGCAAAGAAATTTCTTTTAGATATAGAAGCTTTACAAGCTTTCAATCTGTTCAAGTTAGAACTTGAAAGAACAACATTATATTCAGTGGATAAAAACTTGCCTCTAGAAGTTGAATGTGATGCTTCTGAAGTTGCTATCTCAGCTGTACTTAACCAGGGTGGGAGACCAGTGGCTTTCATGTCTAGGACTCTATAAGGAAGTGAAATACGTTATCATATTGTAGAAAAGGAGGCCATGGCTATAATTGAAGCAGTCCATAAAAGGGGTCACTTCCTTGCTAGACAACATTTTGATCTTATTACTGATCAGCGTTCTGTAGCCTTCATGTTTGATAACTGGAAATGCAACAAGATCAAGAATATCAAGATCGAGGAGTGGCAGATGGAGCTCGCTGCCTTCAGTTATACAGTATATTATTGCCCTGGTAAAGAGACTGTGGTTTCTGATGCCTTCTCTTGAGCCTTCTGTTGTTCTACTGTCTCTGCATTATCTACTCTCACTGAACTACATGAGGGTCTACGTCACCCAGGAGTGACTCACCTGCTGCACTTTGTGAGATCAAGAACCTTCCCTTTTCTACTGAGGATGTCAGGAAGGTTTGTGCTTTCTGTAAGGTTTGTGCAGAGGCAAAGCTGAGGTTCTATAGACTTCAAGAAGGAAAACTCATCAAGGCAACTCAACCAATGGAGAGGCTAAGTATCGACTTCAAAGGACCTCTTCCAACTGCCTCACGTAATCCCTAAATGCTTCCTATTGTAGATGAATATTCCCATTTTCCTTTTGTCCAGAGAGCAGCCACGAAAATGGGCCCAACACTTTCAAACCTGTCATATGAGGAGAGACTGGCCAAATTGAAATTACTGACTTTGGAACTAAGAAGAGAAAGAGGTGACATGCTAACCATTTACAGAATCATGAAAGGTACGGAAGTCCTTGATAGAGAGGGCTAAATTGGGATAAGAGAAATACATGGGGACATGAAAAGAAACTAAAAAAGGATAGTTATAGAAGAGACCAGGAAAAAAAAGTTTTCCACACAGTGGTGGATATCTAGAACTGGATAAAACAAGTGTGTACAAAAACTATACATGAATTTAAGAGCAAACTAGACACTGAGATACAAAGACAGGACACCATGAGCATAGCTCCCCTTCCCATAAGATACTAGGTAAATACATATAGTAATATATGATCTAAAGGAAAAACATAACCCAAATTGGTTCCTGAGAGATAAAGAGGACAAAGAATTGGCAAGAAATGTTCTAAAAGTAGTACAAGATAAAGAACAAGAAATAGAAAAGGAAATAGAGGAAGTGCACAGAATGGGTAAATATGCAGAAGGAAAAGGAAAAAGTCGACCGCTAAAGATCAAATTAAGGTCACAAATGGCAGTGGAAGAAATCTTAGAAACAGGAAAACTAGCAAGAAATGAACACTATAAAAATATATGGATAAAAAGAGACATGAATGATGAGGAAAGAGAAAAAAATTAAGACATGAAGAAACAAAACTAAAGAAAAAATGAGAAAAGAACGAAGACCAAGACAACACAGCTCTATTGAAGTGTTAAATATGACTGAAGAAATGGTGTATATGTATATATTAAAAAAAGAGAATGAGATAGAGAGAACAGAAAATTGAAACTAGCTTATACCAACATAGATGGATTATGTGAACTAAATGACTACCTGTCAGAAGCTAAACCAGACATAATAGGAACTGTGGAGACAAAATTAAGGGGGCCACTAGCACCAGTGTTGGTCATGGACATAATCACTGGCTTAGAAAGAGGGAGGAGAAACAAGGTAAAGGAGTCATGTTCCTGGTTAAGAAAAACTTGAATGTGACAAAAGTTACAATGGAGAGAACAGGGTAGAGATTATCTCAACAAGAGTTGAAGATAGTGTCATGAAAAGCAGAAAGTTTGCAGTGATGTGCCCCCAAAAATGAGGTCCTGGAGAGAGATTATTCCAAAATGTTAGAGGATACGAGAACTTCATTAAACAAGATGCTGAAGGATGGAAATAAAGTGGTACTCAACGGAGATTTTAATTGCAAATATGTTGGGAAGAAATGACAGTGAAAGGTAGAGAGGATCAATGGGGAAATATATTACTTGACATGACTATAGAACATACAATGACAGAATGGGTAAAAGAAAACACTAGATTTAGAAATAAGGAAGAAATGTTGAGACTATTATTTATGTCAGAACCTGAAATAGTAGAAAAAATTGACTATAGAAAAAATATATATATATGAAGAGAAATGAGAAACACAGAAGGAAGACTGATGTATAGTAAAAGACTGAGAAACTTAGGACATTTTTTTCTTAAAGCAAACTGGGAAAAATTCTACAAGGAAGAAACATGTGAAAGAAAAATGGATGATTCTTATGAAAATCTATAAAGGTGTGGATAAATATGTACCAAAGCAAAACAGGAAAACATGTATATCAAGTGCTGGTTTAACAGAAGGTGCAGTGAAGTGAAAGACAAGAAATAAAGCTTGTAAAATATGGAGAAAAGACCAAAAACCTGGAAAGTGGCAAATATATATTCAAGGAATATGTAAAAATACACAGGGAAGAAAAGACAAACTATGAAAAAGACATAACAGAAAAATATAAGGATCAGTCTGCTCCATGACCTCAGCTCAAGAACTCATCTTCTGCTGAGACATCAGCTAGCAAATCTCTCTTGTTAAGTTTATTATTTCTTTTGAAGTTTATATCTTTCAATAGTGACAAGTCACTGAGTTGTTTTTGTAATTGTATACATATAGCACTATACAGTTACAGGTATAAGATAAAGGATAGTGCTCTAGTATTTTAGAATCAAAACAGTAGTCTGTTACTGTACTCCAAAGGTAGAAGTAATTGTATAAGTTAAGCTTCATGTATTTAGTTTATCTAGTGACCACTTTTGTCGTTTTATATTTCCTCTTTGCCATTTGTATTGCCAAAGGAGGAGCAAAATGGCTGGCAAAAGTTGTGTGAACCTGGAGGACTGTCTTAAGATGTGTGACGAGATTTGTTTTCTCAAGAGTGTGCTCTGTGAGAAGGGTGAATCCTCTCCACAACCCAAAAACTGCACTGCCTCTTCCACTTCTGCCACTGCCATGAGCGAGTGGCACTCCACTCCATGGGATCCTGTTTGTTGGTAAACGGTGCCCTGCAGTGCAACCACTGGCTCTAGCCAATTGTTTTGCTCTGCGGGAGGATGAGGTAGCTGAAAATCAGGAGTTCTTGGTGGTGGGGGACTCCATGGTGTGAGACTATGACGACATCCTGCAGTGGAAGACTTAACGCTGTTGCAAGCTTGTATGTCAACTGGGCCGTGGGATTGTCAATTGTACCCAGACCATCAGGGAGCAAAGGCGGATGAACACGGTTATGATTGTGCATATGGGAAGTAACAATGTGGGTAGGGCGAGATCAGAGGAACTTGTTCGGGATTACAAGGTACTTCTTCGGGAGATGAAAGAATGTGGGATCCTTCAGAGGATCTATGCGGGCTCGTGTTGGAACAGTAGAGCCATAGGGATCAATGAGAGGATATCATGATTGTGCACACAACTGGGATACCACTTTCTTGATTCTTGGTATCTCTTTTCCAGACGTCCTGGCCTTTATGCTTCTGATGGGATTCACCTTACTCGCAGAGGCAAAGATGTTCTTACAAACCTCACTGTGGGAGTTTGTAATGAACTAGTTCCTTTTTTGGGGTAGGAAATCAAAGGGAAGAGGAAATAGAGTGTATTGGGGAAAACAGTAGGATATAGGAATAATGTAGAGCAATATGTCAGTGTAGGACAAAATATAATTTTAGGAAAATGTCGGTCGAGGACAAAATATTACATTAGGATGGAATGTCAAAGGACAAAATATAATGATGGGATGTAATAATAGCGAGGTCAAAATATCACAATGGGATATAATGATAGTGGAGGACAAAATATCATGATGGTATGTAATGACAGTGGAAGACAAAATATCATGGTAGGATATAATGTCAGTGGAGGACAGAATATCATTTTAGGAAGGGATGCCAGACAGAATGTCTGTGAACGACGGGTGGCCAGTGTGGAATGCTGTGACATAGGGGGGCAAGGTGTATATATAAGAGATTGAATGACTGTGAGGGACCAAATGTCAGTGATGGGGCAAATGTCAATGAGGCATTGAATGTCAATGAAAGACCTAATATCAATATAGAGCAAGGTGTCAATACAGTACATACATATACCAAAGGCTTTTTCCCCCTTACATGGGAGGTAGCCAAATGACAAAGGGATAGAAACTACTCCCACCCATTCCATCCCCTACATACTCCACTCCCATCTACCCTCTTCCCTCCCTTATATCTTGGCACCTCAAGGGTGATGGGTCTTCCCTGCATCTTGTCCACTGCCCTGGGTCAGAAGCAGTGTCACAAGACAGCACATCCACAGCAAAGCCACTTCATCAATTCAGTGACCCCTCTCTCTACCCCCTCATGCAGAAAAGGAGAAGATGGGGAGAAATCCTTTCGAGCTGCATCAAATTATTTCTCATAAATACTCCCTCAACCCCCATCCCCCACCCACGCCCCCTCATGCATCACAGAATCATTCATACACAACCATTCTCCATTCACCCCTATCTTCTGTCCTCTCCCGTCCTTCCTCAACAGACATTCCCTCTTTCCCAATGCCCCTTTTACCCCATCCATCCCTCTCATCCTAGGTCAACTCCTCATGTTCACTCCTTCCACACATCTTTTACTAATCTTTCTTCACATTCTTTCCATGTGTCCAAACCATCCCAATATTCTTTCATCAACCCTATCTCCTAACTTCCTTTCCACCCCATTCTCCTCCTCACCTCATTTCTCACTCCATCTAGTCTAGTAACCCCTATCATACTTCTCAGACACCTCATCTAAAACACATTCAAACTCCTTCTCCCTTATGTTCCATGTTTCTGCACCGTACAGTGCTGTCACCACAATCACTCCATACAATTTCCTCTTAGCATCCATTCCCAGATGACTATTTCTCATTACACTTTTGAATCCACCAAAGCATTTCTTTACTTCTCTCAATCTACATTCTACCTTCACCTCTACTCCTCCCTTTCCTGCCACATTTGCACCCAAGTATCTAAAACTCCATTTCCTCCAGTCTCTCTCCCTTAACCACTTCCATACGGTAACGCCTACGTAGGCGTCATGAGGAGCAAGTGGGTACGCGATGATGCCGACGTGGGCATCTTGATTATATTTATTGTAGTCGTACCTACGTAACCTCCATTCTCTCTAAACTGGCTTCATCATATTTTCCATGGTTATCAAAATTCACGGGTGAAAGAGAACGAACAATTGAGCACTGACTTTATTTTTTATAATGCGATTATTGTGATGCAACATCGCACGTCGGGCAGCTAATGCTGCCAGATGTGCAATGTGCCCCGGAGTGAAGAGGTTAATATTCACTTCCAGTCTGCTGCCACTTTCACCCCTCGTACATCTCATCACCTTACTTTTGCCAACATTTAACTTCAACTTCCTTCTTTCACACACCTTCCCAAACTCTGTCACTAACTTCCTCAATCCTTCCTCTGATCCTGCTACAAGTGCATTGTTGTCCGCAAACAGCTGACTTATCTCCCACTTTTCTCTATTTTCTTTAACCATCTCCAATCCCTGACCCACTACCTTTGCATTCACCTCTTGCACCACCCCATCCATGTATAAATTGAACAGCCAGGGCAACATAACACATCTTTGATGAAGTCCCACATTTACCTCGAACTACTCACTTCCTCAGTTTCTAATCCTAATACAAGCCCTACTACTCTTCTAAAAAGTCTTGACTGCTCTTAACAGATTTCCTCCTATCCTATATATCTGCAAAACCTCCCACAGTGCTTTCCTGTCTACCTATTCCATACATTCATATGCCAAAGGCTTTTTTCCCCCTTATAAGGGAGGTAGCCAAAAACCACCAACCCATTCCATCCCTATTGCACTCCACTCCCCTCCACCCTCTTATCTTGGCACCTCCTGAATGATGGGTCATCCCTGCATCTTGTCCACTGCCCTGGGTCAGAAGCAGTGTCGCAAGACGCACCACATCCACAGTTAGGCCGCTTCATTAACTCGGCGACCCCCCTCTCCGTCTCGTACAGAAAAGGAGAAGACGGGGAGAAATCCCTTTGGGCTGTGTCAAATTTTTCTCACACCTTTTCCAGATCCATAAAAGCCCAAAAAACATCCTTACCTTTTCCTATAGCTTTCTCACATATCTGTCTCACCACAAAAATCTGATCTACGCAACCCCTACTTGTCCTAAACACACACTGTTCCTCACCAATTACTTCCTCTGTTCCTCTCCTAAGCCTCTCAATCAAGACCCTTCCATAAACCTTCCCAACTACACTTAACAAGCTAATCTCTATGAAACTACCACACTCACACTTGTCCCCTTTTCCCTTGTAAAGTGGAACTATACAGGCACTCCTCCAACATTCTACCCTCTCTTAAACAAACATTAAATAACATCACCAGCCAGTCCACCATAACTGTACCTCCTTTTTTCAGACATTCTACATGGCATCCATCCAGACCAGGTGCCTTATCTGCTCTCATCTTAACAGCTGCTTTCACTTCATCTCTCCTTATTTCTCCTCCATTTTCCTCACTCATTACAGAAATTTTCTTAGTGCTTCCCACTGCAACTACCTTTGTTTCCCTATCCTCCTTCACATTTAGCAACTCCCTAAAATACTCTGCCCACCTTCCTCTCACTGCCTTCTCTTCCATTATCATCTCTCCATCTACACCTTTTCTTCTCTACTTGATTCGCCTCCTCTTCCTCACTTAATTTCTTTCCAATTTTTCTTTATTATTTTCCAAATTTTCTGTCATACTTTTACCCCATTTCACATCTGCTCTCATCTTAACAGCTGCTTTCACTTCATCTTTCCTTATTTCTCCTCCATTTTCCTCACTCATTACAGTAATTTTCTTAGCACTTCCCACTGCAACTACCTTTGTCTCCCTATCCTCCTTCACATTTAGCAACTCCCTAAAATACTCTGCCCACCTTCCTCTCACTGCCTTCTCTTCCATTATCATCTCTCCATCTACACCTTTTACCTTTTCTTCTCTACTTGATTCACCTCCTCTTCCTCTTTTAATTTCTTTCCAAAACATTTTTTATTACTTTCAAATTTTTCTGTCATACTTTTACTCCATTTCACATCTGCTCTCCCTTTTGCCTCCTTTACCTTACGCTTTCCTTCTCTTTACTTTGTACCTCTAATACAATTCCCTCGTCCTAATTTGTAACCAATCTTTGAAAACCTGCTTCTCTTCTACACTCTTCTTTGCTTCCTCATCCAACCACTCACTCCCCTTCCTATTTCTTTCCATCCTCCTAGTTCCACACACCATCTTTGCACAACTTATGACTCCCTCCTTGAACCATCCCCATTCCTCCTCCACTCCTAGTTCTTCTCTATCCTTCACTCCCCTCTCAGCTTCTTATACTCCTTTTCTTTCTCATTTAAGCAGTTCACTCTAAGCATCTCACTAATTTCTGCCCTTTCCTCTTTCTCCACTCTTAACTTACCTTCCACCAAAAACTGATCTGATATTCTCTCACTCTCTCTCCATAGAACATGTACATCCTTAACTCTTCCTACCATACTCCTGGTTACCACTATATAGTCCATTTATGCTCTATCTGCCACCCTCTCCCATGTGTACTTATGCTTGACTTCCTTCCTAAATACAGTATTTGCTATCATCAACTCTCGAGGCACATCTCCATTAACCTCTTCCATACGGTGCCGCCTACGTAGGCGGCATGAGGAGCAAGTGGATATGCGAGGATGCCATATCGGCGTCTTGATTATATTTATTGTAGTTGTCCCTGCGTAACTGACATACTCTCTAAACTGGCTTCATCACATTTTCTATGGTTATCAAAATTCACGGGTGAAAGAGAGAACGATCGATATAAGCGGTGACTATTTTTTATGATGCGAGTATTATGACGCAACATCGTACGTCTGGCAGCTGATGCTGCCCGCGAGATTTTGGCCCGGAGTGAAGTGGTTAACTCTCCACTATGATATTTTCCTAGAACTTCATATTTCCCAATCACTCTGTCAATTGGTTCATTTCCTACCCTAGCATTAAGGCCTCCCAACACAACTACACTGACATTTCTCCCCAATCCCTCTATGCACTCATTTAAATCCATCCAAAATGCCTCCCCTTCCTATATGCTCTTCCCACTACTTGGCCCATATGCACTTACAAAAACCCACATCCCCTTTCCCAGTTTCACCTTCATCCACTTTAACCCCTTCCATACGGTGCCGCACACGTAGGCGTCATGGGGAGCGAGTGTATTCGCGAGGCTGCCATATCGGCGTCTTGATTATATTTATTGTAGTCGCCCCTCCATAATGACATTCTTTCTAATTCTTTTGTAATCGCATTTTCTATGGTTATCAAAATTCACAGGTGAAGAGAGAACGATCAATATAAGCGGTGACTATATTTTATGATGTGAGTATTATTACGACACGTCGTACGGCTGGCATTGGCTGCTGCCACCGAGATCTAAGTCCATGACGCCTACGTGTGCGGCACCGTATGGAAGGGGTTAACCTTGAAGAAACCTCCTTCCACTCCACTACATGCTTACCTATCTCTTCACTTACTAGTATAGCCACCCCTTCTCTCCCTTGTCCTCTCTTCACTCCTGAAAACCTCCCAACTACACTTGCCCCTCTCTTTCAACTTAGTTTTACTCAATGCCAACACATCCATCTTTCTTCTCACAAACATATGCCTATCTCTTCCCTTTTACTCTCATCTGTACCACATCCATGCACATTACAAGACCCAAACCTTAGGGTACTGGTTGGAAAACTCCTAGACCCTCTTATGCCTTTACTTTCTTTAGGAATGTCCCCTGTGGGGCTACAGGTAGCAGGATTCCTAGTCCTATCCCCCATACCATTTTTTGTCACCTCTTACAACTCAAGTGGGAAGATTTGGTGGCAGCACTTTTCCCCCACCACAGGGTAGGCAAAAAAGGAAATGAATATTCAGAGAAATGGTACAAGACAATAACAAGGGGTTGGGGGACAGCATAATGAAGGGACAGTCACAGTATAATAAAAATGTCATAATTTCTCTGTGAACAGAGTCTTCCTCTATCACAGACAATATGATGTGTGGCTCTGGTCTATAGGGGCACCCCATATAGACCCTAATGTATCAACTGCATGCTACTTTGCCACAATAACATGCAGCCAATACCCCAGACAGGTATAAAGAGCAAAATTATAATGTGAGGCATGATGTTGAAATACAAAATGTATCAAAAAGAAATAATCACGAGTTTCTTAATACCATGTACTTTAATGCTCGTAGTATTAGGAATAAATTCCAAGGAATGCAGGCATATTTCGAAAGTGAAAATCTTGATATGATAGGAATAATAGAGACATGGTTTAATTGCGGGATTTACACACTTTCATCAGGATAGAAACCACAAGAAAGGTGGGGGCATTCTGTTGCATGTTAAAAGCAATGTCCATGCCTGTGCTTTAGAGGAAGTGAAACAGGATGCACAGGATAGTTTGTGGGTGGAATTAACCTAAACAAATGGACAAAAAAATTAATGTAGGTGTAATATATAGGCCAAAAACATTATCATTAGCAGACAACAAACTATTGTTTCAAGAACTGTCTAGTTTCTGCAACTGGGACTTAATGATAATGGGTGATTTCAATTTTACTGACATCAATTGGATGATCTTTGAACATGACCATACAGGTAGTCACTTGATAAGATTTTCTCAGTGGCAATTACTTAGTTCAGCATGTAAAAGAACCCACAAGATATGGAAACTTACTCGATCTATTGATCACTAGCCGTGAAAGAATAATAACCAATGTAGAAGTTGGTGAAACTATTGCTGTGCATACCCTCCAGTTCATGAATTAGTCTGTGGCAAAATTTTTGTTGCATACTTATCTGCATAGTTACATCACTGATCCAGTCTATGGACCAAGGTGCCAGAATATGAAATCTATAAGAAGGGCTTCTGCAGTGAGCGAGCTCATAGTTCAGCAATAGACTTTCTACAGCCATTCTCGATTGAGAATGCCATAGTTCATTCTGCAATGGCATGGAATGAAGTGAAGCAAGTAACGCTACAGAAGTGTTGGCAGAAGATATATGATAAGTTGAAAGTCATGGACTATGAGTTAGTTGAGGATGACTTCATGGGCTTTGATGAAGATGACTTAATGAATGATGAGTTTGAGGGGTTTGGGAAGGATTTGTCTCCTGTGACAACTTTACAAAAGATAAAGGATATTGTGGCCACTAAAAATATCATGAAACTGGATGCTGAAAATATTGTTAAGTGGCCGACCCAAGATGCAGAACTTGGTGGTGCTGAGATGCTGTCAGATCAGGACATCATTGGCAGTGTGGTCACCCCTACCAAGGCAAAAGAAGAGAGTGATGAAGAAGAGGACAGTGAAGAAATGAAGGGGATATCATGGAGTGAAGGAGTGGCAACCATGGAGAAAGCAGTGTCATTTGTCGAGTGCAACCCTACCATCAACATCAATGTCATGAATCTATATCTAACATTTAAGGAATTCCCACAAGAAGTGAAACAGAGCAATAAAGCAAGCAGACATCAGGGATATGTTCAGTCTTGCTGCTAACAAAGGAAGACCCTCAAAACCTGATAACAAGTCACCAACTCCTATAGAGGATGATCCTTAGCCAGTAATTCATTGTGCTTCTGAACCTGGACCTTCACAGCAGCCAGCAGTGGATGTCAATGACTTCTTTAAAAATCAGATTCAAAAGTAATGTAATACCTTTACCTAATATATATTTACTATTATTGTTATATTCATAATAAAAATAAAATATCCTACTTTTGGAAAGTCTTTACTCTCGGAAGGTTCAAACCATGACTTCCAAAATTTAGGACTTATACTGTACATACAGAGGCATATATGACCTCCCCCTTCTAAGGTGGCAATAGATTCAAAGCATGTACCTACATCTTCATTTAACCACTTCGGTATGATGTTACCTCCGTAGGTGTCATGAGGTGCAAGTGGGTACATGAAAATGCTGGCGTTGGCATCTCGATTATACATTTTTTATAGCTGAACATGAGTTACCCCAGATTCTATGAACTGGTTTGATAATGTTTTCTGTGTTTACTATTACTCAGAGTAAAAGAGAATGAGTAATACAGCAGTGACTATATTTTATAATGCGAATAGTGTGATGAATTGTACATATGGCAGCTATGCTGTGTGTGAGAATTGGACTCATACTGAAGTGGTTAAACATTAAGCTATGTCAGTATTATTAGTGTCTAATGATTTCTAATATATATATACATATATATATATACATATATATATATATATATATATATATATATATATATACATATATATATATATATATATATAAAAAATCTAGAAATAATTCCCAATTCCCAATTCAGTGGCTGTTTCTGGTTATCTTATAACTATAGGTAACTTGCATGACACCTGGGGCAATGGACTGACTGATGAATAATTACCAAAATAATTGCCTAACAGGGTTTCTCAGAACTTAGTAAAGAAAATCAACTCACCTAACACACTTTTATAATTTTGATTTGTCATCTATATTGAACATGGCAATATAATCATAATAAAGGTATATATATATATATATATATACATATATATACACATATATATATATATATACACATATATATATATACACACAGATATATATGTATATATATATATATACACAGATATATATATATAAATATATATATATATATACACAGATATATATATACATAAATATATATAGATACACATATATATATACATATACATATAAATATATATATATATATACACATTATATATACATATACACACATTATATATACATATACACACATTATATATATATATATACTGTATATACATATATGTATATATGTATATGTATATATGATATATATATATATACATATATATATATATTATATATACATATATATATCGTATACTTAGGGTGCAGGTTCTCCTTGACTCCTTTAACTCAGTACATATATATATATATACATATATATGCAAGGTTGACCACGAAGAAAAAATATTAAAGCAGAGCGCTTTCATGTATTCACATCTTCAGTGCAAATAATACATATATTATTTGCACTGAAGATGTGAATACATGAAAGTGCTCTGCTTTAATAGTTTTTCTTCGTAGTCAACCTTGCATTTTCCAGAACACACGCTTCCAGTGTTTTTCCTGCATATATGAATATGTATATATATATACACACACACACACACACACACACACTATGGTAGAGATTATCGTTATCATTATCCCAAATGCCAAAATACTGAAACTCACAATACTGCAACCCGTACACAGAATGTGACAGTATACTGAAAACATATAATAAAACAATTATAGATTAAATTAAAACTTAAAGATTTTATCTACTTTTCATAATAGGTCTATACATATATATATATACAGGTAAACGTCGACTTACGATGGCATTAGGTTTCGATAGAGCCATCGTAAGACGATCTCATCGTAAGTCGATCCCCACTCTGTTCCGTGGTCACTGTACCTAGCCTACCTGTATATTAACCACCAGAGATACTGAATATAGCCTATTAAACATGTACAGTAGTTTATTTAATTATTTTTATCCTTTTTACCATATTCAAACACTATAATATGTATTTTCAGTACGGACTTAAATCTCGCGGGCAGCAGCCAATGCCAGCCGTACGACGTGACGTAATAATACTCGCATCATAAAATATAGTCACCGCTTATATCGATCGTTCTCTCTTTCACCCGCGAATTTTGAAAACCACAGAGAATGAATCATTTGAGAGAATGTAAAAACACAGGGGCGACTACAATAAATATAATCAAGATGCCTACGTGTGCGGCATTGTATGGAAGGGGTTAAATTATCATATCGTCGTCGTCGTCATCGTAAAGTCGAACAATCGTAAGTCGCGGCCATCGTAAGTCGACGTTTACCTGTATATGCAAGAGAAATCACTTGAACATGTGATTCTAATTATGCAGTGTTTTTTCTTATATATATACAGTACACATATATGTATATACATATATATATATATGTAAGTGTGTATTTACCTAGTTGTATTTAACAGGAAAGGGAGCTATGCTCGTGGTGTCCCGTCTTCATATCTCGTTTTATCTAGACTGTTTTTAAATTTGTGTATTGTTTTGCACACACCACTTTCTCATCTAACTTGTTCCAAATGTCTATTAGCTTGTGGGGAAAGCTGTTCTTTTTCATATCTCTTCTATAACTGTCTTTCTTGATTTTCTTTCTATGTCCTCTTGTATTTCTACTATCCCATTTTATTAGATCCTCTCTATCAATAGTTTCTATGCCTTTCATGATTCTATAAATAGTTATCAAGTCTCCTCTCTCTCTTCTTTAATGTCTGTAGCTCAAGTTTTTCTAGTCTCTCTTCATATGATAGTTCTGAGAGTGTTGGTGTCAATTTCATAACTGCTCTTTGTATTCTTTCAAGTTTTGTTATACATTTTTTTTGTGCTTGGTGACCATGTCGTCACTGCATACTCAAATCTTAGTCTTATCAAAGTGACTACTACTTTCTTCACCATATCTTCGTCTTCCTGCACATGTGTGTGTGTGTGTGAAATCTAGAAATATATAACAGTAAAGTAGCTAATTGTCAGTCAAAACAAATCAAGGTAAATTTTTAGAAGTGCACACCTACATGATATAGCAATAGAAAATCAAATATTAATCATATAAATTATAATACATCAACGTAATATACGATTTTCCTGGCAGAAACAAAATAAAAACAAAGTTGCTAAAACAGACTTATTAATGAATGAAGTTGTGACAGCTGATTGATATGCCAGGTTTGTTTTGATAGATACAAAGGTCTAAGAAATGAAAGGATGATAAACTTGTCTATTATAACCTAACCTATATTTAGTAATTCAGTACCTCAAATTCTAAAAATCATCTGGGCCATCGTCGTCACAGATGCTGACAGCCTGATTATTATTGTACCTCAGGCAATTAACAGACTATGGCAGAACCCTGTGTTCTCTCATGAAGTCCAAGGAAAACCTATTGTATTTGTAACAGCACTTATTAATGTCACCTGGAGTTGGAGAACACCCAGTCCACAATGTGAAAGCCATCGTCTAACTGACAGTGACTGGACTGGACGGACAACAGCATGGCGTCTGTATCGTATCCCAGCGGCTTCGTTCATTAGTAGATTTGCTTGTAGGAAGGTTTTTTATTTGTTTCCGCCAAGAAAATCACATATTACATTCATGTATTATAATTTACAAAATTAATATTTAATTTTCTAATGCTACATTGTATAGGTCTGCACAACTAAAATAATACCAAGTCTTTTTGCTATCTTGAATTTGTCAAGTTTATCCATTCTCCAATCAACATTCACAAAAGTATTATAGAAATAGTAATTATACATGTACAGATGGCAGGCAAGGCTCACCCAAAGATATTCAAATTTGTAACTGCAATGAAAGAAGAATAAGCTTCAATGGAACTAACAAAAAGAAGTGCTGAGCTAGGTGCACAACCACCACAACCCAGACCAATCTACAGAGAAATACTAGAAATAATTCAAGAATTCCAGACAGGGGAGAAGAACCTACAGCAGTACTTCAGATTCATGAGGCAGCATGATTATAAACACTGAGTGCTTGTTCAATTATTTTGTGCTTCAGATTTAGTAAGTTCCAATTTATTTTTTCATTGCTTAATTTTTTGATGTGCACACCTACGCAACATAGCAATAGAAAAATTACAATTTTGTAAATAATACATGAATGTAATATACATTATTCTTAGTGGAAATCAATAACAGAAAATGTTGCTAAAAGGTATACACAAACAAACATAGCTGCTTCAATTGCTTGTAAGTTTATTTGGCATTGCATCAATATACATGAAGTGCTGATAATGAAAAGAACACAGTTCGAAATAACAATTACAATTGCCGAGGATAACACAAAAAAGCATGTAAGCTTATTTCAAAGAAATTAAAGTATGATAAATCTGTCTATTCTAACCTAACCTGTATTTAACAATATGGCACCTGTAATTCTAGAGGTTATCAGGTTCGTGGTTGTCGTCTTTGACCTCCGAATCTATCAAAACAAAGATGTTATCTAAAGGAGTCAACATGACTTCGTTTGTTTGTGCATAACTTTTAGCAACATTTTCTGTTACCGATTCCCAAGAAAAAATATTTATTACATTGATGTTTTATAATTGACAAAATTAACATTAAATTTTCTAATGGTATATCATGTAGGTGTGCATTTCTCTATTAAAAAAAAAAAAAAAAAAAAAAAAAAATGTACACATGTGTGCTTGTTCAATTCTTTGGTATTATCTTAGTAGTGCATACCTATGAGATATAGCATTAGAAAATTAAATATCAATTTTGTAAATTATAATACATGAACATAGTATGCAATTTTCTTATTGAAATAACAAAAAAAAAAACTTGCTACAAGCAAATCTACTAACGAACAAAGCCACTAGGATATGGTATGGACACCATACTGTTGTCACGAACACAGCCACTAGGATATGGTATGGACACCATACTGTTGTCTGTCCAGTCCAGTCACTGTCACATGATGGCTTTTGTGGACTGGGTGTTCTCCAAATACAGGCGACATTAACAAGTGCTGTTACAAAGACAATAGGGCTTCCTTGGACTTCATAAGAGAACATGGGGTTCTGCCATCGTCTGTTAATTGCCTGAGGTACAATAATAATCAGGCCATCAGCATCCGTGACGATGACTACAACCCATATGATCTTTAGAATTTGAGGTACCAAATTACTAAATATAGGTTAGGTTAGAGTAGACAAATTTATCATCCTTTCATTTCTTTGACTTCAGCATCTATCAAAACAAAAATGGCGTATCATTCAACCGCCACGACTTCATTCTTTACTATATCATATGTTTTAGTAACATTTTTGCTATTGATTTCCACCAAGAAAATCACATATTTAGTTGATGTATTATAATTTTCTATTGCTGTATTGCATAGGTGTGCACAGCTAAAAATTTACCAATTGTTTTGTGCTTTAAGATTCAGAAGTTCAGATTTATTCTTATTCTGTTTTAGCAAACTTCAAGAATATTTAATTTCATTATGTAATATGTAGATATCTAATTTTCATGGTGAACATGTCTGGGCTATGGGCCTGCAACCTAGAACTAAATTTCATAACTTCAGTACATATTTCATGTCGATTATATCACAATAGTCTAGCACATTTAAATTGGTTTGTAAATAGCCTTGAATTTGTTCCGAGTCAAAGGAATACCCACATTTTTTCCCAAAGTTTCAAGAACATTTAAGTTAATTTTGGAACTGACTAACAAATTTGTAAACTATTCAACAAAATATTTTTCTATGTAAAATAATTATTATTTATATGTATTTATAATATTTTCAGTATTCTGAGATTTGTTCATTTGAATTTATTATGACATTTGGAATTCTGGGTTTTGTCATCCATAACTGATATCCATAACTGGTGAGAAAGGTGAGAAACTGATATCATATCCACATGAGAATATCATGCCTTTATCATTTATATCAAAGAATCTAAGGCAAAACCATATGGTCAAAAAGAATCTAACAAGTTTGTTATTCAGGCTATGTCAGGTAAATATCTTCATACTACACAATAACATCCTTCACCTACCTATCATTATCTCTAATCATTAGTTCCAAATGGTGGTATACCATGAAAAAACACCATCCAAATTCCTACAACCTGGGAGACTTTTTCCCAATATTATGTCTAAATAAAATACAATTCAACCTTAGTTTGGTCAAGCAATAACCCAAAGTAATTGTGGTCAAAATCAATGTAAAAAATATCTAAACACCAAAGTCTTGGGAAAATATTTTGTTTGAGTACCCAGACTGCCAGAGGGGCATTCGTAAATATCATTCTATTCCCACCTCAGTTTCCTTCACCACTTTGTCTCATAAAATATTTAAATGAAAGACCACCAGAGGCATGTAACCCGACATAGTTTAAAATAAAACAAGTAAGTGATACAAAATCAAAACGGGCCCTACAAGTAAACAAACACTACTCCAAGGGGGTGGAGAACCGTAGTCAACTAAGTTGATATACAGTTTCACATTCTAGGGAGAGATATACACCTCATGCAACGTACATATACCTCACATATTTTTCATGTAACTCCAAGCATTTTAACAACGCTGAACATTACATCAACAAAATTATACTATACCATTGCAGAGGATATTTGCACTTGCTCTTGTGATACTGTAATGGATCATATGAAACTATAAGGGTAATGATATCATAGGCAGATGTTGAGAAAAGGAAGATTCTTACTCCCTATGAACGGTCAGTAATCGTTTAGAATTTAGAGTTGAATTCCCTATGTTTCCAATATTCCGACAATCTCATTTAGAGACTTTGTTATTATATTTGTTTTATTATAATAAATAAATACAATAAAGCACTAGCAATTATTATTATTTATTTTCATAAAAACTCAATTAAAGAAAAAATAATTTTATTCTTATACAAAGTTTGGATAGTGCTCATTTGACAAACTACTACGATATTCGTAAACAAATATTTTGTGTTTATGCCAGTGTAAGATACGAAATTAAAACCTATTATTATCTAAATCATCTCTGTGTCAACACTGCTGAAACTAGTGTATTGATGTTTTCAGATATATCAGCATTGTTATTAACATAGGATTATATCATAGTAATCCTTATCTTTTGCCAACAAATTGTTTAGAATTGTCTTTCTGGCATTTCAAATTAGCGTCGGAGTTTTCGACTAGAAGGAACGTAAGACCGCCTAGGTCTTTAGGAAGTGTCACGCAATTTCAAATAGTAAGTAACTATATAATATAAGAAGGGTGTGTTTTGCTAATGATTAAGATGTTATTTATGTCCATTTGCAGGACTACATTAGGATAAACCATAAACAATTCATATATCGAGAGAATAAGGTATTGATAAAAATTAATTTTGTTTCTTGAGAATAATAATAGACCTGATGTGTATGGTAAAATACGAATGATTTACTCTAAAAGACTTAGGAATGGTGCCCAAGGGGCGAGCGAGAAGGAAGGATATAATACTAGTGATTTGGTAGAAAAAAAAAGTGGTATAGGTGCCGAAACGAAAGGAAGAGCGAGAAGGTAACGCTTGTTACTTGGGGTCTCTCACTAATATTACCGACCAAAACCAACCAAGGACAGTTTTTGCTCAAATTACTTACTTGGTTTACTTGGTGAAGTTCCGAGGTCAGTCCTCACAGCCATAGTGATGTACCACTGCTGCCAGTCCTGCTGTCCCTCCTCACAAGGGCCAGTTTGTCTGTTGTTGTGTTTGATGAGAACCTACTGATGGCAGTGTAGCCTGGCACTGGGGGCTCATCTGGCACCTTCCATAGAAACTTGTCCAGTACATGCTTGAAGCTGTCCACCAAGCATTTGGTTCTCTCTCACTTCTTTTGGTCGGGCATTGAAAATTTTTGGACCCTTGTGACCTAGCCTGGATGCCAGTAAGGTCTTAACCCCTTCCATACGGTGCCGCACACGTAGGCGTCATGGACTTAGATCTCAGTGGCAGCAGCCAATGCCAGCCGTACGACGTGTCGTAATAATACTCGCATCATAAAATATAGTCACCGCTTATATCAACCGTTCTCTCTTCACCCGTGAATTTTGATAACCATAGAAAATGCGATTACAAAAGAATTAGAAAGAATGTCATTATGGAGGGGCGACTACAATAAATATAATCAAGACGCCGATATGGCAGCCTCGCGAATACACTCGCTCCCCATGACGCCTACGTGTGCGGCACCGTATGGAAGGGGTTAAGCCTCTCTAGGGCTCTTGGCGGGAGAGTTTGTCTCTCGCACTTGCACCCATGCCTTACGCTATGGTATGGCTTGATTGTTGAGGGTGTGGGGTCAGGGACAAGGCCCTCTAGGATTTTCTATGTATAGATGTAAATACGCACGAAAACAAGCGTGGCGCCACCATCGCGCCGGTACTGTTTATGCCATATTTTGTGACCCGTTGGATTTTGTTTGGCTTAGTTTGAATGCTTTGAGCATTCAATGCATGTGCAGGATGTTCAAATTATCTTGTTGTGCAAGTGTATGCCCGATTCTTCAAAAGCAAACAAATATTCACTGATTCAAACGCAAATTTGGTTATCAACCTCGGCAAATTAGTTTTTCGAGTAAAAATATTAAGGTAAGGCACCAAGAAAACTATCTTAATGTAAGAAAACTTTTTTTTAACCTATTTTCTCCCGGATATTAGCAGCTCAAGATTGTTGAGTATTATACACGTGGTGATTTGTTGACCCAAAAACCTTCACATGCCAAGTTGCATGTGCACTGAATGGCCTACTGGCTCCAGTGCTTGGCCTTCAAGCCAAAAATTCCATAAATCAATCAATCAACCAAGTTGTATGTCAATTGGGCCAGTGGTTTGGATTTTATGGATTCTACTAAATGCCGTCCAGAGCCGTCCAATTCTAAATTAAGCCATCTTTTTTCATCATAATGCCATTAAATGGTGTATTCTTTAATTTACAATATAGCGGCAGCGTGTCGATCCACGACATGGTCTTCCTGTAGAAGATTGAACCCTGGCGGGGCTGATACTATATCCTGCGTCTTTCATAGAAATATTTCCTCGCGTGTAGCGGCTTCATTGTGCAATTCAAATGAATATTCAGTGGCGTCTCTTAGGCGTTGAATTGAAGTGTCGAAATTGAATGTACGTGGTTGAAACTGTGTAAGGATGCAAGTGCTGCACCAGTAACCCAGTGTCATATCTCCTAATTCTTCGAATATTTTTCAGGCCAGAACTTGACAAGAAATAGAGTTTAGTTTGATCCATACCACCAGTGATCATAGATGTCGGGCTGGACGAATCGTAGCTGTGGTCAGTAATATTGCATAGGATAAAAACGTAACTTCTCTTTCATCAAATTACATGGGAATTACACATTCTAAAGAAAATAGGTCAAATAATGCAACCATATGCTAATTTGTGAGAATCAACACCATCTGAGATCGAAACCTTTATTGGTACAACGTTTCGCTTGTTACAGCTTTTTCAAGTACAGACATATGGCAAACACTCTGAGTACATATAGGCCGACGGGGAAGGAACTGGGAGAGGTTATCAGGGAGGGGTGGGTTTTAGGTGGAAGGGCGGAGGGGTGTGTGTGTGAGAAGGGGACATGTGGGACTTGGTGGAGAAAAAGGAGGACATTTCGGACAGTTTGTTGAAATGGACTAAGGGGGACATTTCATACATTTGTATAATGCGGGTAACAGATGGATGATAGGAGGGGCGATGTTGAACATGCCTCCGTTCTGCTCAAAGGTTTTGAAGCTTTGAATGGCGGCCGCTTCGAGGCATTTCCTCCTCACCCTGTCTGGTTCACTAAAAAGAAGCTCTGCGTTATCCCAATCCATCAGGTGGTCGTTGGTGTTCCGGTGGATAACACAGGCGTTGGTGGTGATGTTGTTCCGGGAATCGTAGCGATGCTCCCGGATCCAGGTCTTCAGGTCACGGGAGGTCTCGCCGATATATACTCTATCACATCCAGCACAGGGTATGCGGTAGACACCAGCGTTTTTTCCCCACATTTCGTCCTGGCTGTCACTCCTTCTAGAGAGCTCTTTGATAGTCCTGCTGGACTGGCCCACTACCTGAATGTTACAACGCCCAAGTGTCTGGGTGAGGGTGGTGACGCTGCTGGCTGGAAGGATAAGCCTCCTAGCTGGATCTTTCGTAGGCTCCCGCCCTTCCATTATTTTGAGTGCCTTTTTCTTGCACTGGTGGATGATGCACTCTGGATATTTTAATTTCTGAAAGACCTCCTTTATGTTCCTAAACTCGTCCTCTAAGAATTCTGGGCTGAACATGGTGGAACTGAGGATCAGTCAGGAAATGAAGAGGCATGCTGTAATCGTCTCCTTGGCTGCAGGGCACTCCAACTCCGAGGTCGCTGCATTCCTGAATGTCATCAAGTTGTTCATTTTCAAAGTTTGGAGAGAGCTTGATGCTGCCAGTGGCAATGTGGTAATTGTTTCTCACTGGAAAAGACATTGCTGGCATTTGTACAGTATCAGTTCTGTCCAAGCTGCCATCGACGAGAAAGTCCATAAGGGCATTGGGCAGGGAGTTGCACGTTGATGAGGCCACCATCCAACATGTGGTTCATGAAAACCTCCGTTACAAGTCGTACATGATGCGGAGAGGATAGTTCATGTCCCAGACAACCAAGGAGAACCAAGTGACCAGGGCCAAGCATCTCTTACATACATATACTAAAGGCTTTTTTCCCCCATATAAGGAGGTAGCAAAAGACCAAAGGCATAAAAACTACTCTCACCCATTCCATCCCCATCATACTCCACTCCCCTCCACCCTCTTCCCTCTCTCTTATCTTGGCACCTCCTGGATGACGGGTCATCCCTGCATCTTGCCCACTGTCCCTGGGTCAGAAGCAGTGTCCCAAGACACAGCACATCCACAGCAAGGCCGACCCCCCTCCCCCCTCTCTGTCCCCTCATGCAGAAAAGTAGAAGACTGGGAGAAATCCCTTCGGGCTGTATCAAATTATTTCTCACACATACTCCCTCACTCCCCATCCCCTATCTATTCCACCTCATGCATCACAGCATCATCCATATACAACCATTCTCCATTCACCCGTATCTTCTGTCCTCTCCCATCCTTCCTCAACAGACATTTCCCTCTTTCCTAATGCCCCTTTTACCCCATCCATCCATCTAATCCTAGGTTGACCCCTCATGTTCACTCCTTCCACCTCTGCCTTCCACACCTCTTTTACTAGTCTTTCTTCACTCATTCTTTCCATGTGTTCAAACTATCCCAAAACTCTTTCATCAACCCATCTCCCAACTCCCTTTCCACTCCTGTTCTCCTCCTCACCACCTTTCTCACTCTGTCCAACCTAGTAACCCCTATCATATTTCTCAGGCACTTCATCTCATACACATTAAAACTCCTTCCTCTTCCATGATTCTGCCCCGTACAGTGCTGTCAGTACAATCACTCCTTCATACACTCTCCTCGTAACATCCATTCCCAAATGTCTATTTCTCATTAGAATTTTTAATCCCTCAAGGCATTACTTGCTTCTCTCAATCTGTATTCTACCTCCACCTCCACTCCTCCCTTTCCCGCCACATTCGTACCCAAGTACCTAAAACAATTTAAATAATTCTTTGCCGGCAAATACATCTATAGAGCAAAAAATAACCACTGAACCCAGACAAGTTTAGTGTGTTGAAAATTATAACCAAGCTCAATACTTTTATTTATTTATTATTATTATATATATATATATATATATATATATATATATATATATATATATATATATATATTTGTAAAACAGAAATCCAAATAATTGCGGACCAGTAGCAGTTTAATATTGATTACTTTTGTACAGTAAAATGATTTTTTTTTGTTGTGTAAGTACAGTATCTGTTGACAGACTTTCATGAAAACTGGTTAGAATGACTAGAGCATGATTTTCATTATGAAAAATCAGCTTCCTAGCTCAATTAGATAGAAAAAATGTCTGAAACGGACCAATATCCTTAAAGCTGGATGGTGGCCCAAACAGATGTGCCCGTGTGGTTTATCATGGGAGAGATTTCTCATCAGGGCTGATGTCTGGAGGAATATGTGGTTGGTCTTGGAGTGCTAGATTTGTGACCTGAGTGTGTAGGTGTGTTTGTATGGATATGTCTGAAATGGACCAATATCCTTAAAGCTGGATGGTGGCCCAAACAGATGTGCCTGTGTGGTTTATCATGGGAGAGATTTCTCATCAGGGCTGATGTCTGGAGGAATATGTGGTTGGTCTTGGAGTGCTAGATTTGTGACCTGAGTGTGTAGGTGTGTTTGTATGGATATGTTGTATTTCAGTGGTGGTAGGTTGTAGATGTTTGATTAGTATGCAGGTGGTGTTTTCTTTTTCCTTCCAGCATATAGAATCTGTCTTCTGTAATAGGACAGATGTGTGGAATGAGATGTTTGTATAGAATTGTTTGCTTATTTCCATGTGCTGGTCCTTGCTGAGGATTCTGGTTTTATTGTATGGATGTTCCATTGGTTCTGGTTCATCTTGTTATTGTTCTAAATGCTGTGTTTTGTGCACTATTTAGTTTTTTGATTGTTGGAACCATGCCATCGAGGTGTAGTTAAGTGGGGTTAAGAACTGTATTTAGAATGTGATTGTAATATTCTTTGGGTTGTTATAATTTCATCCTTTGTTACTTTTATCCTAGTTACTTCTTCCTTTAGTTTAATAAATTTATCCTTTTGTATATTTGTCTGCCTTGGGCCCCATCTCTTCATCCTTCTTGTTCTATTTTTAAACCTCCTCTTCCTTTTTCTCTTCCTCTGCCTCCACTTGTAACAGAAACTGCTTACACTTTCACAATTCAGGTAGCAATCTATATTTTTTTCTCTCTTATTAGGTAATTGGAGGATACATGTAATATGGTATTAATGAAAGCTATATTTTTGCAGAATTGAATCAGAATTAAGATGGATATTCGACCAAATAACACTATATACATAAATAATCTCAATGAGAAAGTAAAAAAAGAAGGTTAGTCTTTTCTGTGTTTCTTATTATATTTCTTTTACATGTAAATTTTGTATTGTATTTTATGATTATACATTTCCATATACAGGGATGTCATGGAGATACTGTATGATCAGCATAGAACTATTATTGGATGATAGTGATTTTTGTTTTGCAGAGTTGAAAAAATCTTTGTATGCCATCTTCTCACAGTTTGGACAAATTCTTGATATTGTTGCACTGAAGACATTAAAGATGAGAGGTCAGGCTTTTGTAATTTTTAAAGAAGTTCAGAGTGCAACAAATGCCTTAAGAGCAATGCAAGGATTTCCATTCTATGATAAAAATATGGTAAGTATTACTAATGGTTCAGTTTTTCTGTTTAGCCAATTATTTCATGAGTCATATTTATGATGATAACAATCCTTGCTCGTTTATGCTGGTCTGCCCTGTGAGGAGCAGTCAGATGCAGATACATATGGCCCCCTAACTTCATGTGGAAGCTTAGGGCTGAAATATGACTCCATGCAGAAAAATGTGAACTGAGGAATATAAAATCAAGTCCTTAAAATCTGAATGCTCTGACACCTGTGTTGGGATTTTGTTTCTTTTATTTCAGTGACCCCTCATTCTGGGTCTTCCTTCAAGGTCTCTCCACCCATTTCTGTTTCCCACACTTTTTGTCTTTATTTGCTCCTTTTCACATGTTCAAACCATCTCGGCATTCTTTGATCAACCCTATGTGCCAACTCTTTCCAACCTCCCACCTCCAAAACCTAAACCAAAGTTCAAAACCCTGTGGTGCATAAAAAGATGAGCATTTAGATTTTAAAATTTGGGGTGAATCACTGAAAAATATGTGTACTTGTTTAGTGCAGTTTTACTTGGTATTGTGCTGTTCTCTGTACTTTGACAGAAAATTGCCTATGCTAAGTCAGATTCGGATATTATAGCCAAGATGAAAGGTACCTACAAAGAGAGAGGGAACAAGAAAAGAGAAGAGGAAAAGAAGAAAAAGAAAACAAAAGATGTCAAAACTGTTACACCAACTCCAGCAGGTAACCTAAAGAATAACTTTTCTTCAGTAATACTATAAACTCCTTATCTGCATTATTTATGTATGTGTGTGTGTGTATATATATATATATATATATATATATATATATATATATATATATATATATATATATATATACATATATATATATACATACATATACCAAGGCTTTTTCCCCCTTACAAGGGAGGTAGCCAAAAGGAAAAGGCATAAAATCATTTCCACCCATTCCATCCCTGAATACACTCCACCCTCCCTCTTATCTTAGCACCTCCTGGATGACGGGTCATCCCTGCACCTTGTCCACTGCCCAGGGTCAGAAGCAGTGTCGCAAGACACAGCACATCCACAGCAAGGCCGCTTCATTAAATCGGCGACCCCCCCTCTCCGTCCCCCCATTGCATAAAAGGAGAAGACGGGGAGAAATCCCTTCAGGCTGCGTCACATTTTGCTCACACATACTACCTCACCCCCCCATTCCACCTCATGCAATCACAACATCATCCATATACAACCATTCTCCATTCACCCCTGTCTTCTGTCCTCTCCTGTCCTTCCTCAACAGACATTCCCCTCTTCCCCAAAGCCCCTTCACCCCATCCATCCACCTCATCCTAGGACGTCCCCTCATGTTCACTCCCTCCACATCTGCCTTCCATACCTCTTTTACTAGTCTTTCTTCACTCATTCTTTCCATGTTTCCAAACCATTCTAATATTCTTTCATCAACCCTATCTCCCAACTCCTTTTCCACCCATTCTCCTCCTCACCTCCTCATTTCTCACCCTATCTAGCCTAATAACCCCCATCATACTTCTCAGACACCTCATCTCACACACATTCAAACTCCTTCTCTCTTCTCTTATGTTCCATTTTTCTGCCCCATATAGTGCTGTTGGCACAATCACTCCTTCATACAGTCTCCTCTTAGCATCCATTCCCAAATGTCTATTCCTCATTACACACTTTAATCCACCAAGGCATTTACTCACTTCTCTCAATCTACATTCTACCTCCACCTTCACTCCACCTTTTCCTGCCACATTTGCACCCAAGTATCTAAAACTATCCACTTCCTCCAGTCGCTCTCACTTCCAGTCTACTGCCACTTTCACCCCTTGTACATCTCATCACCTTACTTTTACCCACATTTATCTTTAGCGTTCTTCTATCACATTCAGATTGTGGCTCTTAAGAAAGTCAGGTTATACAACAAAGGAAATAGGCTCTGTTTAAGGGTAAGAGGGCTCTTGACGGGTATGTGACTCGTATACCCAAGCACTGTGATCCTACAAATTACAATTCAGACTGACACCTCGCCAAACACTTCTGGGTTACTTTCCTTGATTTTCCTTGCAGTCACTCATGGATTAGACCCAAACTGATGTCTTACAATTGACTGGGCTCTTTTACTTGTCTTTACTGCCTTTCCAGGCCTCTTTATCTGAGTGGGAGTGGAGAGACTACCTTCCTGGTGAAGATTGGTAACCCAGCATCTAACACTTTGTGAACACGCACCAACCTGTTCAGCTGTTTCTTTCGTTGTACAACTGGATTTCTTTGGGGCTATGATCTGTGCAATGGTTTCTTGCAATAAATCCTTACTAGAGCCTAAATTCACAACATGGGTGAGGGGGGGGTGGAGGTTAGGCTAGGACACTCGCTGCACAAATTCTTCCCCCACTGTGGCAAGACAACAACTGAACGTGTTGGTTTCTGGCTGGATGATTACTTCCATATATAACATTATGATGGTAGACGGCACATTCAAATGGTGTGAAAATTCACCCCCTTAACCACTTCAGTACGACTCAAATTCTCAGGTGCCGCATCAGCTGCCATATGTAATTTGCATCACACTACTCACATTATAAAATATAAAGTCACTGCTGTATTTTTTTTTGACTGAGTAATAATAAATACAGAAAATGTGATCAAACCAGTTTGCAGAATCCAGGGATAACTCATATGCAACTATAAAAAATATATACAGATTGACCTCTCATTAACGGACACTGCATTACCGGATATCGGATGCAACAGACAAAATCCGCTGGTCTGGTCTGACAGTCTACATTTTGCGGGTAGGGTGAATGCGTCTGTTAGTTTGGCATTTGTCCGCTGAATGACTTATGGTGTGATGGCGCACACTTTGTTTTGTTTACTAGTTAACAAGATCGTGATCGGTGTGGATGTTTGGACGTTTATTAGCTGTGTTTGCGGTGTTTTCACTTTGTTTTCTGTGTTTTTGTTGCTGTTGTTTAGTGCTGTGCAATCACTATGCCACCCAAAAACCACTCCAAATCAACGGATTATTCACATCAACAGACACCGATACTCCCCTTTTAGTCCGTTAATGAGAGGTCAATCTGTATAATCAAAACGCTGATGCAGGCATCCTTGTGTACCCACTTACATCTTATGACACCTACGTAGGCATCATTGTACTGAAGTGGTTAAGGGTGTTTCCATTTTTGACATTCCATTGATCTACCACAGCCCTGGTGGACCAATCTTATGATGAACACTGTACATATTAACTTGTCATTGTGGATTTATTACCTGTTTGGCTTTGTATTGATTGGAATTCTGTGATGGCACTTTCCATGAAGTAGGACTGGTGGATCAGGGTGAATAGTCCACTGCTTTTGCCATCAGTCTGGTCATGTCCTATGGTATTGAAGCTTTGTTTCTTTTATGATGGCAATGTTGTATTATTTGAGGAAGTGTTCACATTCTTTTTTATTTTATTTTTTATGCTAATTGGAAAGAGGGGAATGTCTGTTGAGGAAGGATGGGAGAGGACAGAAGATAGGGGTGAATGGAGAAGGGTTGTGTATGGATGTTGCTGTGATGCATGAGGGGGAGGGGATGGGGGGTGAGGGAGTATGTATGAGAAATAGATTATGCAGCCCGAAGGAATTTCTCCTTGTCGTCTTCTTGTTGTCTGCATGAGGGGGTTGCCAATTTAATGAAGCGGCCTTGCTGTGAATGTGCTTTGTCTTGCAACATTGCTTCTACCTAGGGCAGTGGACAAGATGCAGGGATGACCCGTCATCCAGGAGGTGCCAAAATAAGAGGGAGGGTAGAGGGGAGTGGAGTATGTAGGGGATAGAATGGGTGGGAGTGGTTTCTATGCCTTTGTTTTTTGGCTACCTCCCATGTAAGGGGGAAAAAAGCCTGGTATATGTATGTATTGATTCCATCAATGTTATATTGTAAGATGTTGATGTGTGTTCTCTGTATTTTAGGTTGCTGTACGTGGTTGGTGTATTGGTGGGGAACGATTAGGATCTGGGTCAGGAGGAAGAGGAGGGCAGGGGAAAGGGGGATGGCAAGGGTGGGGGTGGAGTTAAAGATACAGGCTGGGAGTGGGATGGTGGGAGTGAAGTTATGGGTGGACAAATAGAATAGGTCTAGGTGTTTGTGTATTATGATGGTTTCTGGCTGGATGATTTGTTACCAAATGTGCAAATGAGGTGGGCCCAGTTTTTGTATGCGTTGCAATGAACTGAACCCTTTGTCAGCATGTGATGATTTTGGAGTATGTTGGATTTGTATTTTGTTGTGGGTCCAGGATTACTCTCTAATTGTAGAAGAGGGATGATTGCCAGAAAAAAATGTAAAGATGTATTGTTATAAAAAGGGTTGTGGTACTCGCCTGGGTAGCCAAAGCTACTCCCAGGGATTGGTGCCACCTGTGTGAGAGCCGGTGGCAGGGATATTTTGTGGCTGATTGGCCCCCAACTTTTAGGGTTAGGGTGTGGTTCCATAACGAAGATGCTGCCACACACCTTAACATGCTGTAATATGGGGTAGTGTTTTGCCAATAACTTGATATATTTTATTACCACAGCAGCCAAAAGTGGAGGACCTGCAGCTCCACACCCTGCCTTGTTCAACCAGCCCCCTCCTAGCCAGACCGGTGTAGGTGTGCCTGAACAACCACCCAATCAGATCCTCTTCCTCACAAACTTGCCAGACGAAACTTCGGAAATGATGTTGTCCATGCTTTTCACACAGTATGTAAAACAAATTAATTCTGTTGACAAAGGGAATGTTTCTATGTTGCCTTTTGACCTGGATAGGGCTTGCCAGACATTCACTGTTGTATTATTTTTGTTATACATCTTTATGTTGGCACAATTTCTATCCATTGTAATGATAAATTGTTTAAAACAAGGGAATAATTAGGTAATCTGGCAGAAGTGCTGATTATATATGGTATGTGAGGTATATGTATACACTGGTGCATCAGGAAATTTGAAATAGTGATGAATAATGGTTGGATTTATTTAATTATTTTTTATGATATATATGTATGCATATATAAACTCACTACAGTAAATATAACAAATTAGACAAAGAAACAGTGTGTGCAAACACTTCTCAAGATTTTAGGAAAAAAACTTGATGCTGAAAGATACAAAGACATGTCACCACGAGCATAGCTTCCTTCCTGTATAATACAATTAGGTAAATATATATATATATATATATTTTTTCCCTCCACAGATTCCCAGGCTTCAAAGAGGTTCGGTTGGTGCCAGGGCGTCATGACATTGCTTTTGTCGAGTTTGAGAATGAGATGCAATCAGCAGCAGCTAAAGATGCATTACAAGGATTTAAGATCACTCCAACCCATGCGATGAAGATTGCTTTTGCCAAGAAATAATGTCTGTCCCTTAGCACCAGTTATTCCAGATGCATTTTTTTTTTTTTTCCACACATTTTTATCAAGTGCAAATTAGTATAAATAATTCCAGCATTGATTTGTACAGAAGGAATACCCTTCATTTGAAATAAAATATAAAAAATGGATAACTCTTTTATATAACAAAAGGCCTTTTACCACTCACAAAGGGGTGGCTATGCAAATTAATTGCACAATATTTTGTCACTGGTAGTCACCATTGCTTGTATCTGGGGACAATATCATGTCAAAATTGCTGATGTTCAACTTCAAAATTTGAATGAAGCAATGTGATATTTTACATACATATACCAAAGGCTTTTTCCCTCCTTACAAGGGGGATAGCCAAAAATAAAAAGGTATAGAAACCACTCCCACCCATTCCATTTCCTATAAATTCCACTCCCCTCCATCCTCCTCCCTCACTCTTATCTTGGCACTTCCTGGATGACGGGTCATCCCTGCATCCTGTCAACTGCCCTGGGTCAGAAGCAGTGTCGCAAGACACAGCACATCCACAGCAAGGCCACTTCATAAATTTGGCGACCTCCCCTCGCCGTCCCCTTGTGCAGAAAAAGAGAAGACGGGGAGAAATCCCTTTGGGCTGCGTCAAATTTTTTCTCATGGATCCTCACGCCCCATCCGCCACCCATTCCCCCTCATGCATCACAGCATCATCCATACACAACCCTTCTCCATTCACCCTTATCTTCTGTCCTTCCTCCACAGACATTCCCCTCTTTTGTAATGCCCCTTTCACCTCATCCATCCATCTCATTCTAGGACACCCCCTCATATTCACTCCTTCTGCCTCTGCCTTCCACACTTCTTTTACTAATCTTTCTTTACTCATTCCATGTGTCCAAACCATCCCAATACTCTTTCATCACCCCTATCTCCCAGCTCCCTTTCCACTCCTGTTCCCCTCACCTCACCTCCTCATTTCTCACTCTAGCCTAGTAACCCCTATCATACTTCTTAGACATTTCATCTCAAACACATTCAAACTCCTCTCTTATGTTCCATGTTTCTTCCCCATACAGTGCTGTTGGCACAATCACTCCATATAACCTCCTCTTAGCATCCATTCCCAGATGTCTATTTCTCATTACACTTTTTAATCCACCAAGGCATTACTTGCTTCTCTCAATCTACATTCTACCTCCACCCCCAATCCTCCCTTTCCTGCCACATTCGCACCCAAGTATCTAAAACTATCCACTTCCTCCAGTCTTTCACCCTTTATGCTCACTTCCAGCCTGCTGTCACTCTCTCCCCTTGTACATCTCATCACCTTTTGCCCACATTTATCTTCAGCTTCCTTCTTTCACACACTTTCTCAAACTGTCACTAACTTCTGCAATCCCTCCTCTGAGCCTGCTACAAGCGCAGTTTCGTCAGCAAACAACTGGCTCACCTCCCACTTCTCTCCATTTTCTTTAACCATCTCCAACCCCTGACCCACTACCCTTGCATTCATCTCTCGCACCACCCCATCCATGTAAAGACTGAACAGCCAGGGCGATGTAACACATCCCTGACGAAGTCCCTGAAGTCTCACCTTTACCTCAAACCACTCACTCTCTCCATTTCTAATCCTAACATAAGCTCTACTATTGTAAAAATTCATGACTGCTCTTAACAGCTTTCCTCCTATCCCATATATCTGCAGTGCCTCCCAGAGTGCCTTCCTGTCTTCCCTGTTGTAATTTTTTTTCAGATCCATAAAAGCCCAAAAAACATCCTTACCTTTTCCTATAGATTTCTTACATATCTGTCTTACCACAAAAATCTGATCTACACAACCTCTACCTGTCCTAAACCCACACTGTTCCTCACCAATTACTCCCTCTGTACCTCCTAATCCTCTCAATCAAGACCCTCCCATAAGCCTTCCCAACTACACTCAACAAGCTGATCCCTCTGAAATTACTACACTCACACTTGTCTCCCTTTCCCTTGTAAAGCAGAACTATACAGGCACTCCAGTCCTCCGACACTCTACCCTCTCTTAAACATTAAATAACCTCACCAGCCAGTCCACCATAACTGTACCTCCTTTCTTCAGACATTCTGCATGGCATCCATCCAACCCAGGTGCCTTACATGCTTTCATCATCTTAACAGCTGCTTTCACTTCATCCTTCCCTATTTCTCCTTCATTTTCCTCACTCATCACTCATTTTCTTAGTGCTTCCCACTGCAACTACCTTTCCCTCCCTATCCTCCTTCACATTTAGCAACTCCCTAAAATACTCTGCCCACCTTCCTCTCACTGCCTTCTCTTCCATTATCATCTCTCCATCTACACCTTTACCTTTTCTCTACTTGATTCGCCTCCTCTTCCTCTTAATTTCCTTCCAAACATCTTTTTATTACTTTCAAAATTTTCTGTCATACTCTTACCATATTTCACATCTGCTCTCCTCTTATCTTCCTTTATGTTATGCTACTTCCCTTCTCTTCACATTGTAGCTCAGTGTTCATAAACGAAACACCTCAAAATGAAGTCCTAACTGAAGCCTGTGAGAAGTATAGGGGAAACTCACTACTGTAAATATACATACATATACCAAGGCTTTTCCCCCCCATACAAGGGAGTTAGCCAAAAAGAAAAAGGCATAAATCCATCTCCACCCATTCCATCCCTAAATACACTCCACCCTCCCTCTTATCTTAGCACCTCCTGGGTGAAAGTGGCAGCAGACTGGAAGTGAGCATTAAGGGAGAGCGACTGGAGGAAGTGGATAGTTTTAGATACTTGGGTGCAAATGTGGCGGGAAAGGGTGGAGTGGAGGTAGAATGTAGATTGAGAGAAGAGTAAATGCCTCAGTGGATTCCTCAAGTGTGATGAGAAATAGACATTTGGGAATGAATGCTAAGAGGAGACTGTATGAAGGAGTGATTGTGCCAACAGCACTGTATGTGGCAGAAACATGGAACATAAGAGAGGTAGAGAGGAGTTTGAATGTGTTTGGGAAAAGGGGTCTGATAAGTATGATGGGGGTTACTAGGCTGGATAGAGAAATGAGGAGGTAAGGAGGAGAACGGGTGGTAAGGGAGTTGGGAGATGAGGCTGATGAAAGAGTATTAGGATGGTTTGGATACATGGAAAGAATGAGTGAAGAAAGACTAGTAAAAGAGGTATGGAAGGCAGATGTGGAGGGAGTGAACATGAGGGGGCATCCTAGGATGAGATGGATGGATGGGGTGAAGGGGGCTTTGGGGAAGAGGGGAATGTCTGTAGAGGAAGGATGGGAGAGGACAGAAGACGGGTGAATGGAGAATGGTTGTATATGGATGATGCTGTGATACATGAGGTGAAATGGGTGTGGGGATGGGGGGTGAGGTAGTGTGAGAAAAATTTGACGCAGCCTGAAGTGATTTCTCCCTGTCTCCTCCTTTTCTGCATGGAGAGGGGGGGGGGGTCGCCGATTCAATGAAGCAGCCTTGTGTATGTGCTGTCTTGCGACACTGCCTCTGACCCAGGGCAGTGGACAAGGTGCAGGGATGACCCGTCATCCAGGATGTGCCAAGATAAGAGGGTGGAGTGTGATAGGGATGGATTGGATGGGAGTGGTTTTATGCCTTTGTTTTTTGGCTACCTCCCTTGTATGGGGGAAAAAAGCCTTTGGTATATATATATATATATGTGCTTATTATTACTTCCCCGTCCTCTCATTTTATGCAATGGGGGGACGGAGAGGGGGGGTTGCTGATTTGATGAAGCGGCCTTGCTGTGGATGTGCTGTGTCTTGCGACACTGCTTCTGACCCAGGGCAGTGGACAAGGTGCAGGGATGACCCGTCATTCAGGAGGTGGTAAGATAAGAGGGAGGGTGGAGGGGTGTGGAGTGTATTCAGGGGTGGAATGGATGGGATTGATTTTGTGCCTTTTTCTTTTTGGCTACCCCCCTTGTAAGGGGGGAAAAAGTCTTGGTATATGTATGTATTAGTTTATTATTTATCATTATTTATATATATATATATATATATATACATACATATACCAAAGGCTTTTTCCCCCTTACACAGGGGGGTAGCCAAAAAGAAAAAGGCATAGAAATCACTCCCACCCATTTCATTTCCCATATATTCCACTCCCCTCCACCCTCCTCCCTCACTCCAATCTTGGCACCTCCTGGATGATGGGTCATCCCTGCATCCTGTCAACTGCCCTGGGTCAGAAGCAGTGTCGCAAGACAGCACATCCACAACAAGGCCGCTTCATAAATTCAGCAACCCCCCCTCTCCATCCCCTCATGCAGGAAAGGAGAAGACAGGGAGAAATCCCTTTGGGCTGCGTCAAATTTTTTCTCATACATACTTCCTCAACCCCCAACCCCCACCCACTCCCCCTCATGCATCACAGCCTCATCTATACACAACCCTTCTCCATTCACTCCTATCTTCTGTCCTCTCCCGTCCTTCCTCTACAGACATTCCTCTCTTTTGTAAAGCCCCTTTCACCCCATCCATCCATCTCATCCTAGGACGCCCCCTCATATTCACTCCTTCCACCTCCGCCTTCCACACTTCTTTTACTAATCTTTCTTCACTCATTCTTTCCATATGTCCAAACCATCCTAATACTCTTTCATCAACCCTATCTCCCAGCTCCCTTTCCACCCCTGTTCTCCTCCTCACCTCCTCATTTCTCACTCTAGCCTAGTAACCCCTATCATACTTCTCAGACATTTCATCTCAAACACATTCAAACTCCTTCTCTCCTCCTCTCTCATGTTCCATGTTTCTGCCCCGTACATTGCTGTTGGCACAATCACTCCTTCATATAACCTCCTCGTAGCATCCATTCCCAGATGTCTATTTCTCATTACCCTTTTTAATCCACCAAGGCATTTACTCCCTTCTCTCAATCTACATTCTACCTCCACCCCTGCTCCTCCCTTTCCTGTCACATTCGCACCCAAGTATCTGAAACTATCCACTTCCTCCAGTTTTTCACCCTTAACCCCTTCCATACGGTGCCGCCTACATAGGCGGCATGAGGAGCAAGTGGATACGCGAGGCTGCCATATCGGCGTCTTGATTATATTTATTGTAGTTGTCCCTGCGTAACTGACATACTCTCTAAACTGGCTTCATCACATTTTCTATGGTTATCAAAATTCACGGGTGAAAGAACGATCGATATAAGCGGTGACTATTTTTTATGATGCGAGTATTATGACGCAACATCGTACGTCTGGCAGCTAATGCTGCCCGCGAGATTTTGGCCCGGAGTGAAGTGGTTAATGCTCACTTCCTGCCTGCTGTCACTCTCTCCCCTTGTACATCTCATCACCTTACTTTTGCCCACTTTTATCTTCAGCTTCCTTCTTTCACACACCTTCTCAAACTCTGTCACTAACTTCCTCAATCCCTCCTCTGATCCTGCTACAAGCACAGTGTCGTCAGCAAACAACAGCTGGCTCACCTCCCACTTTTCTCCATTTTCTTTTATCATCTCCAACCCCTGACCCACTACCCTTGCATTCACCTCTCACACCACCCCATCCATGTAAAGATTGAACAGCCAGGGCGACACAGCTCACCCCTGACGAAGTACCAGTTTTAATGGAGAGTGTGAATTTTTTTAGGTAAAGGTGGGACTTCGTCAGGGGTGTGTTATGTCGCCCGTCTGGGGTATTGGCTGCATGTTATTGTGGCAAATTAGCATGCAGTTGATACTTAGGGTCTATATGGGGCACCCCTATGGACCAGAGCCACACATCATTTTGTCTGTGATAGAGGAAAACTGTACATAGAGAAATGATGACACTTTTATACTACGACTGTCCCTCCGTTATGCTGTTCCCCAACCCCTTGTTACTGTCCTGTACCATTTCTCTGAATATTCATTTCCTTTTTTTGCCTACCTACCCTGTGGTGGGGACAAAAGAATACTGCCACTGAGTATTTCCACTTGAGTCATAAAAGGCGACAAAAAAGGGACGGGGGATGGGATTAGGAGTCCTACTACCTGTAGCCCCAAAAGGGGACATTCCTAAAAAAGGAAGTATATATATATATATATATAATTATTTTTATTCTCTTTTTTTTTTTTTTCACATATTACCTAGTTATGGATCAAAAGGTCTTTTGTATTCCTTGGTAAAGATCATAAGGCTATGGAGTAACATGTGTATGGATCAGCTAGTGAATATGCTAGCATAGTATCTTAATTGCACTTGTGTTGATGTGTTGCATGAAAAGGTGTGTATTATATGATGTAGTTTAAAAAGATTTATCTTGGAAGGAAAGTAGAAAAAAGATAGTAATGTTTGCTATTTCCCCTAAAAGAAGATAATGATATTGAGGAAGAAGGCAGGAAAAGAGTAAGCTGTTGCAAAAGGGTGTATGTAGGGTATACAATAGCATTCCACAAGTGCAAAAAGGATCTTGTCACCAAACATTAGAAAACCATGGGTGAGAGGAGAATGCTATTCTAAAGTATATTAATACTAGGGAAGAGGGCTATGGATATAGGTAATCATGAGTTTTAATGGTCTTCCAGATGGTTTAGTGGGTGTTCCTCACATTGTTTTTAGCTTAGGAGTGTGGATGTGAATTCTGATGAAGGCAGAAGGGTGTAAAAATTGAAAGCAGTTGATGGTGCATCCTGAGTTGCTTGGTCAGCTCATTTATTGCTGGGAATATCATCATGAGACCACTTAGCAAAATGACACTAATTTGAAGAAAAAAATTCAGATGAGTCATGAATGGATATCCAGTACTTCTATCCTTGGGACAATATCACAATGAAGAGGAGTCACAGGGATGATAAAGGAGAGATTGATGGAGGACAGTGGAAAGGAGGGGTAGTAGAAGTTATAAGTGATCAGTATTATGAAAATTCAACTGTTTCTTTCTAATGATTTCTACATACATATACCAAGGCTTTTTCCCCCTTACAAGGGAGGTAGCCAAAAAGGAAAAGGCATAAAATCATTCCCACCCATTCCATCCCTGGATACACTCCACACCCCTCCACCCTCCCTCTTATCTTAGCACCTCCTGGATGACGGGTCATCCCTGCACCTTGTCCACTGTCCTGGGTCAGAAGCAGTGTCGCAAGACACAGCAAGGCCGCTTCATTAAATTGGCGACCCCCCCTCTCCGTCCCCCCATTGCATAAAAGGAGATGGGGAGAAATCCCTTTGGGCTGCATCAAATTTTGCTCACACACACTACCTCACCCCCCCATCCCCCCACCCATTCCCTCATGCATCACATCATCCATATACAACCATTCTCCATTCACCCGTCTTCTGTCCTCTCCGTCCTTCCTCAACAGACATTCCCCTCTTCCCCAAAGCCCCTTTCACCCCATCCATCCACCTCATCCTAGGATGTCCCCTCATGTTCACTCCCTCCACATCTGCCTTCCACACCTCTTTTACTAGTCTTTCTTCACTCATTCTTTCCATGTGTCCAAACCATCCTAATACTCTTTCATCAACCCTATCTCCCAACTCCCTTTCCACCCCTGTTCTCATCCTCATTTCTCACTCTATCTAGCCTAGTAACCCCCATCATACTTCTCAGACACCTCATCTCAAACACATTCAAACTCCTTCTCTCTTCCTCTCTTATGTTCCATGTTTCTGCCCCATACAGTGCTGTTGGCACAATCACTCCTTCATACAGTCTCCTCTTAGCATCCATTCCCAAATGTCTATTCCTCATTACACTGTTTAATCCACCAAGGCATTTACTCGCTTCTCTCAATCTACATTCTACCTCCACCTTTTCCTGCCACATTAGCACCGAAGTATCTAAAACTATCCACTTCCTCCAGTCGCTCTCCCTTAATCTCTTCACTCCAGGGCACATCGCACGTCTGGCAGCATTAGCTGCCCGACGTGCGATGTTGCGTCATAATAATCGCATTATAAAAAATAAAGTCAGTGCTCAATCGTTCGTTCTCTTTCACCCGTGTATTTTGATAACGATAGAAAATATGATGATGCCAGTTTAGAGAGAATGGAGGATACATAGGTACGACTGCAATGAATATTATCAAGATGCCGACGTCGGCATCATCGAGTACCCACTTGCTCCTCATGCCGCCTACGTAGGCGTCACCGTATGGAAGTGGTTAATGCTCACTTCCAGTCTACTGCCACTTTCACCCCTTGTACATCTCATCACCTTACTTTTACCCACATTTACCTTTAGCTTTCTTCTATCACCTACTCTCCCAAACTCTGTCACCAACTTCCTCAAACCCTCCTCCAATCCTGCCACAAGCGCAGTGTTGTCCGCAAGCAATAGCTGGCTCACGTCCCACTTTTCTCCTATAATAATTTCTGTTTCTGTAATTATTCTATTATGATTCTGCCATATAAGTTATCAGGAACCTGGGATACTCAAATAACTGATATCTAAACTTTTTATATTTGAATTTTCATCCTTTTACTACATAAACTAATAATGCATGCATTTTTTACATAAACTGATAGTTTGTTTTCTTTGCTCTCATTATATATTTCACATATATGCACATACCAAGGGTTTCTTCTTCCTTACAAGGGAGGTAGCCAAAGTCAAGACATAATTCTACTCCCACCCATTTCATCCCCACCAATTCCACTTCCATTCATCACCCCTCCCTCCCTCTCATCTTGGCTCCTCCTGGATGACAGATCATCTCTGCATCTTGCCCATTGCCCTGGGTCAGAAACAATGCAAGACACAGCACATCCACAGCAAGGCCACTTCATTTAATCGTTGACCCACCCTCTCTGTCCCCCTCATCCAGCATAAGAGAAGATAAGGAGAAATCCCTTTGGGCTGCATTAAAATATCATTCACACACAACCACTTCCTAAACCCCTATCCCCTACCCACTCCCTTTCATGCATAACACCCCTGCTAATCTCTATTTTACTGGTTTACATTTCTTTGTTTAATCATCTCGTTCACATCATCAGGACTCATGATGTGACTGTCAACATGATATATAATATATTAAACTAAAATTAATGCAGAATATTTTTATTACACAAGTATTGTGGAACATTACAAGCAATTTACTTTCTTTTTAGTTAATTTAAGGTACAAGGAATATGGACAGTATTTTATTACATAAAAATTACATCTGACTGGTCCAATATTAACAAAAGTGCATACCAAATATTCATACTCTTTAGTGGTGAGGTGTATTTAACACTTAATTTGCTTGGAAATAGTTGATCAGATGTTGAAGGTCAAGAGATCCATAATTATCTAAAATCTCCAACAGCTGAGGAACTCTGCTCTTCACATTGATTCCCTTAAACTTATATTTGTCAATGTAGAGGTCAGTTATCATACCTGAAAGGGAAAAAATAATGTAGTGTCATATATTGTGCTATTACCCTAATTTTTTGTCTTATGCAGTGTTTTCATATGAGAAAAATATGGAGTGGAGGGCATCCCCTCATCACATCCCATTTATTCATCTATGACACATGATCCAAGACCACAGTGAATCACATGGGACATATTGACAGCATTTTTGTCTTCCTTCCACAGGGGGGGCGGGAGGAAGTAGTCATAGAAGTGCTAAAGAATAGGTTGAAAGGGATACCAGCAGTACAAAAAAAGTATAATCATTCCTTTTTGAGAAGACTTCAACTTTACCATAGGATACTCCAAAACCAGTCCTTAAAGAATTGACTACATGTCACCAAACAGTCAATACCCCAGGATGAGTATTTGCTTCGACTCCCCCAACCCCTCTATAAGGGGAAAGGGCCTTTTGGTATATGCATATGCCCTTATAAGGGGTGGTTAAGAGACCCACTCATCCACCCCTCCCATAGAGAAGGGATGATTTGCAACCCCCCTCCCCACATCCACTACACAGATTGAGCCAAATGCAGTGCAGTAAGGCACAGCTCATCTACTATAGGTACCAATAGCAAAAACTGGTTCACCATACAATAACCACCATCCTCTTCCATTCATCTATGTAGCTGATGGAACATTCCTCCACCTGTATCCCAAATGGCTTCTTCCTCTTTAAATTGGTTGTAGCCAACCAAGGCATGCACTCACCCTATACCCTTCCACACCCATTTGTTTTCCCTTTTATTTTAGCTCTTTGTGGATGAAGGGCCATTAACACCAACCCTACATAGGTCATAGGCATTGCAGCAAGACACGTCACCTCCACAGCATGGCCCAGCAGGTGGGTGAGTGGCAGAGTCAAAGCATACTTCCACTTTATGTACATTAAAACCTATTTAATGCCCCCCTCATTATAGCACCTCATGGATGAAGGGTCATCCCTTTTCCCCCACCATAGTGCTCCTAAGAAAAACTAACCATATAGCCTTTCTAAATGACAAGGCTGCTTCCGATACTGTGCCTGAAGTTCATCAGCATTATCCAGGATATACTGGTATTCTGGTGCAAGGAAACTGGTATCTGCCTCATGGGAACCAAGTTCGCGAAGGGCATCAATGAGTGAGACCTGAAATTATAGTAATTTTCTGATAAGCATAGTCATCATCTACTTTAGGTGTTCCATTGAAACTGTCTGGAGAGTGGTAGAGCTCAATCAATTGTGGATTTGAGTTCCTTTGACTAGAAATCTGCAACCTGACAGCAGCCATCAGCAATCTTTAGTTCTTCCACAGATCTCTGATATATTAGACTACTATCTTTGTTGTGTAAATATGGGTCACTTTCTAAATTACCAGCTAATGGTATAAGGAGGAGGAGCAGGAGGCAAGAAGTTGCTGGTTGTCAGCTCTCTTGATGACTTGTTTGTCAAATTGTAAGGCATGGTGTTCTGTGGATACCAGTGTCCTGGAGAACATAGCACAGAAGTAAGGTAAGTTACTATTATAAAGCTTGTAATGACCTAACTGAATGTTTGCTAATGTTATTCATGAGTCTTGGAAAAATTTCTTGACTAGGGTGCTTGGCAAAGTATTGGATTTGTTGGTCTAATTGGAAACATTCCATGACCTGTGTGTGTGTTTTTGGATAGATGTTATGCAGTTCTGGTAGCATGGTTTAGATGTTTAAGTAAAATGATATTGGGGTATATTTACCTAGTTGTATTATACAGGAAGGTGAGCTATGCTTGTGGTGACCTGTCTTTGTATCTCACAATATCTAGTTTATTCCTAAATTCTTGTATGGTGTTTGCACACACTATTGTTTAGTCCAATTTGTTCCAAATATCAACCACTATGTGTGGATTTTTTTTTTCCAGATCTCTTCTATAACTATCCTTTTTGAGTTTCTTTTCATGTCCCCTTGTTTTTCTTTTATCCCACTTTAATAAGTCTTCTCTGTCAAGGACTTCCATGCCTTTCATAATTCTGTAAATGGCCAATAGATCTCCTCTTTCTCTTCTTTGTTCCAGGGTTGGTAATTCCAGTTTAGACAATCTTTGCTTGTATGTCAATGTTTAAAGTGTGGGAGTATCTTTGTCATTGCTCTTTGGATTCTATTTTCCTTATATTCTTTTTTGTATTGGGTGTCCATAGTGTCACAATGTATTCCAATCATGGTCTTATCAGTGTGACTAGCATTTTCTTTACCATTTCCTCATCCAAGTAATTAAAAGTCATCTTTATTGATCTCAGTAAATTATAAGTTTCTCCAACTATTTTGTTTATATGCTTGTCTGGGAATATGTTTTTGGTGATGATTACTCTTAGGTCCTTTTCGTAACTAACTTTCTTTACTTCTTTTGCACCGATTTTATATTTTCCCGATATATATATATTTTTTTACTTTCTCCAAATTCCGTTATCCTACATTTCCTAATATTGAGGTTCACTTCCCACTTTTGACTCCATTCCCAGACCTTGTCAAGGTTTCTATGTAGTGATTCAGTCTTTTTCCACACTTTCTTTAGTAGTTTTTGGGTTGTCTGCAAAGAAGTTCATGTAGCATTTTACACCTTTATCTATGTCATTTAAATACATACCAAACATCGAAGCCAATACTGAACCCTGTGGGACTCCACTTATCATTTCTTCCCAGTTAGATTTTTTTTTCTCTGAGCACCACTCTCATTTTTCTCCCATGCAAGAAATCTTCCATCCATTTCAGTAATTTTCTGTGAACACCTTTTGTTTCAAGTTTTCTCAATATTTTTTTGTGTTGTACTTTATCAAATGCCTTTTGTAAATCCAGGAAAGCACAGTCTACCCATCTGTCCCTTTCTTGCATTATATCTATTAACTGTGAATAAAAACAAAGTTTGTGGCACATGATCTTCCCTGTCTAAAACAAATTTGTTTTGAATCCAGTATACTGTTCTTTTCCAGATGTTGTCCATCTACTTTTGATAACTTTTACACAGATTTTAGCTATTGTACTTGTAAGGGAGACCGGTCTATAATTTGTTGGGTCTTCCTTGTCTCCCCCTTTATATATTGGCACGATATTGGCATTTTTCCAGTCTATTGGTTATTTTCCTTTTTAGAGTGAGCAATCTATTATCTTGTATATTTTGTACGTTAGTTCATCTATACATACTTTTAGTATTCAGTTTGGAATCCTGTCCGGGCCATGTGATTTTCTATCAAAGTTTGTTATTTGGTCCCTTATTTCTTTCTATGTCACAATTATTTTTTTTCATTGGGGGATCTTTCTCTCCTTTCTTCATCCCAATTTTGTGTATTTTCTTTTGCGAGTACAGATTTGAGATTGTTCATAATTTCTATATTTTCTATACATTCTGTATTTCCTTGCCGTAGTTTCACTATTTCCAGTTCATTTTTTAATTTTCATTTATATATCTATAGAATAATTTAGGTTGATCCTTACATTTGTCTATTATGTCTTTTTCATAGTTTCTTTTTTCTTTCCTGCATATATTTATATATTCATTTCTTAGTTTGATATATGCCACTTACCCTTTTTTTTTTTTCTTTTTTCCATCTATTCCAAACTTTGTCTCTTCTATCTTTTGCTTCACTAAATTTTTTATTGTACATACATACATGTACCAAGGCTTTTTCCCCCTTACAAGGGAGGTAGCCAAAAAGAAAAAGGCATAAAATCATTCCCAACCATTCCATCCCTAAATACACAACTCTCCCCTCCACCCTCCCTCTTATCTTAGCACCTACATGATGACGGGTCATCCCTGCACCTTGTCCATTGCTCTGGGTCAGAGGCAGTGTTGCAAGGCACAGCACATCCACAGCAAGGCCGCTTCATTAAATCGGCGACCCCCCCTGCATAAAAGGAGAAGACAGGGAGAAATCCCTTCGGCCTGCATCAGATTTTGCTCACACATACTACCTCACCCCCCATCCCCCCACCCATTCCACCTCATGCATCACATCATCCATATACAACCATTCTCCATTCACCCCTGTCTTCTGTCCTCTCCCATCCTTCCTCAACAGACATTCCCCTCTTCCCCAAAGCCCCCTTCACCCCATCCATCCATCTCATCCTAGGACGTCCCCTCATGTTCACTCCCTCCACATCTGCCTTTCATATCTCTTTTACTAGTCTTTATTCTTTCCATGTGTCCAAACTATCCCAATACTCTTTCATCAACCCTATCTCCCAACTCCCTTTCCACCCTTGTTCTCCTCCTCACCTCCTCCTTTCTCACACTATCTAGCCTAGTAACCCCCATCATACTTCTCAGACACCTCATCTCAAACACATTCAAACTCCTTCTCTCTTCCTCTCTCATGTTCCATGTTTCTGCCCCATACAGTGCTGTTGGCACAATCACTCCTTCATACAGTCTCCTCTTAGCATCCATTCCCAAATGTCTATTCCTCATTACACTTTTTAATCCACCAAGGCATTTACTCCCTTCTCTCAATCTACATTCTACCTCCACCTCCACTCCACCTTTTCCTGCCACATTTGCACCCAAGTATCTAAAACTATTCACTTCCTCCAGTCAATCTCCCTTAACCACTTCACTACGGGACTTAAATCTCGCGGGCAGCAGCCAATGCCAGCCGTACGACGTGTCGTAATAATACTCGCATCATAAAATATAGTCACCGCTTATATCGATCGTTCTCTCTTTCACCCGCGAATTTTGAAAACCACAGAGAATGGGATTCAGGACACATTTGGGAGAATGTAAAAACACAGGGGCGACTACAATAAATATAATCAAGACGCCGATATGGCAGCGTCGCGAATCCACTTGCTCCTCATGCGCCTACGTAGGCGGCACCATATGGAAGGGGTTAATGCTCACTTCCAGTCTGCTGCCACTTTCACCCCTTGTACATCTCATCACCTTACTTTTACCCACATTTATCTTCAGCTTTCTTCTGTCACACACTCTCCCAAACTCTGTCATCAACTTCCTCAATCCCTCCTCCGATCCTGCTACAAGCGCAGTGTCGTCCACAAACAACAACTGGCTCACCTCCCACTTTTCTCCATTTTCTTTAACCATCTCCAATCCCTGACCCACTACCCTTGCATTTACCTCTCACACCACCCCATCCATGTACAAGTTGAACAGCCAGGGCAACATAACCCATCCCTGACGAAGTCCCACCTTTACCTCGAACCACTCACTCTCTCCATTTCTAATCCTGACACATGCTCTACTACTCTCATAAAAACTCTTGACAGCTCCTAGAAGCTTTCCTCCTATCACGTATATCCTCAAAACCTCCCACAGGTTCTTCCTGTCTACCCTGTCATAAGCCCATAAAAGCCCAAAAAAAATCCTTCCCCTTTCCTATAGCTTTCTCACATATCTGTCTTACCACAAAAATCTGATCTACACAACCTCTACCCGTCCTAAATCCACACTGTTCCTCACCAATTACTCCCTCTGTTCCTCTCCTCCTCTCAATCAAGATCCTCCCATAAGCCTTCCCAACTACACTGAACAAGCTAATCCCTCTGAAACTACTACATTCACACTTGTCCCCTTTTCCCTTGTAAAGTGGAACTATAAAGGCACTCCTCCAGTCCTCCGGCACTCTACCCTCTCTCTAACAAACATTAAATAACCTCACCAGCCAGTCCACCATCACTGTACCTTCTTTTTTTTTACATTCTGCATGGCATCCATCCAGACCAGGTCCCTTACCTGCTTTCATCATCTTAACAACTGCCTTCACTTCATCCTTCCTTATTTCTCCTCCATTTTCCTCATCACGGTCATTTTCTTAGCATTTCCCACTGCAACTATCTTTCCCTCCCTATCCTCCTTCACATTTAGCAACTCTCTAAAATATTCTGCCCATCTTCCCCTTACTGCCTTCTCTTCCATTATCATCTCTCCATCTACACCTTTTACCTTTACTTCTCTACTTTATTTGCCTCCTCTTCCTCTCTTAATTTCTTTCCAAAACATCTTTTTATTACTTTCAAAATTTTCTGTCATACTCTTACCCCATTTCACATCTGCTCTCCTCTTTGCCTCCTTTACCTTTTGCTTTACTTCTTTTTTCTTTTCTTTATACCTCTCATATGACTCCCTCGTCCTATTTTGTAACCAGTCTGTGAAAGCTCACTTCTTCTCTTCTACAACCTTCTTTGTTTCCTCATCCCACCATTCACTACCCTTCCCTCTATTTCCTCCTGTCCTTCTTGTTCCACACACCATCTTCGCACACTTTGTGACTCCTTCCTTGAACCATCCCCATTCCTCCTCCACTCCTAGCTCTACTCTATCTTTCATTCCCTCCCACTCCTCTCTCAGCTTCTTGTACTCCTTTTCCTTTTCATTTAAAGAGTTCACTCTAAGCACCTCCCTACCTTTTGTCCTTTTCCTCTTTCCTCATCTATCCTCCACTCTCAACTTACCTTCCACCATAAAATGATCTGATATTCCCCCACCCTCTCCCCTTAGCACATGTACATCCTTAACTCTTCCTATTATATTCCTATCTACCACTACATAGTCCATTAACGCTCTACCACCCTTCCATCCACCACCCTCTCCCATGTGTACTTATGCTTGACTTTCTTCCGAAACACTGTATTTGCTATCATCAACTCTCTTTCTAGACACATCTCCACTATCAACTCTCCACTACGATTCTTTCCTGGAACTCCACACTTCTCAACCACTCCATCAATGGGACCTTTCGCACTGACCAAATTGATACCAGACACCGCCAGATTTTGTAATTCTTGCCGGAAAATAAATACTTTTTTGGGCAAGTTTTATAACCTTACAGAGGTGTATCGTTGTACATTATTGTGTCTGAAATTTAAGTCAATTAATTTCATGATTGCAAACGGCATATAGCATTGTTTGAGCCTCTATTTATAATAACAGATATTCGTATAACAGCTTATAATTGTATCAAGCCAAGCAATTTGTCATTTTCTACCGACTTCAATGGACGTATACTGATATATACTTTCATTTGAATGCACCAAGCAATAGGCAAATCCATGTAATGTATCGAAAATATAATTTTGCATCGAAGACTTAATTTTTTTGGTACGATAAACTTTGTCTTAAGTTATCTACTTTTTTTAATCTGACGTGCAGTTTCCCACGGCACACGTAAAATTAGTCATATTTGTTTGAAAATAGCTCCCAGCAGATCTAAGAGGCTATTCTTTACAAAAATATCGTTAACTTCGTATGTCTGCCACCACTGTTGTTATTCTTTATCTCATTGATTAATTATCTTCATATACAGGTCGTGACAGTGATATCCATTATTTTTCAACACACTCAGATAAAATGCACAAACCAAAATCAACATCATCTTATTTTTACAGCTCATAGTTACTTCAGTAAAAATAATGACCTATTTTTAGTTTTACCTTATAATTAAATTAACAAAGCCTTATCACACACCACTAAGTAAAAATTATAACATTATGAGTCATGTTTTTAATTCTAGATACATTTATGCAGCAATTTATGGCGTATCTTTTTTAAATATCGGTTTCCAAATTAGCTAAGTTACCCCTTTGCCTCGTGAAATCCGAGACATTTGAAAATTCTAGCGCTAATAGGAATCTACGAGCCTGACTGTGAAAGGTCCCATTGGTTCATTTCCTACCCTAGCATTAAGGTCTCCCAGTACTATTACATTGACATTTCTCTCTAATCCCTCTATGCACTCATTTAAATCTTTCCAAATGCCTCCCTTTCTTCTACATTCTTCTCACTACCAGGCCCATATGCACTTACAAAAACCCACATCTCCTTTCCCAGTTTCACCTTCATCCACATTATCCTTGAGGAAACCTCCTTCCACTCCACTACACGTTTACCTATCTCTTCACTTACTAGTATAGCCACCCCTTCTCTCCCTCACCCTCTCTTCACTCCTGATAACTTCCCACTTACACTCCCAAACTCACACTCGCCCTTCCCTCTCACCTTAGTTTCACTCAAAGCCAACACATCCATCTATTTATTGTACCAGCACTTAATGTATACCTTTTCATGTTTTTGTTTTGGTACATATTTATCCACTCCTTCATTATAGATTTCTTTTAATATTGTCCATTTCTCTTCCATTTGTGTTTTTTCATTTAAGATTTTTTACCAATTCACTTTTTCAAAGAGTTTTCTGAGTTTCCCAAAATCTGTTTTGTTATATATCGGTCTTCCTTTTCTGTGTTTCTCATTTCTTTCCAGATATATTTCCTCTTTTAATTCTAGCTCAAGTAGTATGTGGTCACCCTTCCTAATTGGTGTCTTGTATTCCATTTTATCCACAATTTCAGGCTCTGAAATTAATATTAAGTCTAGTCTTGATGGTTCTTCATTATTTCTATATCTGATATTCTCTTTTACCCACTGAGTCATTGTGTATTCAATGGTCATGTCCAGTAGTATGTTTCCCCAAAGGTCCTCTCCACCTTTCACTGTCATCTCCTCCCAACATATTTCTTTAGAATTAAAGTCACCCATAATTACTAAGTTTCCTCCTTTCAGTATTTCATTTAATGTATGCCTTGTGTCTTCCAACATTTTGGAATGGTCACTCTCTTTCCAAGAATGTGGGCACATATATCACTACAAATTTTCTACTTTTCATGTCACTATTTTCAACTTTTATCATAATCAATTCCACATTATTATTTTCTTCTGTAATATTTGTCACATTTAAGCCTTTCTTAGTCATAAACATGACCCCTCCACCCTCTTTTTTCTCTATTTTTAATCCAGTGATTAACCTTGTCCAACACTATTTGGTGGTAGGGGACCTTTTAATTTTTCATGTATGTGCTGTGTGGTAAAAGTGGAAGTTTACTATAAATGAATAATATACTACTGATATGGTTTTTTGTTGCATTCATATGGCTGTGCTTGTGTGATATAATGATTGAGGAAAAAAAAGTAGTAATATTTCTTACCTGCTTGGCAAGCATGAGCTGAGCCTCAAGACGAGGATGTAATAAATGCAGGGCATGAACAACACTTTCTTCACTCACTTCACATGAGATGTCTAGTCGTACCTGTCAACAATCATGTAGTTATTAATGTGTTCCTTAAAGAAAGGGAGGGACGGAGAGAGAGAGAGAGAGAGAGAGAGAGAGAGAGAGAGAGAGAGAGAGAGAGAGAGAGGACTGTATGTATGTATATATACATATATATATATATATATATATATATATATATATATATATATATATATATATATATGTATATATATATATATATAATATTTATATATATGTATATATATATATATATATATATATAATATCTCTATATATAATATTTATATATATATATATATATATATATATATATATACACACACACACACACACACAAACACAATGGAAACCTAAATCTAAATAGAAAAGAAAATGCGAAATTAAAAGTGGCATATATAAACACTGACGGTATGATCTCTGGATTAAATGAACTGAATGACAACTTAGAAACTGATAAATATGACATCATGGGCATAGTGGAGATGAAATTGAAAGGACCACTATTAACAACCATTGTGGGACATGGTCTATATAACATATGGGCGAAAAACAGAACCGAAAAGAAAGGAGGAGAGGTCATGATACTAACCAAAAAAAAAGGATTAAATGTAACCAAGGTCATTGAAGGAAAAGGAAACGCAGAAATAATCATGATTAAAATTGATTATAAAAAGACAAAAAGCAGAAAGTTTGTAGTAGTGAATGTACCACCAAAGACCCATGCATGGTCAGATGGTGATCATTCCAACTTATTGGAAGAAACAATGGAGGTGTTTAATGTGTTGCTAAAAGAAGGTGGAAACTTAGTAATCATGGGCGATTTTAACACAAAAGAAATAATTTGGGAAGAAATGACAGTCAAAGGAGGAGAGGAACTTTGGAGCAACACCATACTGGATATGACTATCGAGTACACACTAACACAATGGGTTAAGGAAAACACTAGATATAGAAATAATGAAGAACCATCAAAACCAGACCTAATATTAGCATCTGAACCAGAAATTATAAACAAAATGGAATACAAAACACCTATTGGAAAAAGTGGCCACACTACTGTAATAGACTTTGAATTAAAAGACCATTATACGATAGACAGAAATGATAAACATAGAGAGGGAAGTTTTATGTACAACAAAACAGACTTTGAAAAACTAAGAAAAATTTTCAAAGATGCAAATTGGGATGGATGACAAGTGGAACATGTTTAAAGAGAAGTACAATGAGGGAGTAAACAAATATGTACCAATAAAGAGGCATAATGAGAAATATATAAAATGTTGGTTCAACAAAAGATGTAGTGAGGCTAAAGCTAGGAGAGATAAAGCCTGGAAAAAATGGAAGAAAAATAGAAAAACTCCAAATGGCAAACATATAAAGTACCATAATTTGTGGCGTATAAGTTGAGTTTTTAAGCCTAAAAAAATCTTTCCAAATCTAGGGGTCGACTTATAGGGCGGGGCTAAAATGCAATCCTTTACCAACAAGTTGTAAACAAGAGGTACACGTATATTGCCACCCTTCGTAAATGACTTTTCCCCCTCCATCATCCATTTATTCCACTCTGAATGAATATTGTCTTTAAAGGGTTTATTTAGATGCACCAGCTTTTCATTCACTCCGTACTTCCTTGCTGTTGCACTGTTGTTTGAAGATATCGCACATTCAACAACTCTGAGCTTGAAGCTAGCGTCATATTTCATTCTTTTTGCCGGTGGAGCCATGGGGTTAAAATAATTTCAGCTAAAGTACGAGCTGAACAATGGAGAAGCTCCACCCTGGGTACGTGTTGTCAGTCTGATGTCTGGGTAATATCTGGAGACTGTGTAGATGTCTACAAAAATATGAAGACCTGTTGCAAAAGCAAAACCTCAACCGTCATCGGACAGGTTGGTAGCGTGATGTCACAGATTGTTTACACTACTAATGCAAATGGCGGGTGTGCGGTACAGTCATACTGTGTTGTACAATAAAATAAGAGTGCAATATGCAGCAGTACTATCTAAAAACTACTTGGAATAATCTTCTATCTATGGTATTACGGTAATATTTTATAGGAGGTAATGTTGACTTGACGAATTTTATGTTCATAAGTTATATCGATACAATATGCTGTAACTGCCAGTGTTTGCTATACAACACAATACAAAAATGTATCATATTATTATAGCTTTAGTTCATTTACTGGTAGACCTAGGTAAGTTTATTATAGCTTTATTTCATTTACCGGTAGACCTAGGTAAGTTTTGGGCCACTGGTAGCCCACCATATGTTTGGGGTCGACCTATACGGTAGGTATAGACCTAAGTCAGAATTTTGAACTAAAAAAAATCTTGAGGTCGACTTATATGCCAGGTCGACTTGTATGCTGCAATTTATGGTACTTAGAAATGAATATGTAAACATATGCAGGAAGGAAAAAAGGGAATATGAAAGGGATATTATAGACAAATGTAAGGATCAACCGTAACTTTTACAGATATGTAAATGACAAAACAAAGGACAAGCATGACATAGTAAAACTTTGTGAAGGAGACAAGGAATACACAGATGATACAGAGATGGCAGATGTTATGATCAGACATTTCAAATCTGTATTTACAATCGAGAACTCTCAACCCTGGGAGAATGATCAGTTAGAAAGTTCACCCATTATGAAGGAAATAACAATAACACAGAAGGAAATAAGAGAACAAATAAAAAGCCTAGATGTCAGAGTCACACGGACCGGATGAAATCACAAATTGGATATTAAAAGAATGCATAGACGAACTGACAGATAAAATACACAAGATATTAGATTTCTCATTAAAAGAGGGAAAAGTACCACAAGATTGGAAAAATGCAAACATAGTGCCAATACACAAAGGAGGAAACAGGGAAGAACCTACAAACTCTAGACCAGTGTCCCTCACAAGTATAGTAGCTAAAATATGCAAAAAGATCATTAGAAGCAGATGGATCAAACATTTGGAGAACAATATATTAAATCCCAAACAATTTTATTTTAGAAGTGGAAGATCGTGCACCACAAACCTAATATGCTTTTACTCGAGACTGATTGAAATAATATAAGAAAGAGATGGTTGGGCGGACTGTGCCTTCCTGGATTTGCAAAAGGCTTTTGACAAGGTGCCACATAAAAAATTAATAAACAAAATTGAAAAAAATAGGAGGAATTCAAGACAAGCTGTTGTTGTTGTTGTCGTTCCCTAGACTGTCTGTCCGAGCAGTCCCGTCTCCCCAAGGAATGCCATAGCCGAAACTGGGTTTTCCCACAAATCCTTTATAGAGCGTATGTTGTGTTGTTTGCGTGCATGATTGTGTATAATGTTGGAATGGATGAAGGACGTTTTAATTGGAAGGAAGATGAGAGTGGTTCTTAGGGATAAAAACTTGAAATGGGAAGAAGTAAAGAGTGGCATCCCCTAAGGCTCTATTTTGGCTCCCTTAATGTTTGCCATATACATAAATGATATGGACAAAGGAGTGAATTGTTACATGAACTTCTTTGCCGATGATGCTAAATTGCTCAAAAGAGTGAAAACAGAAGAAGATTGCAGATCGTTACAAGATGACTTACATAGAGTATGGGAATGGAGTCAGACACATGAAATGAATTTCCACATCAAGAAATGCATAATGGAGTTCGGAAAAGGCAAAAATAGAGTCTCAGGAAACTATATGATTGGAGATAAAGAAGTCAAAAAAGTTAACTCAGAGAGGGAACTAGGAGTAATCATCTCAAGTGACTTGACTCCTGACAAACATGTAAACAAGATATTTGGAGAGACTTACAATCTGTTCACCTCTTCACTCTGGGGCACATCGCACGTCTGGCAGCATTAGCTGCCCGACGTGCGATGTTGCATCATAATAATCGCATTATAAAAAATAAAGTCAGTGCTCAATCGTTCGTTCTCTTTCACCCGTGTATTTTGATAACCATAGAAAATATGATGAAGCCAGTTTAGAGAGAATGGAAGTTACGTAGGTATGACTACAATAAATATAATCAAGATGCCAACGTCAGCATCATCGAGTACCCACTTGTTCCTCATGCCGCCTACGTAGGCGTCACCGTATGGAAGTGGTTAAGATCTATGAAAGTGGTTTTCGACTACATGGATGAAGAGATGATTCGGAAATTAATTGTTGCTTTGATAAGATCGAAACTAGAATATGCTATATCATTGTGGGCACCAAGCACAAAGAAATTAGAAAGAATCCAGAGAGCAGCGACCAAGATCGCACCTACACTATCAAATTTGACATATGAACCAAGATTGGAGAAATTACAACTGATAACACTATAGCAGAGAAGGGAGATAGGCGATTTGTTGACCATCATTAGAATTATGAAAGGAATGGAAGTTCTTGATAGAGATGACCTATTAAAATGGGACAAAAGAGAAACAAGAGGACACGCAAAGAAACTAAAGACAGTTACAGAAGAGACCTGAAAAAGAACAGTTTCCCACACAGGGTAATTGACGTCTGGAACAAACTGAACAGTGAAACAGTTAATGCCACAAATATACATGAATTCAAAAGCAAACTAGATGTAGAGAGATACAAAAACGGGTCAACACGAGCATAGCTCCAGTCGCGTAAAATACAACTAGGTAAATACAAGAGGACATGAAAAAAAATTAAAAAGGATAATTACAGAAGAGATCTGAAAAATAACAGCTTTTCACACTGAGTGGTAGATATCTGGAACAATTTGAATGAGGAAACAGCGAGTGCACAAACTATACAAGAACTTAAGATCAAACTGGAATTTTGAAAGATACAAAAGTGGGTCACTATGAGCATTAGCTCTCTTGCCATAAAATACAACTAGGTAAATACACACACACACACACATATATATATATATATATATATATATATATATATATATATATATATATATATATATATATACACACACACACACACACACACACTTCAACGAATGGACGGCTTAGAAGACGTTCTGAAGAAAATTGAAGTCTGTGGATCCCAACGCAAAGAGAAGTGCCTATTGTTTTTACAGGGTGGGGGGGAAATTGCTCGTTGAGTAGTAGGAAAGTAGGGAAAGAGGAAAAGGGGAGGGATTACTGAGGGAAATGGAAGGAAATGAGGAAGGAGTAGACTTGGCCCAGGCAGACAGGCGAAAGGTAAACAAAAGGCCTCCCGATGATAATGAAATGTCTAATAAAAATGTAAAGATTAGAAGTATAGACAAGAGCAATACAGTAGAAAGTGATGAGAATATTTTCCAGGGATTTAAAGAGGGTGGGGGGGACACAAACCCCCCCCCGACTGACAAGACTAGAAGAGAAGGTCGATAAGATGATCGAGGACTTGGAGCGTAGGTTCGGTAATGTTGACAGTATTATACGAAGAGTTGAAAAATTGGAAGAACTAGAGAGGGCGAACAAAAACTTAACTAAGGAAATTGAAGAATTAAAACAACAGTTAAAAGAAGTAAAAGATGAGAATAAAGTCTTAAAGGAGAATAATAAGGAGAACAAGGAGGGTTGGAAAAAAATTCATGAAAATAGCAAGGTTGCATTCACTGACATAATCAGACAGCAAATGAATGAACAAACTGAAAACTCAGTTATTAAAGTGATGAGACAGGAGAATATAGTAAGAGACTTAGCAGACAAAAAGAAATGTATAATTATATTAGGAATGGAAGAGAAACATAACCCAGATAGAACCACAAGAATCAAAGAGGAAAATGAAAAAGTAAAAAATTTACTAGAATTAGTACAGGAAGATGAACCAGAAATAATGAAACAAATCGAAGAGAAATTCAGGCTAGGGAAATATAGTACAGACAAGACCAGACCAATCAAGATTAAATTCAGGTCACAAACTACGGCTGAGAATATCTTATCCAAAACAGGGAAACTAGCAACAAGTGAACAATATAAAAAGGTATGGATAAAAAGGGAAATGAATAAAGAGGAAAGAGAGGAAGAAAAACAGAAAAGACTTGAAGCAAAGGAAAAAAACGAGATAAGAACGGAGTCAGAAAAAGAGAGATTCTATTGGAGAGTAGTGAACATGAAACTAAAGAAAGTCGACATACAAGAGAAAAACAAAAGGGAAACAGAGAACACAATGGAAGTGGCAGAAAACTAAGAGTGTCGTACACAAATATAGATGGATTAATAACAGGATTGAATGAACTGAATGATTATTTGAAAGAAAAAGAACCAGACATAATGGGAATTGTAGAAACAAAATTAAAAGGTCCACTACCACCCAACAGTGTAGGACATGATGCATATAATTATTGGATTAGAAACAGAGTGAAAAAGGAAGGGGGTGGAGTTATGTTCCTGACTAAGAAGGATATAAACGTGAAGGGTGTCACATATGGAAAGAATACAGTAGAAATGATAATGATGGAAGTAGAAGACAGAGATAAGAAGAACAGAAAGTTTGTGATAAATTATGTGCCCCCAAAAACAGCCTCATGGGAAGAGAGTGAACATAAAAGTATGTTAGAGGGCACAAAGATAACATTAAACAAGATAATGGAAGAGGGAGGAAAAATAGTTATGATGGGCGACTTTAATTGCAAAGAAATCTGCTGGGAAGAAATGACAGTAAAGGGTGGAGACGGCTCATGGGGAAACGCTCTACTTGAGATGGTTACCGACCATACAATGACACAATGGATACAGGAGAACACTAGGTATAGAAATGAAGAAGAGCCATCGAAACTAGACCTAGTAATTACATCCGAACCTAGAATAGTGGACAAAATTGAATATAAAACACCAATAGGTAAAAGTGACCACATATTGATTGAACTGGAACTTAATGAAGAAAAATATATGAAAAGAAATGAGCAATACAGAAAAGGAAGAATGATGTATGAAAAAACAAACTTTGATAAAATAAGAGAATTCTTTCAAAAGGAAAACTGGGAAGAAATATACAAAGAAGAAACAACAGTAGAAGAGAAATGGAATATTTTGACAAAAATTTACAAAAAAGGAGTGGAAAAGTATGTCCCAAGGCAAAAACAAGAAAAAGAATATGTAAAATGCTGGTACAACAAAAGCTGTAGGGAGTTAAAAGACAAAAGAGACAAAGCCTGGACCAGATGGAAAAAAGACAGAAGACCTGAAAAATGGAAAATATATACCTGCTATAGAAATGAATATGTACAAATGTGCAGAGAAGAAAAGAGAAAATATGAAAAAGATATCATAGAAAAGTGTAAAGATCAACCGAAACTATTCTACAGATTTGTAAACAATAAACTGAAAAACAAACAAGACTTGGAGAAATTAAGACAGGAGGGAGTTGAATACACTGAGGAAATGGAAATGGCGGAAATTATGAACAAACATTTTAAATCAGTGTTTACAAGGGAGAACATACAACCTGAAGAGAACGAATGGAAAGAGAAAGTCCCCCCTATGGAAGAAATAGAAGAAACAAAGAATGAAATATTAACACACTTGAGTAATCTTGATGTCAGAAAATCGCATGGACCAGATGAAATAGCAAACTGGATACTAAAAGAATGCAGGAATGAACTGGCAGACAAAATACATAGCATACTAAATAGTTCCTTGAAAGAAGGAAAAGTTCCAGAAGATTGGAAAAAAGCAAATATAGTACCTATATACAAAGGAGGAAATAAAGAAGAACCTACCAACTATAGACCAGTCTCTCTAACAAGTACAATAGCAAAAATTTGTGAAAGAATTATCAAAAGTAGATGGGTAAAATATTTAGAAAAAAACAAAGTGTTAAATCCAAGGCAATTTGGATTCAGACAAGGACGATCATGCGTCACCAATTTAATATGTTTCTATTCAAGGCTAATAGATATAATACAAGAAAGAGATGGATGGGCGGACTGTGCATTTTTAGATCTAAAGAAAGCTTTTGACAAAGTACCACATAAGAAGTTGCTTAAGAAATTAGAAACTGAAGGAGGAATACAGGGCAAACTACTAAATTGGATGGAGGACTTTTTGCAAGAAAGAAAAATGAGAGTAGTGATAAGAAACCAACACTCAAAATGGGATGAAGTAATAAGCGGTGTTCCGCAGGGAACAGTTCTGGCCCCAATAATGTTTGCTATATATATTAATGATATGGATGAAGGAATAGAAAGCTATATGAGCTTCTTTGCAGATGATGCAAAACTACTGAAAAGAGTGAAAACTGAAGAAGATTGTGAATCACTAGAGATCTAAATAAAGTACAAGAATGGAGTAGGAAATGGGAGATGGAGTTCAATACAAAAAAAATAGTATAATGGAATTTGGAAAAAGCAAAAACAGAATAACAGGAGCATATAAATTGGGAGAAGGAATAAAAAAAGTAGAAAATGAGAAGGACCTGGGAGTCATTGTTATGAATAATATGTCACCTGAGAAACATATAAATAAGATTTTTGGAGAGACTTATAATCTAATAAGAACAATCAAAGTTGCATTTACATACCTGGATGAAGAAATGGTGAAGAAAATCCTAATCACCCTGATAAGACCAAGATTGGAATATGCAGCAACGATATGGTCACCAAGTACAAAAAAATGTATAAAAAAACTTGAAAGAATACAAAGAGCAATTACAAAATTGGCACCAACACTCTCAAAACTATCATATGAAGAGAGACTAGAAAAACTTGAACTACAGACACTAGAGCAAAGAAGAGAGAGAGGAGATTTGATAGCTATTTACAGAATCATGAAAGGCATAGAAAGTACTGACAGAGAGAATCTGATAAAATGGGATAACAGAAATACTAGAGGACACGGAAAGAAAATAAAAAAAGACAGCTATAGAAGAGATTTGAAAAAGAACAGCTTTCCTCACACAGTAATAGACAGTTGGAACAAGTTAGATGAGAAAGTGGTGTGTGATAGTTTAGATAAAATGAGATATGAAGACGGGACCCCACAAGCATAGCTCCCCTTCCCGTAAAATACAACTAGGTAAATACACATGTCGGTCGGGGTGGCAGCGAAATCTGGACTCCGGTGAAATCTTCAAAATTATGAGGATGACGACAAGGAACTACCTGTGTTGTATTAATAGGGAAGGGGAAAGCTCGTGGTGTAATGGGAAGGTGAAGAAAAAGGAGAAGGGGAGGGATTACTGAGGAAAATGGAAGGAAACGAGGAAGGGGACAAACGGGCCCCGGAAGCCATGAGGAATGTCAATAAAAGATGCGCAGACGATAGAGGTGAAATCGAAGAGATTAGTAAAAATGTAAAACTTAGAAATATAAAGAAGAGCAGCACAATGAAAGGTGAAGATAATTATTTCCATGGATTTAATGAGGGGGAAGATGACAACCTCCCCTGATTAGCAAGTCTAGAAGAAAAACTAGAGAAAATGAAAGAACAGTGGGAGGTTAGGTTTAGTCATCTTACACAGATTACACAAAGAGTTGATAAATTGGAAGAACTAAAGGAGAACCAAAGCCTAACTAAAGAAATAGAAAAATTAAAAAGACTTAAAGAAGTAAAGGATGAGAATGAGGAATTAAAGAATAATAATAAAGAGAATAAAGAGTCCATAGCAAAAGAGGTACAGCGTTGGAGAAAAGTACAAGAGAATAACAAAAGTGAATTTAGAGATATAGTAAAACAACAGATAGAAGAACAAACTAAGGACACAGTTATTAAAGTGAAGAGTGAGAAGGAGAATATAGTAAGAGACAGCGGATAAAAAGAAATGTATAGTTATATTAGGGACAGAAGAGAAGCATAATCCAAATAGGACTACAAGAGTGAAGGAGAAGGAAAGAGTAAACAAGATATTAGAAGTAGTTCAAGAAGATGAACAAGAAACAAGGAAAGAAATTGAAGAAGTATATAGAATAGGGAAATACAATACAGATAAGACCAGACCAATTAAGGTTGAATTCAAGTCACAAACGACAGCAGAGAATATATGAGCAAAAACAGGGAAACTAGCAAAAAGTTATCAGTATAAACAGGTATGGATAAAAAGAGAGATGAATAAAGAGGAAAGAGAGGATGAGAAAGCAAAAAGAATGGAAGCTTAAGAAAAAAATGAAAACAGAACAGAGTCAAAGAGAAATTCTATTGGAGAGTAGTGGATATTAAAGTGAGGAAATGGTTCATAGCAGAGAAGAATGGAAGGGAAACAGAAAGCACGATGGAGGTAGCAGAAAATTAAAAGTGTCTTACACAAATCTTGATGGCTTAAAAACAGGCTTGAATGAACTGAATGATTACCTGAAGAAAAAAGAGCTGGACATAATGGGAATTGTAGAGACAATATTGAAAGGTCCACTACCACCCAAAAGTGTAGGACATGGTGCATATAATCCTTGGATTAGAAACAGAAAGGGAAAACAAGGGGATGGAGTTATGTTCCTGACTAAGAAGGATATAAATGTGAGGAATGTCACATATGGAAAGAATAGAGATGATTATGATGGAAGTGGAGGACAGGGATGGGAAGAGCAGGAAGTTTGTGGTAAATTATGTGCCTCCTAAAATGGCTTCATGGGAAGAGAAAGAACAAAAATATGTTAGAAGACACAAGGATAACACTAAATAAGATAATGGAAGATGGAGGAAGAATAGTTATAATGGGTGACTTTAATTGTAAAGAAATCTACTGGGAAGAGATGACAGTGAAGGGTGGAGACAACCCTATGGGGAAATGTACTACTTGATATGATTATAGAACATACAATGATGCAATGAATAGAAAAGAATACTAGGTATAGAAATGAGGAAGAACTATCGAGACTGGACCTAATAATCACATCAGAACCTAAAATAGTGGACAAGATTTAATATAAGACACCAATAAGTAAAAGTGACCACGTATTGGTTGAACTGGAACTAAATGAGGAAAAATACATAGAAAAAAATTAACAATATAGAAAAGAAAGACTGATGTATGGAAAAACAAATTTTGATAAAAAAAAGAGAATTCTTTCAAAAAGCAGACTGGGAAAGGATACACAAGGAGGAAACAACAGTAGAAGAGAAATGAAATATTTTGACATAAATTTATAAAGGAATGGAAAAGTATGTTTCCAACACAAAAACAAGAAAAAGGATATGTAATGTGTTGGTACAACAAAAGATGTAGGGAGTTAAAAGACAAAAAGTATAAAGCTTGGATAAAATGGAAGAGAGACAAAAGACCTGAAAAATGGAAAATACAACCACTCCTCGCTTAACGACGACAATTGGGACCAGCGCGCCGTCGTTAACCGAATTGGTCGTTAAGCAAAAGTGTATACACATACGTACATGTACTGTATGTACAATGTCCAGCAATACATGTATCTTTATTTTCGTGTATTTCCCTCTTTTATACAGTACATTAAAGCTTTATTTACTGTTTATTTATGGTGGTTATGTTCCCGAAATTACCGTATATGACCAAATCCGCATATGCTGACATTCCATATTGAATACCAGGGTATTTTTTTAGTTTCGACCATGGGCGCAATATAGCAATAAAAAATTAATTATTAATTTTGTAAATTAAAATGTATCAACGTAATATGCAATTTTGTGGCCGGAAATAAAAGTAAAAAATACCATGCTACAAGAAAATATGCTAATGAATGAAGTCGGTAGCATAGGATCGGGATGCCATCTTGTCATCTGCCAACGTCTCTCACGACGACGAGGACGAGCCGGATGACATTTAATTTGCAGGTAATGATTTATCAAACACAGGTTAGGTTAGTTTAGTTTAGGTTAGGCGAATTTATCATCCTTTCATTTCCTTGACATCGGCATCTATCATAACAAACATGGTGTACCATTCGTCCGACATGACTTCGTTACCTATGAAATTTGTTTTAGCACCTTTTTTTTATTTCCGCTCACAAAATTGCATATTACGTTGATACATTATAATTTACAAAATTAATAATTAATTTTCTATTGCTATATTGCGCCCTTGGTCGAAACTAAAAATTTACCACTACCGGTATATATTGTACCCCAGGTAGTTTTTCCAGCTTGCAGGATGGTAATGTAGACCTAAGCTTCAGAACACTTTACCTCACAGCTAATATCCACCGTACAAATTCATTTATAACATCATACAAATTTGCCTCAGCCAACTTAATTATCGTACACGACATCGTAACTTCGGGAGATTTACGTTAAACGAATATTGGTCTGTCATAAAGCCCGTCGTCACTCCGAGTTGTCGTTAACCGAGTAGGTCGTTAAACGAGGAGTGGGTGTATATACTAGTTATAGAAATCAATACGTACAAGTGTGCAGAGAAAAAAAAGAGAAAATACGAAAAAGATGTCAGAAAAATGTAAAGATCAACCAAAAATATTTTATAGATTTGTAAACAACAAACTGAAAAACAAACAAGAATTAGAGAAACTACAACAAGGAGGAGTTGAATACACAGAGGAAATAGAAATGGCAGAAATTATGAACAAGCATTTTAAATTGGTGTTTACGAGGGAGAACATAAAACTTAGAGATGTTGAGTGGGAGGAGAAAGTTCCCCCTATGACAGAGATAGAAGTAACAAGGAAAGAAATAATGAATCACTTGAGCAATTTCAATGTCAGAAAATTGCATGGACCAGATGAAATAGCAAACTGGATTTTGAGAGAATGCAGGAATGAACTAACAGACAAAATACATAGTCTAATAAGCAGTTCATTGAAAGAAGGAAAAGTTCCAAAAGATTGGAAAAGAGCGACTGTAGTACCAATATATAAAGGGGGGAAACAAGGAAGACCCTACTAACTATAGACTGGTCTCTCTTACAAGTACAATAGCTAAAGTTTGTGAAAGAATTATCAAAAGTAGATGGGTAAAGAATTTGGAAAAAAAAACAAAGTACTAAATCCAAGGCAATTTTGATTTAGACAAGGACAATCATGCGTCACAAACTTAATGTGTTTCTATTCAAGGCTAATAGATGTAATACAAGAAAGAGATGGATGGGCTGATTGTGCATTTCTAGACCTGAAAAAAACTTTTCATAAGGTGCCACATAAAAAATTGCTAAAGAAATTAGAAACTGCAGGAGGAATATAGGGCAAACTGCTGAAGTGGATGGAAGACTTCTTGCACGAAAGAAAAATGAGAGTGGTGATAAGAGACAAACACTCTAATTGGGATGAAGTGATTAGTGGAGTTCCACAAGGAACAGTTCTGGCCCCAATAATGTTTGCTATATATATTAATGATATGGATAAAGGAATTGAAAGTTATATGAGCTTCTTTGCAGACGAATTGTTGAAAAAAGTGAACTTATTAGAAGATTGTGAGTCGCTGCAGAGTCTCAATAAAGTATGGGAATAGAGTAGGAGGTGGGAGGTCGAATTCAATATTAACCACTTCACTACGGGACTTAAATCTTGCGGGCAACAGCCAATGCCAGCCGTACGACGTGTCGTAATAATACTCGTATCATAAAATATAGTCACCGCTATATCGATCGTTCTCTCTTTCACCCGTGAATTTTGAAAACCACAGAGAATGGAATTAAGGGCACACATGAGAGAATGTGAAAAAAAAGGGGCGACTACAATAAATATAATCAAGACGCCGATATGGCAGCATCGCGAATCCACTTGCTCCTCATGCCGCCTACGTATGCGGCACCGTATGGAAGGGGTTAAGAAGTGTAGTATAATGGAATTTGGAAGAAGCAAAAAAAGAATAGTGGGATCATATAAATTGGGAGAGGAAGAAATTAAAAAAGTAGAAAATGAGAAGGACCTGGGTGTCATTATTATGAATAATATGTCCCCTGGGAAACATATAAACAAAATTTTTGGAGAAAGTTATAATTTCATAAGAACAATCAAAGTGGCATTTACATACCTGGATGAAGAAATGGTGAAGAAAATACTAGTCCCTTTGATAAGACCAAGATTGGAGTATGCAGCAATGATGTGGCCACAAAGTACAAAACAATGTATAACAAAACTTGAAAGAATACAAAGAGCAGTTACAAAATTGGCACCAACACTCTCAGAACTATCATGTGAGGAGAGACTGGCAAAACTTGAGCTACAGATATTAGAGCAAAGAAGAGAGAGAGAGGAAACTTGATGACTATTTATAGAATCATGAAAGGCATAGAAACTATTGATAGAGAGGATCTAATAAAATGGGATAGTAGAGATACAAGAGGACACAGAAAGAAAATCAAGAAAGACAGTTATAGAAGAGACCTGAAAAAGAACAGCTTTCCCCACAGGGTAGTAGACGTTTGGAACAGGTTAGATGAAAGTGTGGTGTGTGCAGGAATGATACACAAATTTAAAAACAGTCTAGATAAAGTGAGATATGAGGATGGGACACCATGAGCATAGCTCCCCTTCCCGTAAAAAAGAACTAGGTAAATATATATTATATATATATATATATATATATATATATATATATATATATATATATATATATATATACATATATCCAAATAAGGGGGTGGCCATAAAAAAGGTACGGTAATATCATATAAATATTCCTATGATATAGAAGGAAATTTAGTTTTTGACAACAGCTAAAAGGTTGATGCTAAACTAAGAGTGTCCTCAGTTAAGCATGACTCTTAAGTTTGATATCTCTTAGTTAAATAAAACTGACAATAACCAAAACAAAATCCACATATTAGCATATTGATTGAGTTAATAGAAAAAAAAAAATAATCTTTGGCCTTAAAGGCATATCAATTTGTAACTAGTAGGTATGTCCTGTGGCATCTTTCAGATAGTAGTAAATGATAATTACTTTCTTCCGGGTGGCTTCTTTGGTGAGTACATCTTTCAAGATGGAAATTGTAGATATATTGTCAGACTTGAATACTGCTTCTCCTGCACTGTAGACACATTGCAGCTGTGATATAAAATACATTTCATTTTAAAAGTGCAATTAATTATATACATTCCTAAACAATTTTGGCAGCAGGTACATTACAGTGATTAGGTGATTACTTACTTTAATATAACTCTCATCAAACTTAGCTTACTAAAATTTTGAAGTTAATGATTGTGAAATATGGTAAATAAAGATCATGTTTTTTTCTGATTTTTTACTATTAATTATGATGATGTCAATGTCAAAATAGTTTAGTTGTTGTTCCATAGACTGTCTGGCTGAACAGTCCCATCACCCTGAGGAACACCACAGCTGGAACAGGGTTTTCCCACAAATCTTTTATATAGTGTGTACTGTGTTGTTGGCATGTGTGATTTTGTACAATGCATTTCATAATGTGTTGTATAGTATGGGGTGAAGTATCATATTTTGGGCATTTGTCTACAATGCTGTCATCCAGCCTCTTTTTTTTTTTTAGTTTTTTTTTTCCACATTCTCTTGTGTTTCTCTTGTCCCAATTTAACAAGTCCTCTCTATCAAGTATTTCTGTGCCCTTCATGATTCTAAAGATGGTCAGCAGGTTGCCTCACTTCTTTGCTCCAAAGTCGGTAACTCCAATTAAGTCAGTCTCTCTTCATATGACAAGTTTGAAAGTACTGGAGCCATTTTGATTGTTGCTCTCTGGATTCTTTCAATTTTCTTTATATTCTTTTTGGTACTGGGTGACCATAATGTTGCTGCATATTCCAGTCTAGGCCTTATTAGTGTGACTAATATTTTTTTAATCATTTCTTCATCCAAATAGGTAAATGCCACTTTTATTGATCTTAGCAAGTTATAGGATTCTCTGACAATTTTGTTTATTTGTTTATCAGAGGACAAGTCATTTGAGATAATTACTCCCAGATCTTTTTCAGATCCCACTTTCTTTACCTCCTTAGTTCCAATTGTATATTGTCCTGATATTCTATTTTTACTTTTTCTGAACTCCATTATGCTACACTTCTTAATGTTGATGTCCATTTCCCATTTCTGACTTCATTTCCAAACCTTGTTCAGGTCTCCCTGTAGTGATTTGCAATCCATTTCAGTTTTCACTTTCCTCGACAGTTTAGCATCCTCTACAAAGAAGCATAACATTCCACATCATCCATGTCATTCACATAAATAGCAACATTATTGGAGCCAATGCAGATCCTTGCAGAACTCCACTGATCACCTCCTTCACTTGAATATTTTTCTATGGGTACTACTCTCATGTTTCTACAATTCAGGGAGTCCTCCATCCAGTTTAGTAGGTTGCCTTATATCCCTCCTATGTTTTCCAATTTTTAAAATAATTTTTTGTGTGGTATTTTGTTGAAGGATTTTTGTAAGTCCAAGAAAGCACAATCAGCCCATCCATCCCTTTCTTGTATTATATCTATTAGTCTTGAGTAAATACAGATTAAATTTGTGGTACATGATCTTCCCTGTCTGAACCCAAATTGTCTTGGGTTTATTATATTATTTTCTTCCAGGTGTTTTGTCTATCTATTCTTGATATTTTTCTCACAAATTTTGGCTACAGTGCTTATTAGTGAGACCAGTCTGTAATTAGTTGGTTCTTCCTTGTTTCCTCCTTTATATATTGGTACAATGTTGGTATTTTTCTAGTCTTTTGGTATTTTTCCTTCTTCAAGTGAGCAACTTATTATGTTATATATATTGTCCAATAGTTCTTTTTTACATTCTTTTAGTATCCAATTTGCAATTCCATCTGGGCCGTACAATTTCCTAACATCAAGGTTTGTTAATTGCTCTATTATTTCTTTTTGTGTTGTTATTTTTCTCATGGGGGGAGATCTCACTTTGCTTCCTTCATCCCAATGCTGTAGCTTCTCTCTAGTGAAAACAGACTAGAAATGATTATTCATGACTTAATCTGTGTATTCTGTATTTCCTTGGCATAGTTTCACCATTTCCTGTTCATTTTTAAGTTTACAATTCACAAATCTACAGAATAGTTTGGGTTGCTCTTTACATTTTTCTATAATGTCTTTTTCATAGTTCCCCTTTTCCTCTCTTCGTACTTTTACATATTCATTTCTATAGCTCATATATATTTACCATTTTCCAAGTATTTTTCTTTTCTCCATCTTTTCCAAGCTTTGTCTCTTCCATCTTTTGCCTCATTGCATCTTCTGTTGAACCAACATTTAATGTACACCCTCTCTTGTTTCTGTCTTTGTATGTACCTTTTCACTCCTTCATTATAGATATCCATCAAAATCTCCCATTTCTCTTCCATGTAGAAATTTTCCCAATTTGCATTCTGAAAGAATTTCTCAAGTTTTCCAAAGTCCATTTTGTTGTACATCAATCTTCCTTTTCTATACTTTTCATTTCTCTCCACATATATTTCCTCTTTTAGTTTAGTCTAAGTATATGGTAAGTCTTTCCAAATGGTGTCTTGTATTCAATTTTATCCACAATTTTAGGTTCTGTTGTAAATATCAAATTCAGTTTCATTGGTTCTTCATTACTTTTGTATCTGGTACTTTCATTGACCCATTGTGTCACTGTATATTCCATGGTCATGTCCAGTAATACTTTACCCCACAGTTCCTCTCCAGCCTTCACTGTCATTTCCTCCCAACAGATTTCTTTGCAGTTAAAATCCCCCATAATTACCAGGTTACTTCCACCCTTTAGTGTCTTGTTTAATGAATGCCTTGTATCTTCTAACATTTTCAAATAAAAAGCCTGTTTTTTTGGGCACATAAATCACCACAAACTTTCTATTTTTCATGTCCCTGTCTTCAACTTTTATCATAATTTCTACATTGGTCTTACCCTCAGTAATCTTTGTCACATTCAAGTTTTTCTTAGCCAAGAACATGATTCCTCCTGCCTGTTTCTTGTTTCTGTTTTTAATCCAATAATTGTATAACCCATGTCCAACATTATTGGGTACTGGACCCCTTAATTTCATCTCCACAATTCCCATTATGTCTGGTTTTTCATCTAAGAGGTAATCATTTAGTTCATTCAGTCCCAAAATTAATCAGTCAATGTTAGTATAGGCCACTTTTAATTTTTTATTTCTCCATTCCCCACCCCCCCCCATTCTGATGTACCTTTTTCTCAGCCTCATGTTGATTACCCTCCAACAGAATTCCTTGCTTTTGGTCTCCGTTCTCTTTGTGTTTTTTTCCTTAGGTTCATCTTTTAGTGTTTTCTCTTTTTCTAATTACTCAACATTTATTTCTCTTTTTATCGATATCTTGTAGTGTTCACTCCTTGCTAACTTACTTGCTTTTTCTAATATGTCTTCTATAACCATTTGCAATCTTAGTTTTATCTTTAGGGGTCGATTTCTTTCCTTAGAATAATGTCCTATTCTATACACTTCTATATCTTTCTCTACTTCTAGATAACCATCTTTTCTTTTAAAATTGATATTGCTGTTTCTTTTTCTGTTTTTTTCTCTCATCTACCTCACCAGACCATGTTTTTCCTTTAGTCCATATACCACAATACATTTTTTCTATCCACTGCATCTCTAACCCAATTTGCCTTTTCTTTAATTACTTGAATGATTGTATCTTTTGCATTTTCCTGCATTTGTTGTTGGACCATTTCTTTAAAAGCAATTTCTTAATTTTCTCTGTTTTCCTTCCATTTCTTAACCTTTTGCATACTTTCCTCACCTAAGTTTTCTTCAATTCTTTCAGTCATTTCTTATATTTTGTTATTTACCTCTTTTTTTTTTTTTTTTTTTCACTATTGGTGGTGTCATTAATTTTCATCTTTTCATTTTCACGCTTAACCTCTATTATATAATTTTCATTACCTTGAGTTCAGTTCTTAGTTCTGAATTTGTTTTTCAGATTGGATATCCCATTGTTAGCTTGAACTAAACATTCCATTAATTCTACAATTTCTTTCCTTAGTTCCATGATTTCATTCACCCACCATTTTCTATTTTCGGTTATTTCCCTTTCCATGTCTAAGATTCTACTCAAATTTCTTCTCTCGTACTTACCAAAGCCAGAAAAGGAGTCTTCATTATATTTGATATCTCACTGGTGTCTCGATTGGTCTGTTTACTTTGTACTTTGGCATGGTGCCTCTAGATGTCTCAGCAAGTAGTTTAGTTCTTTAATCTGTTGTTTTAATAATAATTATAGTCTCAAGTTTCACTGACTGGAAACCCACAGACCTACATTGGCTGGCAAGCGTCCTCACACCCTCCCACAGATCTCTCTGAGAAGAGTGTTTGAACTGCTGTTTGTGTTGTGTTAGTGTGGGACTGTTTCTATGTTGCCAGTTGAAAGTAGTAAGAAGTGGAGAGCAGCTAGCTCTCCTCATATGTAAAAGTGAAAGATATACAAGTCAAATTGATAGCAAGAGCTCTTGGGCCTAGTCCAGAGACTGAGTGTCAGCCCCTTAGGGATGCATCTCCTGATGGAGATGAGATGGTTGACAGGTTTTGACAATGAACAGCTCTGCTGTTCATCCTGCAGGACTACCACAAACAGGTACCCCTTATTGGTCCTTATGATGTTTTGCTGTCTGCATGGATAATGTTATATCGTCCTCATTATAGGCAATGTTTTTGTCAAAGTACCTCCCTCACTTTACAAGGGAAAGGGGGATAAGTGTGAGTGTAGTAGTTTCAGAGGGATCAGTTTGTTAATTGTGGTTGGGAAGGGTTATGGGAGGGTTTTCATTAAGAGGATTAGGAGAGGAACAGAGGGAGTAATTGGTGAGGAACAGTGTGGGTTTAGGACAGGTAGGGGTTGCATGGATCAGATTTTTGTGGTAGGACAGATATGTGAGAAAGCTTTAGGAAAAGGTAAGTATTTTTTTTTTTTTTTTTTTTTTTTTTGGGGGGGAGGCATTTATGGATTTGGAAAAAGCTTATGACAGGGTAGACAGGAAGGCACTGTGGGACGAAAGAGCAGTCAAGAGCCTGTGTTAGAATCAGAAATGGAGAGTTAGTGGTTTGAGGTAAAAGTGGGACTTTGCCAAAAATGTATTATGTTGCCTTGGCTGTTCAATTTATACATGGATGGGGTAGTGAAAAGTAAACACGAGGGTAATGGGTTGGGGATTGGAGATGGTTAAAGAAAATGGAGAAAGGTGGGAGATTAGCCAGTTGTTGTTTGCTGACGATACTATGCTTGTAGCAGGATCAGAGGAGGGATTGAGGAAGTTGGTGATGGAATTTGGGAGAGTGTGTGAAAGAAGAAAGTTGAAGATAATGTGGGTAAGGTGATGAGATGTACAAGGGGAGAAAGTGGCAGCAGACTGGAAGTATTAAGGGAGAGAGACAGGAGGAAGTGGATAGTTTTAGATACTTCGGTGCGAATGTGGTGGGAAAAGGAGTGGAGGTGGAGGTAGAATATAGATTGACAGCAAGCAAATGCCTTGGGGAATTAAAAAGTGTAATGAGAAATAGACATTTGGGAATGGATGCAAAGAGGAGATTGTATGAAGGAGTGATTATACCAACTGCAATGTATGGGGCCAAAACATGGAACATAAGAAAGGAAGAGAGGTGGAGTTTGAATGTGTTTGAGACAAGGTGCCTGAGAAGTATGATAGGGGTCACTAAGCTGGATAGAGTGAGAAACAAAGAGGTGAGGAGGAGAATGGGGTTGGAAAGGGAGTTAGGAGATAGGGTTGATGAAAGAGTATTGGGATGGTTTGGACACAAGGAAAGAATGAGTGAGGAAATATTGGTAAAAGAGGTGTAGAAGGCAGAGGATGAGATGGATAGATGGGGTAAAAGGGGCATTGAGAAAGAGGGGAATCTGTTGAGGAAGGATGGGAGAAGACAGAAAATAGGGGTAAATGGAGAATGGTTGTATTTGCCTATTTGTATTTTACGGGAAGAGAGCCATGCCCAAAGTGACCCGCTTTTGTATCTTTCAGCATCTAGTTTGATCTTAAATTCTTGTATAGTTTTTTCACTCACTGTTTCCTCATTCAGTTTGTTCCAGATATCTTCACTCTGTGTGGGAAGCTATTCTTTTTCAGATCTCTTCTGTAACTAACCTTTTTAAGTTTCTTTTCATGTCCTCTTGTTTTTCTTCTATCCCACTTTAATAAATCATCTCTATCAAGGACATCCATCCCTTTCATAATTCTGTAGATGGTTAGATCTCCTCTTTCTCTTCTTTGTTCCAGGGTTGATAGTTCAAGTTTGTCCAACCTTTCGTATGTCAATTTGGAGAGTGTTGGTGCCATCTTTATCGTTCCTCTTTGAATTTTTTTCTAATTTTTTTATGTTCTTTTTAATACTAGGTGTTCATAGTGTCACAGCATACTCCAATTTTGGTCTTATCAATATAAATTTTTCTTTACCATTTCTTCATCCATATAGTCAAAGGCCACTTTCATTAATCTTAATAAATTGAAAGTTTCTATGACTAATTTGTTGATATGTTTGTCTGGTGCCATGTCATTGATAGTTACTCCTACGTTCCTTTCTGAGTTGACTTTTTTAACTTTGTACCAATTTTATATTGTCCCAATATTCTATTTTTGCTTTTTCCAAATTCCATTTTACTACATTTCTTGATGTTGAAATTCACTTCACACTTCTGATTCCATTTCCAGACTCTGTCCAGGTCTTCTTGAAGTGATTTGCAGTCTTCCTCTGTACTTAGTCTCTTTAGTAGTTTTGCATCTGCAAATAAGTTCATATAACATTCCACACCTTCATCCATGTCATTTATATATATAGCAAACATTATTATAGCCAATACAGAACCTTGTGGGACTCCATTTCTCATTTCTTCCCAATTTGAGTTCTTGTCTCTGAGTACCACCCTCATTTTTCTCCCGTTCAAGAAATCCATTCCAATAACTTTCCTTGTACTTCACCTATTGTTTCAATTTTTCTTAGTAGCTTTTTGTGTGGTACTTTGTCAAATGCTTTTTATAAATCTAAGAAGGCACAATCTGCCCATCCATCCCTTTCTTGTATTATTTCTATTAGCCTCAAGTAAAAGCATATCAAGTTTGTGGCACATGATCTTCCGTGTCTAAATCCAAATTGTTTTGGATTTAGTATTTTGTTCTCCTCCAAATGTTTAATCCATTTACTTTTGATAATTTTTTCACATATTTTTGCTATTGTACTTGTAAGGGAGACCGGTCTACAGTTGGTTGGATTTTCTTTGTCCCCTTCTTTGTATATTGGTACACTATTTGCATTTTTCCAATGTTGTGATATTTTTCCTTCTTTGAGTGAGAAGTCAATTATCTTGTGTATTTTGTCTGTTAGTTCATCTGTACATTCTTTCACAATCCAATTTGCAATTCCATCTAACCTATGTGACTTTCTGACATCGGTTTTTTTTTTTTATTTTTTTTTTTTCCATATTTCTTTCTGTGTCACCCTTATTCTTTCATTGGGGGGATCTTTCTCTCTGTCCTTCATCACAATTTTGTGAACTTTCAAATGTGAATAGAGATTTAATATGTTTGATGATTTCTACATCATCTATATTTTCATTATTTCCTTCGTGCAGTTTCACTATTTCGTGTTTGTCTTTTAGTTTGTCATTTACATACCTGTAGAATAGTTAGGTTGGTCCTTACTTTTTCTATTATGCCTTTTTCATATTTTCTTTTTACATATTCATTTCTTAGTTTCATGTATATTTGCCTTTTTTTCTTTTTTTTTTTTATCTTTTCCAGGCTTTGCCTCTTCTATCTTTAGCTTCACTACACTTTTTGTTATACAACATTTTATGTATAACCTTTTTTGTTTCTTCTTTGGTACATATTCATCTGTTCTCTCCTAGTATTTTACTTTTAATATGTTCCATTTCTCTTCCATCTTTGTTTCTCCATTTAAATTTTTTTCCCAGTTAGCATTTTGAATTTTTTCTAAGTTTTTCAAAATCCATTTTGTTGTACATTACTCTTCCTTTTCTGTTTCTCGTTTCTTCTCACACCAATTTGTTCTTTTAGCTTGAATTCTATTAGTATGTGATTACTCTTCCCAATTGGTGTCTTGTATTTCATTTTATCCACTATTTCAGGCTCTGATGTAAACATTAAATCTAGTATCAATGGTTCTTCATTGTTTTTATATCTGTTATTTTCCTTTACCCATTGAGTCAATGTGTATTCAATGGTCATATCTACTAGAATATTTCCCCAAAGTTCCTATCCACCTTTTGCTGTCATTTCTTCCCAACATATTTCCTTTGAGTTGAAGTCACCCATAATTACTATGTTTCCTCCTTCTTTCAATAATTCAATCAATGCATTTTTTGTGCTTTCCAGTATTTTGGAATTATCTTTATCAGTCCAAGCCTGTGTTTTTGAGGGCACATATATTACTATAAATTTTCTACTTTTCATATTTCTGTTTTCAACTTAATCATAATCAATTCCACATTATTTTTTCCTTCTGTTATCTTTGTCACATACCTTTCTTAGTCAAAAACATGACTCCTTCACCCTGTTTCTCCATTCTATTTTTCACCCAATGGTTGTACAGGATGGGGCAGAGCCGATTGAGCAGTTTAGAGGAGTCAGTGCTCAAGGGGAGGGGAGGGGGGTGCGGGTGGTTTTGTTCCGCTCCTCAGACATCCCCATTTCAGTAGCCGACATGGTGTGGACAGGAGCACATCGTGGCTTTGCTGTGCGCGCATATTTTGAGAACAATCAATCTGTGATTGCAACGCAAAGAGCTTTTTGGCGACGGTTCAATATTCCATGCAACAATGCTGTTCATCAGGCAAACACAATTCGGTCCTGGGTTAGGCAGTTGGAGGCAACTGGTAGCACACTAAGAAGAGATACACATGGCCGATGCAGGTCCATCAGAACACCAGAAAATATCGAGAGGGTGAGAGCAGCAATCATCCAGTCGCCAAGACGTTCTGCACGAAGGCATGCCGTTGCTTTGGGAATCTCCTCATGCAGTTTGAGGAGGATTCTACATATGGATTTGAATTTCCATCCCTACAAAATGATGATGGCTCAAGAACTGAACCAAGCAGACTTTGCCAACCGCCAAAATCTGTGTGAGAACATGCTTGAACAGATTGCTCCCGAGGCAGCGTTCTTCAATAGTGATGAGGCACATTTTCACCTCTGTGGGGCTGTAAATACGCAAAATTTCCGTAACTGGGCTGAAAATAAGCCCAAATTATGCAGGAAAGACTGCTACATTCCCCTAAACTTATGGTGGGGTGTGCCATCTCACAATTTGGCGTGATAGGCCCATACTTCTTTGAGGAGGACGGAGTAACCGTGACCGTGAATTCCGAACGCTATGTTGCAAAATTTCCTGCAGCCCAGAATGGAAGAGATTGTTGAAAATGAAGGATTGGGGGACGTGTGGTTCCAGCAGGATGGGGCTACAGCTCACACTGCCCGAATTTCACTCAATGTTTTGAGAAACATGTTTCCTGGACGTCTGGTTTCTCTGAGGGGTGATTTAGGGTGGCCTGCGCGGTCACCTGATTTGAGCATTTGCGACTTCTTTCTTTGGGGACATCTGAAAGAAAAGGTGTTCAAAAGTTGCCCTCACACCTACCACAGCTAAGGGAGCATATTATTGAAGAGGTTAACGCCATACCCCGCAGTATGTGTGAACGTGCTGTAGGAAACTTCAGAGAACGACTCCAACAGTGTGTTGCAGCTAACGGCCGCCATCTTACTGACATTATTTTCAGAACATAAGGATTCTAAATGGTATGTTATGCTAACCTCGAGAATAATAAACTTTATTCTCTATGTACCTCCATCACTTTTTTATATCTCCTCAAAACTGCTCAATCGGTTCTCCCCCACCCTGTATAAACCTTGTCCCACAGTATCTAATGGTAGTGGACCTTTTAATTTTGTCTCCACAATTCCCATTATGTCTAGTTTCTGTATTAACAGATAGTCATTTAATTCGTTTAGTCCTGAAATCATACTGTCTATGTGTATGCTATTTTTAATTTTTTCTTTTCTTCTCTTTTTTGGTTTATGTTTCCTTTCCTTTGATGTACCATTTTCTCAGCCTCAGGTCCAGTACTCTCCTAAAAAATTCCTTCTTTTCAGTCTCCATTCTTCTCTTGTTTTTTTAATTTGCTTCATTTCTGAGAGCCTTTTCTTTCTCTATTTCCTCATCACTCATTTCCTTTTCTATCCATACATTTTTATAATTTTCACTATTAGCTAGTTTTGCTGCTTTTGACAGTACCTCTTCAGCTATCATTTGAGTCCTTAGTTTGAGTTTTAGTGGCCTATAATATTTTCTCTAAAGTATGGATGATACTGTGATGCATGAAAGGAAGTGGGCTGGGGATGGGGGGTGAGGGAGAATGTATTAAAAATAATTTGATGCAGCCATAAGGGATTTCTCCCCATCTTTTCTTTTTCTGCATGAGGGGATGGAAAGGGGGGGGTCGCCGATTAAATGAAGCGGCCTTGCTATGGATGTGCCGTGTTTTGTGACACTGCTTCTGACCCAGGGCAGGGGGAGGGGGGAGATGCAGGGATGACCCGTCATCCAGGAGGAGTCAAGATGAGGGAGAGTGGGGTGAATGGGAATGGAGTATGTGGGGATGGAATGGGTGGGAGTGGATTTTATGCCTGTTTTTTGGCTACCTCCCTTGTAAGGGGGGAAAATCCTTTGGTATATGTATGTACCTCACTTTACTTGGAAGTATCACTGCTAATCTCTAAGACAGAAAAATTATATAATATCAATGACTATATACCAAGGGCTTTTTCCCCCTTACAAGGGAGGTAGCCAAGTCAAAGGGCAAGTACCCTCTCCCACCCATTTCACTCCCATCCACCACCCTTTTCACCTACTGACCTGGGTCAAAACCAATGCAGCAAGACACAGCACATCCACAGCAAGGTCACTTCACTTAATTGGTGACCAACCTCTCCATCCCCTCATGCAGAAAAAGAGAAGACAAGGATAAATCTCTTTGGGCTGTGCCAAAATATTCATAAATAATCACTCTACTCCCCATCCCTCCTTGCATCACAGTATTATACACAGCCATTCTCTACTCACTCACCCATCTTCTGCCTTCTCCCTTCCTTGCTCAACAGACATTCCCCTCTTGTTCAACGCCCCTTTCAACCCATCCATCCATCTCATCCTCAGTTATTGCCCCACATTCACTCCCTCCATACCTCTTTTACTAATCTTTCTTCACTTATTCTTTCCATGAGTCCAAACCATCCCAATACTCTTTCATCCTCCCTATCTGCCATCTCCTTTTCCACCCCAGCTCTCCTCATTTCTCACTCTATCCAACCTTGTAACTTTTAACATACTTCTCAGATATTTCATCTCAAACACATTTAAATTTTTCCTCTCTGCCTTTCATAAATTCCAAGTCTGTTCCATACAGTGCCACTGGCACAATCACCCCTTCATATGGTTTCCTCTTTGCATCCATTCCCAAATGCCTATTTTTCATGACACTTTTTAATCCCTCAAGATATTTACTTGCTTCTTCCAGTCTACAATTTACTTCCACCTCCACTCCCTTTCCTGCCACATGCAACCCCAAATACCTAAAGCTATCCACTTCCTCTAGCCTCTCTCCTTTAAGACTTGTTTCCAACTTGCTGCCATCCTCTCCCCTTGTATATTTCATCACCTTACTTTTATCCACATTTACCTTCAACTTTCTCCTATTGCATACCCCTCCAAACTCTATCACTATTTCTCTTAAAACCCCCTCTGACCCTGCCACAAATGCAATGTCATCAGCAAACAACTGATTCACCTCCCATTTTTCTCCATTTTCTTTAACTATCTCCAAACCCCTGCCCATTACTCTTGCCCCTCACCTCCTGCACCACCTCATCCATGTACATATTGGACAGCTGTGGAGACATGACACACTCCTGATGCAGTCCTACCTTTACTTCAAACCACTTGCTCTCTTAATTTCCAATTCTAACACAGGCTCCACTATTCTCATATTAACTCTTGACTGCCCTTAACAGCTTTCTCCAGTCCCATATATCTGCAAAACCTCCCATAGTGTCTTCCTGTCTACCCTGCCATAAGTCTTTTCTAAATCCATGAAGGCCCAGAAAATATCCTTACCTTTTCCTAAAGCTTTCTCACATATATGCCTTACCATAAAAATTTGATCCATACAACCCCTCTAAACCTACACATTTCCTCACCAATTACTCCCTCTGTTCCCCTCCTAATCCTTCATATGCCTTCCCAACTACACTCAACAAACTGATCCCTCTGAAACTACTACACTCACATTTGTCCCCTTTTCTTTTGTAAAGTGGAAATATACAGGTATTCCTCCAGTCCTCCAGCACTCTACCCTCCCTTAGACACACATTAAACAACCTCACAACCTGGTCTACTATTACTGTACCTCCTTTTTTGAGACACTCCTCAAGACACCCTAACCCAGGTGCCTTACCTATTCTCATCTTTTCTTGTTTCTCCTCCATTTTCCTCTCCCATTACTGTCATTTTCTTAGCACCTTCCACTGCTATCACCAATCCCTCCTTATCCTCCTCCCCATTCAACAGCTCTCTAAAATACTCTGCCCATCTTCCTCTTACTACCTCCTCTTCTATTAACATCTGTCCATCTACACCTTTTACCTTTCTCTCTTTGACTCGCCTCCCCTTCATCTGTTTTCTTCCAAAACATCTTTTATTACTTTCAATTTTTTTTCTGTCATATCCCTATCCTATTTTACATCTGCTCTCCTTTTTTTTTTCTTTTTTTCTTTGTACCTCTCATGCCAGATGAGGTGCCAAGATAAGAGGGAGGGAAGTGGGTAGAGGTGAGTGGAGTATGTTGGGGATGGAATGGGTGGGAGGGATATTTATGCCTTTGTTTTTTGGCTACCTCCCTTGTAAGGAGGAAAAAGCCTTTGGTATATGTATGTATGTACCTCTCATATGTTTCTCTCACCCTACTTTGCAACCAGTCCTTGAATGCTTGCTTCTCTTCTACTACCTTCTCCACTTCATCATCTCACCACTATCCTTCCTTCTATTCCCTCCCATCCTCCTTGTTTCACATACCATCTTTGTACACCTCACTCCCTCCTTGAAACACCCCCCATTCCTCCACTCCTACAACTATCCTTCACCACCTCCCACACTTCTCTTAGCTTCTCCTTATACTTCTGTTCCTTTTCTTTCTTATTTAAAGTTTACTCTAAGCATCTCTCTACCCTCTGCTCTTTTCTCCACTTATTCTCCACTCTCAACTTACCTTCCACCAAAAAAGATCTGATATTCCCCCATTCTCTTTCCCCAAAGAACATAGAATCCAAAAATCTTCCTACTTTTTTCCTGGAAACCATTACAAAGTCCATTAATGCCTTATGAACCACCCTTTCCCATCTGTACTTATGATTAACTTTTTTCCTAAACAATGTGTAAGCTATCATCAACTCTCTAAACACATCTCCACCATCGTACTGAAGTGGTTAACCTTGAAAAAAACCTCCTTCCACTCCACCACACACCATTTTCAGAATTATGAAGAGACCTGAAAAAAATAGCTTCCCACATAGAGTGATCGATGTCTGGAACAAACTGAACAGAGAAACAGTGAATGCCAGAACTATACACGATGTGGAGAGATACGAAAACGGGTCACTATGAGCATAGCTCTCGTCCTGTAAAATACAACTAGGTAAATACTTACTAGTAGAGCCACCCCTTCCCTCCCTTGTCCTCTCCTTGCTCCTGACATCCTCCCCACTACACTCCCAAATTCAAAATCACCCCTCCCTTTCAACTTAGTTTCACTCACTGCAAACTCATCCATCTTCCTTCTCATATACTGCCTATCTCTTCCCTTTTACTCTCATCTGTACCACGCCACACACATTAAAAGACCCAAAACATAGGGCTCTGTTTAGAAAACTCCCAGACCCTATTTTGCCTTGACTTGTAGGAATGTACCCCTTAATGTTACAGAGAGCAGGATGCCTAGTCCCATCATTCCATCCTGTTTTAGCCACCCTTACAACCAAAGTGAGAGGACTTAGTGGCAGTATTCTTTCTTTCCTCTACCACAAGGGACAGAGGTGAAAATGGAAATATATACTCAAAGTGGTAAAAGACAGTATCTAGGGGGGGGGGCAATACAATGAAGTAGCATCATTTCTCTTTAAGAGCCTTCCTCTAACATAGACAAAACGTGTGACTCTGGTCCATAGAGACACCCCATATAGTCCCTAAAATATCAATTGCACAATTTATACAGCACAATAATATGCAACCAATACCCCAGATGGGGTATGACATCATGACATCATCATAAAATAGAATCTGATGTAGTTTTGTATTGATTATAGTTACATCACATATCCAGCCTCTACCTGTGTGTCTAAGAACGTGGAAACAAAAGTGAATTCTGCCACATCACCACTTGGTGTTCTCTCTGGAAGCTCAGGTAGACAAAAAACAACCCAAGCATGCATTTCTGGCAGTGTAAATTGTCCTTTAAGTGTTAATACATTGTAGGGACGGTTAGCATCAAAATTGTGGATGCGAGTATGAAGTGACAAAGGCTTGATACGGTACTGGCAAACCTGCAAAATAGATAGATTAAAACTGAGAAAGATTTCATACAGAATGTTTCATATTGCAGTGTAGTGACAAGTTTTAAAATACCAATCAATTGATGACTTTGTAACCACTGTCTTTTCTTGAAGGATACCAAACAGCTCTAAGATATCTGACCATGGCCACCAGTTTGACACATAAATAACCAAGAAGAAACATGTACTGTTGAGTGAAATTTATCAGTGTTAAGCAGTGGAAGATGATGGATTCTTTCATCTGGCATCTCCCACCACCATCACATCTAAATAATAATATATATACAATTTATACTAAGTGGAGTCCAAGAACAAAAACTGAACAGTGGGCTATGAGGACACTACACATTATCCATGCAATTATCACTGAACCCCACCCTTCCTTGTTGGCCTCTTTTTGACTGAACATTTATCTCTTGTTTTTCTTTATCATTATCAAAAGATTCTTGCTGGCCAAGCAGGTAAGGGTATCACTACTTGTGGTGCAAGTCAAGGTGACAGCAGTGCAAACCCTACCACAGTGAGTTGGACCAAGAGCATGGTTCATTTACTTCCATACTACAAAGTCCTCCATCAGAATCACCATCCTAGCCTCCTGATAGGGTGACCTTTGTGACATTAAACAAAGTTATTAATCATTATTGAAAGGGTTTGGTCACAAATATGAGGTTTGTGAGAAAAATACATACCTGACAACATTTTGGTTGAAGTCTTGGTGTAATGTAAGCCTGTAATGTACCATACTGCCCCTCTATAGTTCTGATGCGAACTTCTAACCGCGTAGTATTGGCCTGACAGCGATAGGTTGCCAGCAAAAAGTTTCCACTCTGATGATAATTATAAAACAAAATTATAAAATATATTAAAATATAATATACATGCATACATATACCAAGGGCTTTTTCCCCCTTACAAGGCTGGTGAGGTTATTTAATGTTTGTTGGAGAGAGGGTAGACTGCCGGAGGACTAGAGGAGTGCCTGTGTAGTCCCACTCTACAAGGGAAAGGGGGACAAGTGTGAGTGTAGTAGTTTTAGAGGGATTAGCTTGTTAAGTATAGTTGGGAAGGCTTATGGGAAGTTATTGATTGAGAGGATTAGGAGAGGAACAGAGGGAGTAATTGGTGAGGAACAGGTTGGATTTAGGACAGGTGCAGGTTGCGTAGATCAGATTTTTGTGGTAAGACAGATATGTGAGAAAGCTACTGGAAAAGGTAAGGATGTTTTTTGGGCTTTTATGGATCTGGAAAAGGCTTATGACAGGGTAGACAGGAAGGCACTGTGGGAGGTTTTGCAGATATATGGGATAGGAGGAAAGCTTTTAGGAGCTGTCAGAAGTTTTTACGAGAGTAGTAGAGCATGTGTTGGGATTAGAAATGGAGAGAGTGAGTGGTTCAAGGTAAAGGTGGGACTTCATCAGGGATGTGTTATGTCACCTTGGCTGTTCAACTTATACATGGATGGGGTGGTGCGAGAGGTAAATGCAAGGGTAGTGGGTCAGGGATTGGAGATGGTTAAAGAAAATGGAGAAAAGTGGGAGATCAGCCAGCTGTTGTTTGTGGACAACAATGCGCTTGTAGCAGGATCAGATGAGGCATTAAGGAAGTTGGTGACAGAGTTTGGGAGTGTGTGAAAGAAGAAAACTGAAGATGTGGGTAAAAGTAAGGTGATGAGATGTACAATGGGTGAAAGTGGCAGCACACTGGAAGTGAGCATTAAGGAAGAGAGAATGAAGGAGGTGGATAGTTTTAGATACTTGGGTGCGAATGTGGAAGGAAAGGGAGGTGTGGAGGTGGAGGTAGAATGTAGATTGAGAGAAGCAAGTAAATGGCTTGGTGGATTAAAAAGTGTAATGAGAAATAGACATTTGGGAATGGATGATAAGAGGAGATTGTATGAAGGAGTGATTGTGCCAACAGCACTGTATGAGGCAGAAACATGGAACATAAGAGAGGAAGAGAGGAGTTTGAATGTGTTTGAGATGAGGTACCTGAAAAGTATGATGGGGGTTACTAGGCTGGATAGAGTGAGAAATGAGAAGTTGAGGAGAACAGGGGTGGTAAGGAAGTTGTTGTTGTTGTTGTTGTCGTTCCCTAGACTGTCTGTCCGAGCAGTACCGTCTCCCCAAGGAATGCCACAGCCGAAACTGGGTTTTCCCACAAATCCTTTATAGAGTGTATGTTGTGTTGTTTGCGTGCATGATTGTGTATAATGCAGTCTTCCATTATGTGTTGTATGGTATGGGGTGAAGTGTTACATCCTGGGCAGCTGTTCACAATGCGGTCATCCAGCCTCTTCTGGTAGCTTAGAAGTGCTGGGTGGTGGCCGCACCGCAGTCTGGCAAGGTGGACTCTGTCCTTTCGTGGGAGAGAGGATTCAGAAGGGTGGATATCAGGGGGTCTGGCATGCAGCAGTGTGTTGTCTTTCAGTGTGTTAATGGAGCGGTGAGTGATATGATTATGAATATGTTTCCGGAGGCTGGTATTTGGTGGTTGTGGAGGAAGAGAAGAGAGTATCTGTGTGTGATGCAGGTCTTTGGGTGTTGTTTTAATGTTTCTTGGTGTGTGTGGGTGTTCTGCTATGTAGTGTAGCGAGTCTGATGTGTTTGTGGTGGCTGCAGCAAGTGTTTGTGTGCCTCTCATGTCAAGGTGGTCCTTGACTTTGAGGACTTTTGTTTCATGGTGTAAATGGTCTGTAGGTGTTGTTTTTGTGCAGCCTGTAATTGTTTTTAGGGCTTTGTTTTGTATGATTTGAAGGGTGTTGTGGTGTGTCTCACTGAGATTAGGAGCCCATGCAGGACTCGCATAATTCATCATTGAGCGTATGCATTGTTTGTATATTGTTGTATAAGTTTCTTTCTTTTGTCCAAATGTTGTTCTAGTGATTGACTTAAGTGCGTTAAGTCTAGGTGTGCATTTGTTTTTTATGTTTGTGATGTGTTGTTTGAAAGACATGGATGTATCGTATGTTACACCAGGAATTTTCGGTGTGTTTGTGTGTGGTATTAGAGTGTTGTTGATGTAGAGATGAGGTATGTATTTGTGTTCTTTTGTCCAGTTGGTGAGAAATGTTGCTGTAGATTTGGTTGGAGCTATTTTGAGTCTGTGTTGAACCATGTGTTGAGTGTATCAAGGTATGGCTGGATTATTTCTGCAGCTTTGTCTGTGTTACGATGTGTGCATGTGTTTGTTATGTCGTCTGCGTAGGAAGAGATTTGTATTTCTGAGGTGTCTGGTGTGGGTAAGTCATGCATGTATAGATTAAAGAGCGTGGGGGATAGAACAGAGCCCTGTGGTACTCCATTCTTAATGTTTCTGATGTGCGATGATTGGTCATTATATGACACGTAAGCATTCCTACCTGCCAGATAATTGGCCAGCCATCTTTTGGTGTTATTGTGCATGTCTGTGTTATATATTTTATTTGTTAGGTTGTGGCGGGGGATAGCATCAAAAGCTTTACTAATGTCTAATGTTATAAGAAGTGTTCTGTGGTGGGGCCTATCTGAATTGATGCCATCTAAAATTCTTTGTGTAAGGTTTATCAGAAGAGTGTTTGTGGAGTGTAGTGGCCTAAAACCGTGTTGTGAGTCAGCAAGGGGAATATGTGGTGTGACAAGTTTAAGTACAGGTAAACGTCGACTTACGATGGCCGCGACTTACGATTGTTCGACTTTACGATGACGACGACGACGACGACGACGACGATATGATAATTTAACCCCTTCCATACGGTGCCGCACACGTAGGAGTCTTGATTATATTTATTGTAGTCGCCCCTGTGTTTTTACATTCTCTCAAATGATTCATTCTCTGTGGTTTTCAAAATTCGCGGGTGAAAGAGAGAACGATCGATATAAGCGGTGACTATATTTTATGATGCGAGTATTATTACGTCACGTCGTACGGCTGGCATTGGCTGCTGCCCGCGAGATTTAAGTCCGTACTGAAAATACATATTATAGTGTTTGAATATGGTAAAAAGGATAAAAATAATTAAATAAACTACTGTACATGTTTAATAGGCTATATTCAGTATCTCTGGTGGTTAATATACAGGTAGGCTAGGTACAGTGACCACGGAACAGAGTGGGGATCGACTTACGATGAGATCGTCTTACGATGGCTCTATCGAAACCTAATGCCATCGTAAGTCGACGTTTACCTGTATTAGGCGTTCAATGACTTTAGAGGGGGTGCAGAGAAATGTGATTGGGCGGTGCGATGTTGGGATTGTTGGGTCTTTGTTCAGTTTTGGAATGATTATTTTACCATGCTTCCAGATGTTGGGTATAGTGTTGTGTGAATAGCTGTAGTTTGCAATGTTTGTGAGTGCGTGTATACCTTGTGGTCCAATGTGTTTTAGGTGGATGTTATTTATGTTATCAGGGCCACAGGCGGATGAGTGCTTGAGATTATGCATTATGTGTTTTGTCTGACTGTCTATGAAGGGTGTATAGTCTGAGTCTGTGGGGAAGTCTTTCTTATGTCGAATAGTGCCTCGGTTGTCAGGGTGAGAAGTGAGATGGCTTGTCTGTGCAAAATGATTTATGAGTGTTTGCTTGTTGTCTGTTTGAGGGTAGATTGTCTGTTGTTGTGATTATTGCTGCATGAGAGCGTGTTGTGTTACTGTTGGATAGTGTAATGCTGTTGAGTGTTTTGTACAATTTGCTGGTGTTTGTTTTGTGATCAAGTGTATTGATAAAGTTTTGTCAATTTTGTGTTTTTTGTTTGTGTATTTTATTGGCAATCACAGTGTTTAGTGTTTGTATTTGGTCTGCTATGTTTTGAGGGATAGGTGTGGGGGTATTGTGTTTAAGTGTTTCTCGTTGTCTGATGAGGCCTTGAATTTCTGGTGTGAAGTTGGGGTTGTGTGATTTTCTGTTGCCTCTGGGGATGTATCTCTTGTCTGCATTTTGTATGATTGTATCAAAAGTGTACACAGCATTGTTTATGTTTGTGATTGCTGTACTGTTAAGTGTTTCAAAATGTTGTTCTGTCTCTTCAGTAAAAGCTTCCCAGTTAGCTCTCTTGTAATTGGTGTATGTGTGTCTGTGGCCAACTGGGGTGCATTTTGTTTTGGTGGTGATGATGATTGGAAGGTGGTCAGAACCAAGGGTTCCGACCACTCTCCATGATGTTGTTGGGGTTAGGCAGGGGGAGCAAAAGGTGATATCAGGAGAGGAGGGAGTGTAGAGGGCTTGGTGTGGGATATGTGTATGATTATGTGTGTTGTTCATGATAGTCAATGAGTCAAACTGAGTCTGTATATCAAGCCCTCTGTCTGTGTCAGGGTTGTCGACATACCAGGCAGACGACTTGACGTTGAAGTCACCACCCATGATCAGGTTGGGGATTGAGGCTAGTTGGCTAAATTGAGGTCTGAAGGTGTTTGGAACTGTGGGGGATGATTGGGGGGGAATGTACATGTTAACTATTGTCGGTGTTGATTTGTTGCCTGTGCGGATTCGAATGGATTGGATTTCTGTAGTGTTATCTGTGGTAGGGAGGAGAATTTTGGTTGTGGCACTTGTGTCCACAAAACAGATGGAGTGGTGGATCAGGGTGATGAGTCCACCGCCATTGCCGTCGGCCCAGTCTTGTCTGATGGTGGTGTAATTATGAAATGGTGTTTTGTGTGAGTGTCTTAGTTTTGTTTCTTGTATAATTGCAATGTGTATGTTGTGTTGTTTAAGAAAGTGTTTGAGTTCATGTTTTTTCCTGTTAATACCATCAATGTTGTGTTGTAATATGTTGATGTTGTGTGTTCTGTATGTGTTGTATGTTGCCGTTTGGGGTTGAGGTTGGGGTGTTAATGGGGAAGGTATAGGATCTGGGTTAGAGGGGGGGAAAGGAGAGATTGGGAACAAAGGAAGGGGAGTACTGATTGGGGATAAGGGCAAAGGGAAATTGGGAGTGGGTAAGGGTGCTGGCTGTGGTTGGGGAGGTGGGAGTGGGGTTACTGGAGGGCAGGTAGAACATGTCCAAGTGTTTGTATATTGGTTTGTGTCAGCAAGTGTTGTACAAGTGAGGTGGGCCCAGTTTTTGCACATATTGCACTGAACTGAGCCCTTTGTCTGTCTGCTCGAAGTAATGGGTTTAGAGCATGTTGGGCATGTGTATTTTGTGGTGGGCCCAGGATTGCTCTCTACATCTCCAGCTAAAAGTAGAAGAAGAGGGGTGATCGCCGGAAAATCACCCCCTCGGTGCAGAAAAAACGTAATGTTGCATGTTGAGAAAAAGGATTGTGGTACTCCCCAAGGCAGACGTAGCTCCTCTTGGGGATCGGTGCCACCTGTGTATAGCCGGTGGCCAGGGCTGGTTGCCGCCGTTTGGCCCCCAACTCTTGGGGTTGGGGGGTGGATGATAGGGTGGATGAAAGAGTATTAGGATGATTTGGACACATGGAAAGAATGAGTGAAGAAAGACTAGTAAAAGAGGTATGGAAGGCAGATGTGGAGGGTGTGAACATGAGGGTGTGAACATGAGGGGGCAGCCTAGGATGAGATGGCTGGATGGGGTGAAAGGGGCTTTGGGGAAGAGGGGAATGTCTGTTGAGGAAGGATGGGAGAGGACAGAAGACGGGTGAATGGAAAATGGTTGTATATTGATGATGTTGTGATGCATGAGGTGGAATGGGTGGGGCAATGGGGGGTAAGGTAGTATGTGGGAGAAAAATTTGACACAGCCTGAAAGGATTTCTCCCTGCCTTCTCCTTTTCTGCATGAGGGGACGGATAGGGGGGTTGCCGATTTAATGAAGTGGCCTTGCTGTGGATGTGCTGTGTCTTGCGACACTGCTTCTAACTCAGGGCAGTGGACAAGGTACAGGGATGACCCATCATCCAGGAGGTGTCAAGATAAGAGGGAGGGTAGAAGGTGGAGGGGAGTGGAGTGTATTGGGGATTGAATGGGTGGGAATGGTTTTTATGCCTTTGTTTTTTGGCTACTTCCCTTGTAAGGGGGAAAACCCTTTGGTATATATATATGTATGTATTTTTTCTTTATACTTCTTATATTTTTATACAAATTATATAAAATATGATAAATATATAAATTTATAAAATAAAAAATATATATACAAAATTAGATGAACCTGACAAGCCAATGCATATTTTTTACATTTTGTCATCACATGACCACAACAGTACTAACTAAAAGCATATATGGACAGAACATAGTGTGACAATAATAAAGATATGGTGACATTGCAGATAATTTTTTACTCTCCCTCGATAGATGGATCTATCTTAGATCCATCTATCGAGGGAGAGTAAAACATTATCTGCAATGTCACCATATCTTTATTATTGTCACACTATGTTCTGTCCATATATGCTTTTAGTTGGTACTGTTGTGGTCATGTGATTGAAGTTTGAGCCTGACTGCAATATTTTGCTCTCTGTCTTTACTGTATGAACATGCCCACTCTACTAGTAGTATGCATCAAGGAAGATCAAAGAGCGGTGATCTGATTTCTCTGGTCAGAAGGTGTGTTGGGTTGATATTCACTGGAGGCTTTTAGCACAATACAGGGACTGTGCACTACTGCGCAGAAGTGTGTATGAGTTGATTGAGCAGTTTAAAAGTGGCTGGACAAGAATGAAGCTTGAAGAGGGAGCAGGAATGCTCATCAACCTCCACCACTAATGAGAAGATTCAGCAAGCTCGAGAGATAGTAATGGTGAACTGGTGAGTTATCATCGATGAGGGAGCTTGTTCTCTACAGATTAATCATGGTTCTGCCTATCAAATAATCCACAATGAGCTTGACTTCCATAAAGTCTGTGCAAAATAGGTGCCAAGAAACTTACTGCAGAGCAAAAGTGAAAATGTCTTGAGGTCTGTCACACTTGTCCAGCCACTTTTAAACTTCTCAATCCACTCATACACACTTCTATGTGGTAGTGCACTGTCCCCATATTATGCTAAAAGCCTCTGATGAATTTCAGCCCCTGACACAACCTTTAGATTAGAGAAATCAGGTCGCTGATCTTTGTTCTTTCTTGGTGCATACTACAAGTGGAGTGGCCATGCTTACACTGTAAAGACAGAAAGCAAAATGTTGCAATCAGGCTCAAACTTCAATCATGTGACCACAACAGTACCAACTATAAGCATACATGTGCAGAACACAGTGTGACGATAATAAAGATATGTTATGGCAAAAGTGTGGATAATTTTTTACTCTCCCTCGTATATATTACTTTTAAGTGAGTAGTAGAGTTTCTGTTACAGTTGGAAAATTAACATAATATTTCATAAAAATTTCATGCATTTGTAGTTCTGTACATTTCTTCCCAAACCACATAATACTCACTTCAGGATCACAGGTACTGTAACTGACCACAGCTGAATTTTTCTCAACATCCAACAAGTCTATTGGAACATCACTCTGAAGTAATACATTGTCAATTGCTGTCTGAACTTCTAGGCTCAGTAAGTATGAAGCATCACTCCGATTCAGACTCATCTGATATAAAAGAGAGAAAAAAAAGCTAATATGATGTTATATAACAAATAAATGCCAATGTACTAGTAACCTTGCAAAACAAAGACAAATTACAAAATAGTGATTAATTCAATGGCACTACCTTTACTGAATTAACCCATAGAATACAATGATGGCTATATAGGCGTCATGAGGCACTAGTGAGTATATGAGGATGCAGGCATTGGTGTCTTGATTATATTTATTTTGTAGTTGTAACTGAGTAACCCCTGTCTTCTGTGAACAAGCTTGATCATGTTTTCTGTGGTTATAAACATTCTGGGTGAAAGAGAACAAGTATAACAGATGTAACTTTATATTTTATAATGCATATATTGTGATGCATCATTCTACATCAGGTAACTAATGTATTTACCTAGTTGTATCTTAAAGGAAGGGGAGCTATGCTCATGGTGTCCTGCCTTTGTCTCTTGCAGTGTCTAGTTTGCTCTTAAATTCGTGTATGGTTTTTGCACACACTATTGTTTTGTCCTATTTGTTCCAGATGTCTACCATTCTGTGTGGTAAACTTTTTTTTCAGGTCTCTTCTATAACTATCCTTTTTAATTTTTTTTTTTCATGTCCTCTTGTAAATGTTTCTCTTACCCCAAATTAGTAAGTACTCTATCAGGCACTTCCATGCCTTTCATGATTCTGTAGATGGTCAGTAGGTTGCCTCTTTTTCTTCTTTGTTCCAAAGTCGGTAATTTCAATTTAGCCAGTCTCTCCTTATATGATAGGTTTGAAAGTACTGGGGCCATTTTCGTGGTTACTCTCTGGATTCTTTCAATTTTCTTTATATTCTTTTTGGTACTGGGTGACCAGTGTCACAGCATACTCCAGTCTAGGCCTTATTAGTGTGACTTGTAGTTTTTTAACCATTTCTTCATCTAAATAGGTAAAAGCCACCTTTATTGATCTTAGCAAGTTGTAGGATTCTCCAACAATTTTGTTCATTTGTTTATCAGGGGACAAGTCATTTGAGATAATTACTCCCAGGTCTTTTTCAGATAACACTTTCTTCACTTCCCTTGTTCCAATTGTATATGGTCCTGACATTCTTTTTTTTTTTACTTTTTCCAAACTCCATTATCCTATATTTCCTAAAGTTGAAGTCTACTTCCACTTTTGACTATTTCCAAACCTTGTTTAGGTCTCTCTGTAGTGATTCACAATCTGTTTCGGTTTTCACTTTCCTCAACAATTTAGCATCGTCTGCAAAGAAGCTCATGTAACATTCCACATCTTCATCCATGTCATTCACATAAATAGCAAATATTATTAGAGCCAATACTGATCCCTGTGGAACTCCACTAATCACCTCCCAACCTGAACACTTTTCTCTGAGCACTACTCTCTTTTTTCTACCATGCAGGAAATTCTCCATCCAGGTTACCTTGTATCCCTTCTATGTATTCCATTTTTTCCTTTTTGTAATAATTTTTGTGTGGTACTTTGTTGAAGGCTTTCTGTAAGTCTAGGAAAGTACAATCATCCCATCCATCCCTTTCTTGTATTATATCTATTAGTCTTGAGCAGAAACAGATTAAATTTGTAGCACATGATCTTCCTTGTCTGAATCCAAATTGTCTTGAGTTTATAATATTGTTTTTGTCCAGGTGTTTTATCCATCTATTCTTGATCATTTTTCCACAAATTTTGGCTACGGTGCTTGTAAGGGAGACCGGTCTGTAATAAGTTGGTTCTTCTTTGTTTCCTCCTTTATATATTGATACAATGTTGGCATTTTTCCAGTCTTTTGGTATTTTTCCTTCTTTGAGTGAGCAACTTGTTATGATGTATATTTTGTCCATTAATTCTTCTTTACATTCTTTTAGTATCCAATTTGCAATTCTGTCTAGGCTGTGGGATTTCCTAATGTCAAGGTTCATTAATTGATCCATTATTTCTTTTTGTGTTATTGTTATTCCCCGTCTGGGGTATTGGCTGCATGTTATCGTGGCAAAGTAGCATGCAGTTGATACTTTAGGGTCTATATGGGGCACCCCTATGGACCAGAGCCACACATCATTTTGTCTGTGATAGAGGAGGACTCTGTTCACAGAGAAATGATGACACTTTTATTATACTGTGACTGTCCCTCTGTTATGCTGTCCCTCAACCCCTTGTTGCTGTCCTGTACCATTTCTCTGAATATTCATTTCCTTTTTCACCTACCCTGTGGTGGGGGATAGAATACTGCCACCAAGTATTCCTACTTGAATCATAAGAGGTGAGAAAAACAGGAGGGGGATTAGGACTAGGCATCCTTCTCCCTGTAGCCTGACAGGGAACATTCCTAAAAAAAAGTAAAGGCATAAGAGGGTCTAGGAGTTTTCCAACCAGTACCCTAAGGTTTGGGTCTCTTAATGTGCATGGATGTAGTACAGATGAGAGTAAAAGGGAAGAGATAGGCAGTATGTTTGTGAGAAGAAAGATGGATGTGTTGGCATTGAGTGAAACTAAGTTGAGAGGGAAGGGCGAGTGTGAGTTTGGGAGTATAGTTCGTAGGTTCTCAGGAGTGAAGAGAGGGCAAGGGAGAGAAGGGGTGGCTATACTAGTAAGTGAAGAGATAGGTAAGCGTGTAGTGGAGCGGAAGGAGGTTTCTTCAAGGTTAATGTGGATGAAGGTGAAACTGGGAAAGGAGATGTATTTACCTAGTTGTATTACACAGAAAGGGGAGCTATGCTTGTGGTGACCCGTCTTTGTATCTCGCAAGATCAAGTTTGTTCTTAAATTCTTGTATTGTGCTTGCACACACTATTTCTTCATCCAATTTGTTCCATACATCTATCACTCTGTGTGGGAAGCTGGTCTTTTTCAGGTCTCTTCTGTAGTTATCCTTTTTGAGTTTCATTGCATGTCCTCTTGTTTTTCCTCTATCCCACTTTAATAAGTCCTCTCTATCAAGGCATTCTTTTCCTTTCATATCTGTAGATGGTTAATAGGTCCCCTCATTCTCTTCTTTGTTCCAGGGTTGGCAATTCCATTTCGACTAGTCTTTGTTCATGTCAGGTTTGAAAGTGTTGGGACCAACTTTGTCATTGCTCTTTGTATTCTTTCTAATTTTCTTATATTCTTTTTTGTACTGGGTGACCATATCAGTGCTGCATATTCCAGTTTTGGCCTTATCAGTGTTTGTAATATTTTCTTGATCATTTCCTTATCCAGGTATTTAAAGGCCACCTTTATTGATCTCAACAAATTGTATGTTTCTCCTACTGTTTTATATGTTTATCTGGCGACATGTCTTAGGTGATGATTACTCCTAGGTCCCTTTGAGAATTTACTTTTTTTTTACTTCTTTTCCATCAATTTTATACTGTCCTGTTATTTTCTAGTTTTTTCCAAATTCAATTATACTGCACTTCTTGATGTTGAATTCTACCTCCCATCTCTTACTCAACTCTGAGACTTTGTTCAGATCACTCTGTAATGAGTCACAGTCTATTTCGGAGTTTATTCTCTTCAATAATTTTGCGTCCTCTGCAAAGCAGTTCATGTAACTTTCAATGCCTTCGTCCATGTCATTTACATATATAGCAAATATTATTGGAGCTAATACTGATCCCTGTGGGAGGCCACTACTCATTTCTTCCCATTTTGAATATTTGTCTCTGAGCACCACTCTCATTTTTCTTCCATGTAGGAAGTCTTCCATCCAATTCAATAGTTTTCCATGTATGCCTCCTATTGTTTCCAGTTTATCTAGTAATTTTTTGTGTGGTATCTTATCAAATGCCTTTGGAAGTCCAGGAATGCACAGTCTGTCCAGCCATCCCTTTCTTGCAATATATCTTTCAATCTTGAATAGAAACAAATTAAATTAGTGGTACATGATCTTCCCTGTCTGAATCCAAATTGCCTCGGGTTCAGCATATTATTCTCCTCCAGCCAATACCGTCTGGGGTATTGGCTGCTTGTTATTGTGGCAAAGTAGCATGCAGTCGATACTTTAGGGTCTATATGGGGCGCCCCTACGGACCAGAGCCACACATCATTTTGTCTATGATAGAAGAAATTCTGTTCATAGAGAAATGATGACACTTTTATACTACGACTGTCCCTCCGTTATGCTGTCCCCCAACCCCTTGTTGCTGTCCTGTACCATTTCTCTGAGTATTCTCTTTCTGATTGGGGGAATTCCCTGTGGTGGGGGAAAAGAATACTGCCACCAAGTTTTCCCACTTGGATCGTAAGAGGCGAGAAGAAAGGGACGGGGAGAGGGACTAGGCATCCTTCTCCCTGTAGCCCCACGGGGCACACATCCTAAAGACAAAAGTGAAGGCATAAGGGGTGCTGGCGGGCCTCGGGCCAGCACCCTAAGGTTTGGGTCTTTTAATGTGCGTGGATGTGGTACAGATGAGAGTAAAAGGGAAGAGATAGGTAGTATGTTTGTGAGAAGAAAGTTGGATGTGCTGGCTTTGAGTGAAACTAAGTTGAAAGGGAAGGGTGAGTGTATGTTTGGGAGTGTAAGTGGAAGGTTATCAGGAGTGAAGAGAGGGCGAGGGAGGGAAGGGGTGGCTATTCTAGTAAGTGAGGAGATAGGTAAAGGGGTAGTGGAGTGGAAGGAGGTTTCCTCAAGGATAATGTGGATGAAAGTGAAACTGGGAAAGGAGATGTGGGTCTTTGTAAGTGCATATGGGCCGGGCAGTGAGAAGAGCATGGAAGAAAGGGAGGCCTTTTGGATAGATTTAAATGAGTGCATAGAGGGTTTAGGAAGAAATGTCAATGTAATAGTACTGGGAGACCTTAATGCTAGAGTGGGAAATGGTCCAATCGATGGAGTGGTTGGGAAGTGTGGAGTTCCAGGAAAGAATCGTAGTGGAGAGTTGATGGTGGAAATGTGTCTAGAAAGAGAGTTGATGATAGCAAATACAGTGTTTCGGAAGAAAGTCAAGCATAAGTACACATGGGAGAGGGTGGTGGAGGGAAGGGTGGTAGATAGAGCGCTAATGGATTATGTAGTGGTAAATAGGATTATGATAGGAAGAGTTAAGGATGTACATGTGCTAAGGGGAGAGGGTGGGGGAATATCAGATCATTTTTTGGTGGAAGGTAAGTTGAGAGTGGAGGATAGATGGAGAAGGAGGAAAGGGACAAAAGGTAGGGAGGTTCTTAGAGTGAACTCCTTGAATGAAAAGGAAAAGGAGAAGGAGTACGAAAAGAAGCTGAAGGAGGAGTGGGAGGGAGTAAAGGATAGAGCAGAGATGGGTGTGGAGGAGGAATGGGGATGGTTCAAGGAGGGAGTCTTAAAGTGTGCAAGGATGGTGTGTGGAACAAGAAGGACAGGGGGAAATAGAAGAAAGGGTAGTGAATGGTGGGATGAGGAAACAAAGAAGGTTGTAGAAGAGAAGAAGCGAGCATTCACAGATTGGTTACAAAAGAGGACAGGGGAGTCATATGAGACGTACAAAGAAAAGAAAAGAGAAGTAAAGCAAAAGGTAAAGGAGGCAAAGAGGAGAGCAGATGTGAAATGGGGTAGGAGTATGACAGAAAATTTTGAAAGTAATAAAAAGATGTTTTGGAAAGAAATTAAGAGAGGAAGAGGAGGCGAATCAAGTAGGGAAGAAAAGGTAAAAGGTACAGATGGAGAGTTGATAATGGAAGAGATGGCAGTGAGGGGAAGATGGGCAGAATATTTTAGGGAGTTGCTGAATGTGAAGGAGGATAGGGAAGGAAAGATAGCTGCAGTGGGAAATACGAAGAAAATGAGAGTGATGAGTGAGGAGAATGGAGGAGAAATAAGGAAGGATGAGGTGAAGGCAGTTGTAAAGATGATGAAAGCAGGTAAGGCACCTGGTCTGGATGGATGTCATGCAGAATGTCTGAAAAAGGGAGGTTCAGTGATGGTGGACTGGTTGGTGAGATTATTTAATGTTTGCTGGAGAGAGGGTAGAGTACCGGAGGACTGGAGTAGTGCCTGTATAGTTCCTCTTTACAAGGGAAAAGGGGACAAGTGTGAATGTAGTAATTTCAGAGGGATTAGCCTGTTGAGTGTAGTAGGGAAGACTTATGGGAGAATCTTAATTGAGAGGATTAGGAGAGGAACAGAAGGAGTAATTGGTGAGGAACAGTGTGGATTTAGGACGGGTAGAGGTTGTGTAGATCAGATCTTTGTGGTAAGACAGATATGTGAGAAAGCTATAGGAAAGGGGAAGGATGTTTTTTGGGCTTTTATGGATCTGGAAAAGGCTTATGATAGGGTAGACAGAAAGGCACTGTGGGAGGTTATGCAGATTTATGGGATAGGAGGAAAGCTTTTGGGAGCTGTCAAGAGTTTTTATGTGAGTAGTAGAGCATGTGTTAGGATTGGAAATGGAGAGAGTGAGTGGTTTGAAGTAAAGGTGGGACTTCGTCAAGGATGCGTTATGTCGCCCTGGCTGTTCAACTTATACATGGATGGGGTGGTGCGAGAGGTGAATGCTAGGGTAGTGAGTCAGGGATTGGATATGGTTAAAGAAAATGGAGAAAAGTGGGAGGTGAGCCAGCTGTTGTTTGCGGACGACACTGCGCTTGTGGCAGGGTCAGAGGAGGGATTGAGGAAGCTGGTGGCAGAGTTTGGGAGAGTATGTGATAGAAGAAAGCTAAAGATAAATGTGGGTAAAAGTAAGGTGATGAGATGTACAAGGGGTGAAAGTGGCAGTAGACTGGAAGTGAACATTAAGGGAGAGCGACTGGAGGAAGTGGATAGTTTTAGATACTTGGGTGCAAGTGTAGCAGGAAAAGGTGGAGTGAAGGTGGAGGTAGAATGTAGATTGAGAGAAGCGAGTAAATGCCTTGGTGGTTTAAAGAGTGTAATGAGAAATAGACATTTGGGAATGGATGCGAAGAGGAGACTGTATGAAGGAGTGATTGTGCCAACAGCACTGTATGGGGCAGAAACGTGGAACATAAGAGAAGAAGAGAGAAGGAGTTTGAATGTGTTTGAGATGAGGTGTCTGAGAAGTATGGTGGGGGTTACTAGGCTAGATAGAGTGAGAAATGAGGAGGTGAGGAGGAGAACAGGGGTGAAAAAGGATTTGGGAGAGAGGGTTGATGAAAGAATATTAGGATGGTTTGGACACATGGAAAGAATGAGTGAAGAAAGACTAGTAAAAGAGGTATGGAAGGCAGATGTGGAGGGAGTGAACATGAGGGGACGTCCTAGGATGAGGTGGATGGATGGGGTGAAGGTGGCTTTGGGGAAGAGGGGAATGTCTGTTGAGGAAGGAAGGGAGAGGACGGAAGACAGAGGTGAGTGGAGAATGGTTGTATATGGATGATGTTGTGACTGCATGAGGAGGAATGGGCGGGGGGGTGGGGGGTGTTGTAGTATGTGTGAGTAAATTTTGACGCAGCCCGAAGGGATTTCTCCCCGTCCTCTCCTTATATGCAAAGGGGGACGGAGAGGGGGGGTCGCCGATTAAATGAAGCGGCCTTGCTGTGGATGTACTGTGTCTTGCGACACTGCTTCTGACCCAGGGCGGTGGGCAGGGTTCAGGGATGACCCGTCATCCAGGAGGTGCTCAGATGAGAGGAAGGGTGGGAGGGGTGTGGAGTGTATTTAGGGATGAAATGGGTGGGAGTGTTTTTATGCCTTTCCCTTTGTGGCTACCTCCCTTGGAAGGGGGAAAAAGCCTTGGTATATGTATGTAGATATTTTTTCCATCTATTTTTGATGATTCACAAATTTTAAATATTGTACTCGTTAGGGACACTAGTCTATAATTTGTTGGATCTTCCTTATTTCCCCTTTTATATATTGGCACTTTATTGGCATTTTTCCAGTCCCCTGGTAGTTTTCCTTATTTGAGTGAGCATTCAATTATTTTGTATATTTTTCCTGTTAGTTTGTCCATACATTCCTTTAGTATCCAGTTTGCAACTCTGTCTGGTCCATGTGATTTGTTAACATCAAGCTTTAGTATTTGATTCCTTATTTCATTCTGAGTAATGTTTAATTTCTTCAATGGAGGAAATCTTACTTCGATTCTTTGATCACAGTTTTCCAGATTTTTTTCCTCTTTGGTGAATACAGATTTGAAATGTTTGTTCATAATATCTGCCATTTCTATATCTTCTGTGTATTCTTGATTACCTTGATGTAATTTAAGTATTTCCTGTTTATTTTTTGGCTTGCCATTTAGATATCTATAAAATAATTTGGGTTGATCTTTACATTTATCTATTATGTTCTTTCATAATTTCTCTTTTCTTCTCTACGTGTTTTTACATATTCATTACTTTGGTGTATATTTTCCATTTCTCAGGTTTTTTTTTATTTTTTCCACCTTTTCCAGGCTTTATCTCTTCTGTATTTTGCCTCACTGCACTTTTTATTAGGTATACCAAGATTTTATATATACCCTTTCCTGTTTTTGTCTAGGTACATTCTTATCTACTCCTTCATTATAGATCTCCTTTCAAATTGTCCATTTCTCTTCCACCTTTATTTCTTCATTATTAATTTTTTTTCTAATTTGCTTCTCGAAAGAATTTTCTAAGTTTCTCAAAATCAGTTTTGTTGTACATTAGTCTTCCTTTTCTGTATTTTTTGTTAATTTCTATATTTGCTTCTTCATTTAATTCTAGTTCTATTAGTATGTGATCACTTTTTCTAATTGGTGTCTTGTATTCGATTTTATCCACAATTTCAGGTTCTGATGTGAATATCAAATCCAATCTTGAGGGTTCATTGTTATTTTTATATCTGGTGTTTTCCTTGACCCACTGCGTCAATGTGTAATCATTGGTCATTTCCAGTAATATCTTTCTCCACCTTTCAGTCATCTCTTCCCAACATATTTCTTTCGAGTTAAAATCACCCATAATTACCAGATTTCCTTCTTTCTTTAGAATTTCATTTAGTGTTTTTCTTGTGTCTTCCAGCATTTTGGAGTGTTCACTTTCATTCCATGTGTGTTTTAGGTGAGACATAAATCACTGCATACTTTCTATTTTTCATATCTCTATCCTCAACTCTTATCATTCTTTCCTTCTGTAATTTTTGTCGCATTTAGGCCTTTCTTGGTTAGTAACATCATTCCTCCACCCTGCTTTGTTTCTCTATTTCTGTACCAACAATTATATAATCCTTGTCCTGCACTATTTGGTGGTAATGATCCTTTCAATTTTGTCTCCACAATCCCCTTTATATCTGGTTTTTCTTGTTCCAGATAGTCATTCAATTCATCTATTCCTGATATCAACCCATCTATGTAGGTCTATGTTATTTAATTTTTTTTCCTTTTCTTCCTTTTCTTCTTTCTCCTGCATTTCCTTTTCCCTTATGTACCATTTCCTCAGTCTCAAGTCCATCACTCTCCAAAAAAAAACCTTCCTTTCTTTTTCTGTTCTTTTCTTGTTCTTTTCCTTAGCTTCCTCTTTAAGTGTTTTTTCCTTTTCTTTTTCCTCATCATTCAGTTCCTTTTTTATCCCTAGATTTTTGTAGTTTTTACTTTTTGCTAGTTTTCTATGTTTGTAAATATTTCTTCTGCTATTCTCTGTGAATTAAGTTTTACTTTAAGAGGTCTATTCCTCTCTTCAGAATATTTGCCCATCCTATAGATATATTCTATTGACTTTTCGTGTCCTTGGCCCTCATCCTGTATTTCTTTTAGTATTTCTATCACTATATTCTTCTCCTCTTTTTCCCTTTGGAACCTTATTAGACCATGTTTTTCTTTGATACCATAGATTACAATACATTTTTTTTTTGTCTATTGTATCTCTTACCCATCTCTTTTTTTTTCTTTTTTATTACTTCTATTACTGTGTCCTTTGTACTTTCTTTCATTTGTTCTTTGACTATTTCTTTAAATAGTATTTTTTGGTTTTCTTGTCTTCTTTCATTTGGGTTTTTTGTAAGTGCATATGGGCCTGGTAGTGAGAAGAGTATAGAGAGGAGGCTTTTTGGATAGATTTAAATGTGTGCATAGAGGGATTAGGGAGAAATATCAATGTAGTAGTATTGGGAGACCTTAATGCTAGGGTAGGAAATGAACCAATAGATGGAGTGGTTGGGAAATGTGGAGTTCCAGGAAAAAATCGTAGTGGAGAGTTGATGGTGGACATGTGCCTAGAAAGAGAATTGATGATAGCAAATACATTTAGGAAGAAAGTCAAGCATAAGTACACATGGGAGAAGGTGTTGGATGGAGAGGTGGTAGATAGAGCATTAATGGACTATGTAGTGGTAGATAGGAGTATAATAGGGAGAATTAAGATGTACATGTTCTAAGGGGAGAGAGTGGAGGAATATCAGATCATTTTTTGGTGGAAGGTAAGTTGAGAGTGGAGGATAGATGGAGAAAGAGGGAAAAGACAAAAGGTTGGGAGGTACTTAGAGTAAACTGCTTCAATGAGAAAGAAAAGGAGAAGGAGTACAAGAAGAAGCTGAGAGAGGAGTGGGAGGGAGTGAAGGATAGAGTAGGACTAGGAGTCGAGGAGGAATGGGGAATGGGGATGGTTAAAGGAGGGAGTCACAAAGTGTGCAAAGATGGTGTGTGGAACAAGAAGGACGGGAGGAAATAGAAGAAAGGGTAGTGAGTGGTGGGATGAGGAAGCAAAGAAAGTTGTAGAAAAGAAGAAACGAGCTTTCACAGATTAGTTACAAAATAGGATGAGGAAATCATATGAGAGGTACAAAGAAAAGAGAAGAGAAGTAAAACATAAGATAAAAAAGGTAAAGAGGAGACCAGATGTGAAATGGGGTAAGAGTATGACAGAAAATTTTGAAAGTAATAAAAAGATGTTTTGGAAAGAAATTAAGAGAGGAAGAGGAGGCGAATCAAGTAGAGAAGAAAAGGTGCATATAGAGAGATTTTAATGGAAGGGAAGGCAGTAAGAGCAAGATGTGCAGAGTATTTTAGGGAGTTGCTAAATGTGAAGGAGGATAGGGAGGGAAAGGCAGTTGCAGTGGGAAGAGCTAAGAAAATGACTGTGATGAGTGAGGAAAATGGAGGAGAAATAAGGAAGGATAAAGTAAAGGCAGTTGTTAAGATGATAAGAGCAGGTAAGGCACCTGGTCTGGATGGATGCCATGCAGAATGTCTGAAAAAAGGAGGTACAGTGATGGTGGACTGGCTGGTAAGGTTATTTAATGTTTGTTGGAGAGAGGGTAGACTGCCAGAGGACTGGAGTCCTGTATAGTTCCACTTTACAAGGGAAAAGGGGACAAGTGCGAGTGCAGTTTCAGAGGGATTAGCTTGTTAAATGTAGTTGGGAAGGCATATGGGAGGGTCTTGATTGAGAGGATTAGAAGAGGAACAGAGGGAGTAATTGGTGAGGAACAGTGTGGGTTTAGGACAGGTAGAGGTTGCGTAGATCAGATTTTTATGGTAAGACATATATGTGAGAAAGCTATAGGAAAAAGTAAGGATGTTTTTTGGGCTTTTATGGATTTAGAAAAGGCTTATGAGAGGGAAGACAGGAAGGCACTGTGGGAGGTATTGTAGATAAATGGGATGGGAGGGAAGCTTTTAGGAGCTGTCAAGAGTTTTTACGAGAGTAGTAAAGCGTGTGTCAGGACTAGAAATGGAGAGAGTGAGTGGTTTGAGGTAAAGGTGTGACTTTGTCAGGAATGTGTTATGTCACCCTGGCTGTTCAATTTATACATGGATGAGATGGTGTGAGAGGTAAATACAAGGGTGGTGGGTCAGGAATTGGAGATGGCTAAAGAAAATGGAGAAAAGTGGGAGATAAGCCAGCTGTTGTTTATGGATGACACTGCACTTGTAGCAGGATCAGAGGAGGGATTGAGGAAGTTAGAGAGAGAGTTAGGGAAAGTGTGTGAAAGAAGGAAGTTGAAGATAAATGTGGGTAAAAGTAAGGTGATGTGATGTTCATGGGGGAAAGTGGCAGCAGACTGGAAGTGAATATTAAGGGAGAGAGACTGGAGGAAGTGAATAGTTTTAGATACTTGGGTGCCAATGTGGCAGGAAAGGGAGGAGTGGAGGTGGAGGTAGAATGTAGATTGAGAGAAGCAAGTAAATGCCTTGGTGGATTAAAAAGTGTAATGAGAAATAGACATTTGGTAATGGATGCTAAGAGGAGATTGTATGAAGGAATGATTGTGCCGACAGCACCGTATGGGGCAGAAATGTGGAACATAAGAGAGAAAGAGAGAAGGAGTTTGAATTTGTTTGAGATGAGGTGTCTGAGAAGTATGATAGGGGTTACTACACTGGATAGAGTGAGAAATGAGGTGGTGAGAAGGAGAATAGGGGTTGAAAGGGAGTTGGGAGATAGGGTGGATGAAAGAATATTGGGATGGTTTGGACACATGGAAAGAATGAGTGAAGAAAGACTAGCAAAAGAGATATGGAAGGCAGATGTGGAAGGAGTAAACATGAGGGGGCGACCTAGGATGAGATGGATAGATGGAGGAAAATTGGCTTTGGGGAAGAGGGGAATGTCTGTTAGGGAAGGACAGGAGAGGATAGAAGACAGGGGTGAATGGAGAATTGTTGTATATAGATGATGTTGTGATGCATGAGGTGGAATGGGTGGGGGATGGGAGGTTAGGGCGTATATGTGAGAAAAATTTGACGCAGCCCGAAGGGATTTCTCCGTCTTCTCTGTTTCTGCATGCGGGGACGGAGAGGGAGGTTCACTGATTTAATGAAGCGGCCTTACTGTGGATGTGCTGTGTCTTGCAACACTGCGGGCAGTGGACAAGATGCAGGGATGACAAGTCATCCAGGAGGTCCCAAGATAAAAGGGAGGGAAAAGGGAGGAGGGGAGTGGAATGTGATAGGGATGGAATGGGTGGGAGTGGTTTTTATGCCTTTGTTTTTTGGCTACCTCCCTTATAATGGGGAAAAAAGCCTTTGGTACATATATGTATGTAAATAAGTAAACTATATATATATATATATATATATACAACCACTCCTCGTTTAATGACCTACTCGGTTAGCGACGACGCGGAGTTACGACGGGTTTTATGACAGACCAATATTCATTTAACGTAAATCTCCCGAAGTTACGACGTCGTGTACGATAATTAAGTTGGCTGAGGCAAATTTGTATGATGTTATAAATGAACTTGTACGGTGGATATTAGCTGTGAGGTAAAGTGTTCTGAAGCTTAGGTCTACATTACCATCCTGCAAGCTGCACAAACTACCTGGGGTACAGTACATACCGGTATTGGTAAATTTTTAGTTTCGACCATGAGCGCAATATAGCAATAGAAAATTAATTATTAATTTTGTAAATTATAATGTATCAATGTAATATACAATTTTGTGAGCGGAAATAAAAGAAAAAAAAAAGTGCGAAAACAGATTTCGTAAGTAACGAAGTCATGTCGGATGAATGGTACACCATGTTTGTTATGATAGATTCCGACATTGAAGAAATGAAAGGATGATAAATTTGTCTAACCTAAACTAAACTAACCTAACCCGTGTTTAATAAATCACCTGCAAATTAAATGTCATCCGGCTCGTCCTCGTTGTCGTCGTCGTGAGAGACGTTGGCGGGCTTTTCAACCACTCTCTCGGCTTGTGGGGTATACAAAGTTATTGCAGCTTGAAGGAATGCATGTATCTCCGCACCATAACATTCCTTCAAGAAAATATACCTGGCGAGGTAGTCGGAAGTACCGAGGCCGTCAATTGACAGATGACAAGATGGCGTCCTGATCCTATGCTACCGACTTCGTTCATTAGCATATTTGCTTGTAGCAAGGTATTCTTTACCTCCATTTCCGCCCACAAAATTGCATATTACCTTGATACATTTTAATTTACAAAATTAATAATTAATTTTCTATTGCAATATTGCGCCCATGGTCGAAACTAAAAAAATACCCCGGTATTTGATATGGAATGTCAGCATACGCGGATTTGGTCATATATGGTAATTTCAGGAACCTAACCACAGTAAATAAACAGTAAATAAAGCTTTAATGTACTGTATAAAGGAGGGAAAATACACGAAAATAAGATATGTATTGCTGGACATTGTACATACAGTACATGTACGTATATGTATACACTTTCGCTTAACGACCAATTCGGTTAACGACGGCGACGCTGGTCCCAATTGTCGGTGTTAAACGAGGAGTGGTTGTATATACACACACACACATGTCAGTTGAAGTGACAGTGAAGTTTGGAATTCCAGGAAAACTTCAAAATTTGTGGATCTCAACGATGGGAGGAGTACCTTTGTTGTACTGGTAAGGAAGAGGAAAGCTTGTGGTGTAGTGGGAAGGTGAAGAAAAAGAGAAAGGGAGGGATTATTGAGGAACATGGAAGGAAATGAGGAAGGAGACGAACGGGCTCCCCCGGATGTCAAAAGGAATGTCAACATAAGGGCTGCAGATGACGGAGGTGAAGTCGAAAATATCAGTAAAGGCACTAGAATTAGAAATATAGATAAGAACAACACAGAAAGTGGAGATAGTAATTTCCATGGATTTAATGAGGGAGGGGATGCCAACTTCCCCCGACTAGCGAGTCTAGAGGAAAAACTAGAGAAAATGAACGAACAGTGGGAGGTTAGGTTCAGCCAACTTACACGGATTACACAAAGAGTTGATAAATTGGAAGAACTAAAGAAGGTAATAGGGTTATTAAAAAGCCAGCATTAGGAAACTCTGATCATAATATGCTGTATTGTTTGCCTATATATAGACAAAAGTTGAAAATGGATGAATGTAAGAAACTATATCTATGTAAATGGTCCAACGATTGTTCTCTTACTTTACAGGAATGCTTCAATTGTACAGATTTTTCAGTGATGTATGATGAAAATTGTGGAATTGATTTTAATGTCGAAGTGTTTACAAGCTACATAGATTTCTGTGTTAGTATGGTGGTACCCATTAAGGAAGTTAAAACATATCCGAATAACAAACCTTGGGTTACTAAAGATCTAAAAATTTGGTTAAACGAAAAGAAAATAGCTTTGTCATCTGGTAATAGGAATGTAATTAAGAATGTACAGAAGGAGTTAAATGTTAAAATCAAGCATGCTAAATTGATGTATAAAAATAAAGTTGAACATTTATTTCGTACAAATAAGACTAAAGATGCATGGACTGGGCTTAAACACCTTTGTGGCTATCAAACTAAAAACTCTATGCCTGACCCAGATAACATAGTTGAGTACGTAAATGAACTAAATCGTTTTTATGCTAGGTTTGATGACAAAATTTGTTGAAATGAATGTTTTGATGTGTTAAGAAATATAAATAGTGTAAATGATCCACCTATCATGATCTCTCAAGATGACGTATTTTTATCATTAAAAAGAGTTAAGACTGGTAAATCTGGTGGTCTAGATAACATTGGTGCAAATGTGTTGAAATTGTGTTGTCAACAATTGCTTAAGCCCTTACATGTTCTATTTCAAGCCTCACTCAATCAGTGTAAAGTTCCATCATTGTGGAAAACCTCAGAAATTATACCAGTCCCTAAGATAAAGCAACCTGTTGTAATGAATGACCTAAGACTTGTTGCTCTCACATCATTAGTGATGAAATGTTTTGAAGATATTGTTAAAAAATGTCTAGTATGCAGTTTGCCTATTGTAAGGGAAGATGTGTAGAGGATGCCACTACATTCTTATTACACCAAGTGACACAACACCTTGACACAATCATGCACACAAACAACACAACATACACTCTATAAAGGATTTGTGGGAAAACCCAGTTTCGGCTCTGGCATTCCTTGGGGAGACGGGACTGCTCGGACAGACAGTCTAGGGAACGACAACAACAACAACAACACCTTGACACAATGAGATCAAATTATTTACCTATGCAAGAATCTTATTTATTGATTTTAGTAGTGTGTTTAATACCATACAACCACACATCTTGTTGAATAAACTCTTCTCTATGAATGTTAACAGTAGACTAATCTACTGGATTTATAGCTACCTAACAGAAAGACCTCAATTTGTTAAACTAAAAAAATGTTAGATCAGATATTATTGTCACAAACACTGGTGCCCCGCAGGGCTGTGTTCTTTCGCTCCTTTTATTTTCTCTTTATACCAATGATTGCACTAGTGAATATGAAAGCTGTTCATTAATTAAATACGCTGACAACACTGTGATCATTGGGAAAATAACATGATAATGAAAGTGAATACAGTTCTCAAGTAAATAATTTTGTTAAATGGTGTGATAATAATTATTTGAATTTAAATGTAAAAAAGACAAAGGAAATGTTAATAGATTTTCGTAAGAAGGAGAGGTGTACTCAAAATCTTGTAATTAAAGAGGAACAGGTAGAAATTGTACATGATTATAAATATTTAGGGGTGCAAATTGATGATCAAATAACTGGCGATGTAAACACAAAAAAAGGTGTATGGCAAACGTATGCAGAGAATTCATTTTCTGAGAATTTAAAGAAATCTAAAAGTTGAAAATACTATTCTTACTATGTTCTATAAGTCTATTATTGAGTCAACTCTATGTCTTGGTTTAAAAACGCTCTGTGGGTGCTTAACTGTAAAAAACAAGAGGAAATTCAAAAAGGTTGTGAGAATTCCTGGTAAATTGGGTGTAAAGGTAACATCACTAGATGACCTATATTCTAGAAATGTATTGTGTACAACTAGGAAAATAATGAACAACAATACCCATCCTCTCAATGATAACTATGTGTTTTTAAGATCTGGAAAAAGATTGGGTTTGCCTTCACAGAAAACATCTAGATATCAAAATTCATTTGAACCAGTTAGCATTAAATTGTATAATTCTGTCCATGCAAAAAGGTAAAGTTATTGCTTCCATTGTGTTTTCGATTCTGATGCATGATAAATCTACAGCATGGTTTTTAAAATAGTGTAGTGTGTGTAGTTTTAATCTTGGACCTTACCTTGTCACAGATATTTTTATTGTGGGTTGTACTGTATGTGTGTTGTAACTGTATCTTTGAATGATCTGGATCCACAAAGAGTTTCAATTTGTATCATTACAAATTGACTAAATAAAGTATTTATTATTATTACTATTAAGAATTAAAAAGACAGTTAAAAGAAGTAAAAGATGAGAATGAGGAATTAAAGAATAATAATAAAGAAAATAAAGAGTCCATAGAAAAAGGGGTACAGGGTTGGAGAAAAGTCCAAGAGAACAACAAAATTTATTTTAGAAATATAGTGACACAACAGATGAAAGAACAAACTAAGGACCCAGTTATTAAAGTGATGAAAGAGAAGGAGAATATAGTAAGAGACTTAGCGGACAAAAAGAAATGTATACAGTAAGTCCTCGTTATATGGTACATGTGCGTTCCTGAAAACCTTATCGCAAATTGAAATTACCGTATACCGAACCCATTATAACATGTACCCGGTAATAATAGGATATGTGTTCCAGCACGTCGAAAGTCACCCCTACAGACATGAAAATAGTCACATAAGAAAATGTAAAGTACTGCACAAAAGAAATAAACAGAAAATGTTTTTATTTACCTTTCACTCACCACATATTCTATCAGATGATGTCCCTCCCGAGGCTAAGGGACAGTAGGGATCTCAGCCCTTACTCCTCTTTTTGCTAAGTGGGCAGATGAAGATGAGGGTGAGGCAGGAGGCTGAAAACCCTCCAACACTTCGTCATCTGCACTGTCAGAAGCAGATGTGGAAGGGCCAGTTGTAGCAGGGTCGGCATGTTTGACTGGTTTGAAGAAAGAAGATATGGAGGAAGGACCAGCTGTAGAACCATCGGCAGCGGATGTGGAAGGGCCAACTGTAGCAGGGTTGGCAGGTAAGACAGGGGCAGCAGGTCTGACTGGCTTGAAGAACGAGAAGATGGAGGACTGTTTGGTGTTTCTTCTTTTTTCATCATAGATATCTTGATAAATTTTGACACTTTTTTCTATGTCATGAGCCATTTTGCTACTCCTGGTAGGATTTGGGTCACATTCCTTCAGGGTTTCCAGGGCTTTTTTGATACTTCCGTGACATTCTCTAAGAGTTTTGATGTCCAGGCCATGCACAGGTTCTTCCTCATTTCCCTCTTTTTCTGCCTCCTGTAATGCCTTGTCTAGCTCTATAAGTTCATCATTTGTGAAAGGTTTACCATGGCTTTCCAAAAGATCTTGAACATCATCATCAACTCCACTGAAGCCAGTCTTATGGCACAAATTTACGATGTCATCTCTGATCGCACCGATGTTGTCTTCAGCGAAGCCTGGGAAGTTATGCACACATTCTGGCCATACTTTACTCCACGCCAAGTTCATGGTAGAGTTCTTCACTTCATCCCAAGATGACTTGATGTTGTCTACGGCATGCTCAATGTTATAAGACTTCCACCATTCTCTGATAGTGGGGTTGCCAGGCCCATCTGTGCCCTTTATCAGTTGCTGCATGGTTTGCCACTGATAATAAGCTTTGAATGTCTTGATGACTGATCCATCGGTTGGATCAGAGCTGTGGTGTTTGGGGGGGGAGGAACATCACCTCGATATTATCTGCCCAGTCTTCCATAGCCCTTGGGTGGCTGGAAGCATTGTCAACTTTGTTGTTAGCTGATGCATCTCCTTAAGAGTTGGAGACAGATATGATGTAAAATAGTCCTGGTGAATTGAAGTGGTCAGCCATGCCTTCGGATATGATTTCCATACCACAGGTAAGTATTGCTTCAGTAACCCCTTGAGTGCTCTTGGGTTTTCTGAGTGGTATATGAGGAGTGGCTTAAGCTTCAAATCCCCTTCTGCATTGCCTCCAAGTAACAGGGTTAAGCGGTCCTTAGAGGCTTTAGACCCCTTCACACTTTTTTCTTCTTGGTCAATATAGGTCTTACTGGTCATCCTCTTTCAGTTAAGTCCTGTTTCATCATAATTTATAACTTGTTTCTTGCCGTACCCTTTCTCTTCAATGCACTTTTCTAATTCTGGCTTGAATTTATCTGCAGCCTCTTTGTCGGCACTAGCAGCCTCACCTGTGACCTTGATATTAGGGAGAGCTGAACGTCGCCTGAATTTATCAAAGTCTTCCACTCCCATTTCTACCTTCAGTCTTTCAATAATGGACAATGCTTTCTGACAGATTAAATTTAAAAAGACAGAGCCATATTTTGACAATTCTGGTCGTCGATCCACATTTTGAGCAACCTTTCCATCTTATCCATTATTGGCTCACAGTTTTTTGTTAGTAATTTGCTCTGCAGATGCGTAGCATTCTCTCCAGCTTTTTTATAGCCTCATAATTCTTCAACATCGTCCAGACTGTTGACTGGGCTAGGCCCAAGTTTCGACTTATGGCAGACATACTTTCTCCCTGCTCTTTCCTCTTCAAAATATCTAATTTTACCTCCAATGTCAGACTACTCCTCTTTTGCTTTGCCTTTTCAACTCCAGCAATGTCTGCAGAAAGTTTTGTGGCCATTATGGGTGCGTCACTGTGTGTCGTGATAATAATATTCACAAAAAACACACTGTAAAGATTTAACTTGTGTTCAAAGGGAAACGAGGGAAGAGACTAATTGTTGTGGTGGCCGCATGGCGTGGTTTCCTCTACGATACGGTGTAAACAAAACACGAGAAGAAACCTTGTCTGTGAATTTTTCTTACCATAGAATCGAAAGTAGTAATTACCAAATATCGTAACTGTGAATTTACCGGATAAAAAATTACCGTATAAGGAAGACTCACTGTAATTATATTAGGGATGGAAGAGAAGCATAATCCAAATAGGACTACAAGAGCAAAAGAGAAGGAAAAGGTAAACAAGATATTAGAAGCAGTTCAAGAGGATGAAGAAGAAACAGGGAAAGAAATTGAAGAAATATATAGAATAGGGAAATACAATACAGATAAGACCAGACCAATTAAGGTTGAATTCAGGTCACAAATGACAGCAGAGAATATCTTAGCAAAAACAGGGAAACTAGCAAAAAGTGATCAGTATAAACAGGTATGGATAAAAAGAGAAATGAATAAAGAGGAAAGAAAGGATGAAAAAACAAAAAGACTAGAAGCTAAGGGGAAAAAAAACGAGAAAAGAACAGAGTCAAAGATAAATTCTATTGGAGAGTAGTGGATATGAAAGTGAGGAAATGGTTCATGGGAGAGAAAAACGGAAGGGAAACAGAAAACACGATGGAAATAGCAGAAAATTAAAAGTCTTACACAAATCTAGATGGCTTAACCCCTTCCATACGGTGCCGCCTACGTAGGCGTCATGAGGAGCAAGTGGATTCGCGACGCTGCCATATCGGCGTCTTGATTATATTTATTGTAGTCGCCCCTGTGTTTTTACATTCTCTCAAATGTGCCCTGAATCCCATTCTCTGTGGTTTTCAAAATTCGCGGGTGAAAGAGAGAACGATCGATATAAGCGGTGACTATATTTTATGATGCGAGTATTTTTACGACACGTCGTACGGCTGTCATTGGCTGCTGCCCGCGAGATTTAAGTCCGGAGTGAAGTGGTTAATAACAGGCTTGAACAAACTGAATGATTAAATGAAGAAAAAAAAAAAAAAAAAAAAAAATAGACATAATGGGAATTGTAGAGACAAAATTGAAAGGTCCACTACCACCCAACAGTGTAGGACGTGGTGCATATAATTGTTGAATTAGAAACAAAGAGGGGTGGAGTTATGTTCCTGACTAAGAAGGATATAAATGTGAGGAATGTCACATATGGAAAGGATAGAGTAGAGATGATTATGATGGAAGTGGAGGACAGGGATGGGAAGACCAGGAAGTTTGTAGTAAATAATGTGCCTCCTAAAACGGCTTTGTGGGAGGAGAGAGAACACAAAAATATGTTAGAAGACACAAGGATAACACTAAATAAAATAATGGAAGATGGAGGAAGAATAGTTATAATGGGTGACTTAAATTGTAGAGAAATCTGCTGGGAAGATATGACAAAGAAGGGTGGAGACGACCTATGGGGAAATGTACTACTTGGTATGATTATAGAACATACAATGACGCAATGGATACAAGATAATACTAGGTATAGAAATGAGGAAGAGCCATCTAGACTGGATCTAATAATCACATCAGAACCTGAAATAGTGGACAAGATTGAATATAAAACACCAATAAGTAAAAGTGACCATATATTGGTTGAACTAGAACTGAGGAAAAATACATGGAAAAAATGAACAATATAGAAAGGGAAGATTGATGTATGGAATTTTTTTTTTTTTTTATCAAATAAGAGAATTCTTTCAAAAAGCAGGCTGGGAAAGGATACATAAGGAGGAAATAACAGTAGAAGAGAAATGGAATATTTTGACAGAAATTTATAAAGGAGTGGAAAAGTATGTTCCAAGACAAAAACAAGAAATAGGATATGTAAAGTGTTGGTACAACAAAAGATGTAGGGAGTTAAAAGACAAAAGGGATAAAGCTTGGATAAAATGGAAGAAAGACAAAAGAAATGGAAAATATATACTAGTTATAGAAATCAATATGTACAAGTGTGCAGAGAAGAAAAGAGAATATACGAAAAAGATGTCATAGAAAATGTAAAGATCAACCAAAACTATTTTATAGATTTGTAAACAGTAGCCCCACAGGGAACATTCCTAAAAGAAAAAGCAAAGGCATCAGAGGGTCTGGGAGTTTTCCGACCAGCACCCTAAGGTTTGGGTCTTTTAATGTGCATAGATGTGGTACAGATGAGAGTAAAAGGGAAAAGATAGGTAGTATGTTTGTGAGAAGAAAGATGGATGTGTTGGCTTTGAGTGAAACTAAGCTGAAAGGGAAGGGTGAGTGTAAGTTTGGGAGTGTAAGTGGGAGGTTATCAGGAGTGAAAAGAGGGCGAGGGAGGGAAGGGGTGGCCATACTAGTAAGTGAAGAGATAGGTAAACGTGTAGTGGAGTGGAAGGAGGTTTCCTCAAGGATAATGTGGATGAAGGTGAAACTGGGAAAGGAGATGTGGGTTTTTGTAAGTGCATATGGGCCTGGCAGTGAGAAGAGCGTAGAAGAAAGGGAGGCTTTTTGGATAGATTTAAATGAGTGCATAGAGGATTTAGGGAGAAATATTAATGTAATAGTACTGGGAGACCTTAATGCTAGGGTAGGAAATGATCCAATTGATGGAGGGGTTGGGAAATGTGGAGTTCCAGGAAAGAATCATAGTGGAGAGTTGATGGTGGAAATGTGTCTAGAAAGAGAGTTGATGATAGCAAATACAGTGTTTCGGAAGAAAGTCAAGCATAAGTACACATGGGAGAGGGTGGAGGGAAGGGTGGTAGATAGAGTGTTAATGGACTATGTAGTGGTAAATAGGATTATGATAGGAAGAGTTAAGGATGTACATGTGCTGAGGGGAGAGGGTGGGGGAATATCAGATCATTTTTTGGTGGAAGGTAAGTTGAGAGTGGAGGATAGATGGAGGAAGAGGAAAGGGACAAAAGGTAGGGAGGTGCTTAGAGTGAACTCTTTAAATGAAAAGGAAAAGGAGGAGTACAAGAAGAAGCTGAAGGAGGAGTGGGAGGGAGTGAAGGATAGAGTAGAGCTGGGTGTGGAGGAGGAATGGGGATGGTTCAAGGAGGGAGTCACAAAGTGTGCAAAGATGGTGTGTGGAACAAGAAGGACAGGAGGAAATAGAAGAAAGGGTAGTGAATGGTGGGATGAGGAAACAAAGAAGGTTGTAGAAGAGAAGAAGCGAGCTTTCACAGATTGGTTACAAAATAGGATGAGGGAGTCATATGAGAGGTACAAAGAAAAGAGAAGTAAAGCAAAAGGTAAAGGAGGCAAAGAGGAGAGCAGATGTGAAAATTTTGAAAGTAATAAAAAGATGTTTTGGAAAGAAATTAAGAGAGGAAGAGGAGGCGAATCAAGTAGAGAAGAAAAGGTAAAAGGTGCAGATGGAGAGATGATAATGGAAGAGAAGGCAGTAAGGGGAAGATGGGCGGAATATTTTAGGGAGTTGCTAAATGTGAAGGGGGATAGGGAGGTGAAAGATAGCTGCAGTGGGAAATGCTAAGAAAATGAGAGTGAGGAGTGAGGAAAATGGAGAAGAAATAAGGAAGGAGGAAGTGAAGGCAGTTGTTAAGATGATGAAAGCAGGTAAGGCACCTGGTCTGGATGGATGCCATGCAGAATGTCTAAAAAAAGGAGGTACAGTGATGGTGGACTGACTGGTGAGGTTATTTAATGTTTGCTGGAGAGAGGGTAGAGTGCCGGAGGACTGGAGGAGTGCCTGTATAGTTCCACTTTACAAAGGAAAAGGGGACAAGTGTGAATGTAGTAGTTTCAGAGAGATTAGGAGAGGAACAGAGGGAGTAATTGGTGAGGAACTGTGTGGATTTAGGACGGGTAGAGGTTGTGTAAATCAGATTTTTGTGGTAAGACAGATATGTGAGAAAGCTATAGGAAAGGGGAAGGATGTTTTTTGGGCCTTTATGGACCTGGAAAAGGCTTACGACAGGGTAGACAGGAAGGCACTGTGGGAGGTTTTGAGGATATACGGGATAGGAGGAAAGCTTCTAGGAGCTGTCAAGAGTTTTTATGAGAGTAGTAGAGCTTCTGTCAGGATTAGAAATGGAGAGAGTGAGTGGTTCGAGGTAAAGGGGGACTTCGTCAAGGATGCGTTATGTCACCCTGGCTGTTCAACTTATACATGGATGGGGTAGTGCGAGAGGTAAATGCAAGGGTAGTGTGTCAGGGATTGGAGATGGTTAAAGAAAATGGAGAAAAGTGGGAGGTGAGCCAGTTGTTGTTTGCGGACGACACTGCGCTTGTGGCAGGATCAGAGGAGGGATTGAGGAAGTTGGTGACAGAGTTTGGGAGAGTGTGTGATAGAAGAAAGCTGAAGATAAATGTGAGTAAATGTAAGGTGATGAGATGTACAAGGGGAGAAAGTGGCAGTAGTCTGGAAGTGAGCATTAAGGGAGAGCGACTGGAGGAAGTGAATAGTTTTAGATACTTGGGTGCAAATGTGGCAAGAAAAGGTGGAGTGAAGGTGGAGGTAGAATGTAGATTGAGAGAAGCAAGTAAATGCCTTGGTGGATTAAAAAGTGTAATGAGGAATAGACATTTGGGAATGGATGCTAAGAGGAGACTATATGAAGGAGTGATTGTGCCAACAGCACTGTATGGGGCAGAAACATGGAACATAAGAGAGGAAGAGCAAAGGAGTTTGAATGTGTTTGAGATGAGGTGTCTGAGAAGTATGATGGGGGTTACTAGGCTGGATAGGGTGAGAAATGAGGAGGTGAGGAGGAGAACAGGGGTGGAAAGGGGATTGGGAGATAGGGTTGATGAAAGAGTATTAGGATGGTTTGGACACATGGAAAGAATGAGTGAAGAAAGACTAGTAAAAGAGGTATGGAAGGCAGATGTGGAGGGAGTGAACATGAAGGGACGTCCTAGGATGAGGTGGATGGATGGAGTGAATGGGGCTTTGGGGAAGAGGGGAATGTCTGTTGAGGAAGGACGGGAGAGGACAGAAGACAGGGGTGAATGGAGAATGGTTGTATATGGATGATGTTGTGATGCATGAGGTGGAATGGGTGGGGGGATGGGGGTGAGGTAGTATGTGTGAGCAAATTTTGACGCAGCCCGAAGGGATTTCTCCCCGGCTTCTCCTTTTATGCATTGGGGGGACGGAGGGGGGGGGGGTCGCCGATTTAATGATGCAGCCTTGCTGTGGATGTGCTGTGTCTTGTGATACTGCTTCTGACCCAGGGCTGTGGACAAGGTGCAGGGATGACCCGTCACCCAGGAGGTGCTAAGATGAGAGGGAGGGTGGAGGGGTGTGGAGTGTATTCAGGGATGGAATGGGTGGGAATGATTTTATGCCTTTTCCTTTTTGGCTACTTCCCTTGTAAGGGGGAAAAAGCCTTGGTGTATGTATGTATGTAAACAACAAACTGAAAAACAAACAAGAATTAGTGAAACCATGACAAAGAGGAGTTGAACACACAGAGGAAATAGAAATAGCAGAAATTATGAACAAGCATGTCGAATGGGAGAAAGTCCCCCTTATGAAAGAGATAGAAGTAACAAGGAATGAAATAATGAATCACTTGAGTAATCTCGATGTCAGAAAATCGCATGGACCAGATGAAATGGCAAACTGGATTTTGAGAGAATGCAGGAATGAGCTAACAGACAAAATACATAGTCTAATAAGCAGTTCATTGAAAGAAGGAAAAGTTCCATAAGATTGGAAAAGAGCAAATATAGTACCAATATATAAAGGGGAAAACAAGGAAGACTCTACTAACTATAGACCAGGCTCTCTTACAAGTACAATAGCTAAAATTTGTGAAAAACTTATCAAAATTAGATGGGTAAGGCATTTGGAAAAAAACAATGTACTAAATCCAAGGCAGTCTGGATTTAGACAAGGACAATCATAGGTCACAAACTTAATGTGTTTCTATTCAAGGCTAATAGATGTAATACAAGAAAGAGATGGATGGGCTGATTGTGCATTTCTAGACCTGAAAAAAGCTTATAATAAGGTGCCATATAAGAAATTGCTAAAGAAATTAGAAACTGCAGGAGGAATATAGGGCAAAGTGCTGAAGTGGATGGAAGACTTCTTGCATGAAAGAAAAATGAGAGTGGTGATAAGAGACATTCTAATTGGGATGATGTGATTAGTGGAGTTCGACAAGGAACAGTTCTGGCCCCAATAATGTTTGCTATATATATTAATGATATGGATAAAAGAATTGAAAGTTATATGAGCTTCTTTGTGCAAAATTTTTGAAAAAAGTGAAGACTGTAGAAGATTGTGAGTCACTGCAGAGTGATCTCAATAAAGTATGAGCATGGAGTAGGAAATGGGAGATGGAATTCAATATTAAGAAGTGTAGTATAATAGAATTTGGAAGATGCAATAAAAGAATAGTGGGGTCATATAAATTGGGAGAAGAAATTAAAAAAGTAGAAAATGAGAAGGAACTGGGAGTCATTATTATGAATAATATGTCCCTTGAGAAACATATAAACAAAATTTTTGGAGAAAGTTATAATTTCATAAGAACAATCAAAGTGGCATTTACATACCTGGATGAAGAAATGGTGAAGAAAATACTAGTCACTTTGATAAGACCAAGATTGGAGTATGCAGTGACGACATGGTCACCAAGTACAAAAAAAAATGTATAACAAAACTTGAAAGAATACAAAGAGCAATTACAAAATTGGCACCAACACTCTCAGAACTATCATATGAGGAGAGACTAGCAAAACTTGAGCTACAAACAGAGCAAAGAAGAGAGAGGAGACTTGATAACTATTTATAGAATCATGAAAGGCATAGAGAGAATCTAATAAAATGGGATAGTAGAGATACAAGAGGACACGGAAAGAAAATCAAGAAAGACAGTTATAGAAGAGACCTGAAAAAGAACAGCTTTCCCCATAGGGTAATAGACATTTGGAACAAGTTAGATGAAAATGTGGTGTGTACAAAAACGATACACAAATTTAAAAACAGTCTAGATAAAATGAGATATGAAGATGGGACACCATGAGCATAGCTCCCCTTCCCATAAAATACAACTAGGTACAACTAGGTAAATACACTCAATCGTTCCAGACACCGAAGCGCACGGAAGTGCTGTGTTGTGAGCATCTGCCTAGCGGTTTCACAGCTGGCAACGAATGAAACCTTGTTGTTATTGTGCGTGATGGCTACTCGTGGTGACTGGTAAACGTGTATCTCCAGTTCAAGTTTTTTTTTTCTGTATAGTTTCTGGCAAAAATGGAAAAGGATAGTGATAATGAAGAAAGAACAACGAAAAGAGGATTGGAAGTGACTACAGTTGAGAGTCCAAGAGGTGTGATACTCAAGTGCCTCTGTGTGTTGGATACTCCAAGGAAAAATCCAAGGTGGGAAGGTAATGTTTTTTCTGGTTTTCAAAGAAATTCAAGTGAAATAGGAAGAAATCTTGATATAGACAGAGAAAGCAGGTACAGTAGTGCACTAAGAAATCAGGAAGTAAGCGAACTGATGGAAGAAATTATAGACTTGAAATTTGATTACCGAGCTGTGCACAAAGAACTGATTACACTACGAAAAAGCAATGAACAAACCATAAAAGAATTGAATGACCTAAAAAGTGAAATAGTCTAAAGAGAGAAAATGAAAAATTGAAAAATGAGGATAAAAATGACGAACTAAAAAAGGAAGTTAAAGAAGAGTTGAAAGTAGTGACTGGTAAAGTAGCAGAAACAATCAAAGAAACAGACCTAATTGAAATAAAAAAATCAGTGGAAGAACAGGAAAACCAAGAAATATCCTTTAGAAAAATATTAAAAGAGTAGATGGAAGAAAATACAAAGGAAGCAGTTATAAAAATAATAAAAGAAAAGGAAAACCTGGTGAGAGACACAGTTGACAAAGAAAAGTGCATTGTCGCCCATGGCATAGGCCTACAAAAAAAACATGATATGTATAGATACCAAAGAGAAAAGGAGAAGGAACTAGTCAAAGAAATTCTGAAAGAAATACAGGATGAAGATCAAGACCTAGTTAAAGAAATCGATGAAATTCACAGGATAGGCAAATACTCTAAAGATAAACATCATAGACCTTTAAAAATAAAACTAAGAACACAAATGGTGGCAGAGGAAGTATTATCAAAAGCAGTCAAACTGGCAAATAGTGAGAAATTCAAAAATATAAGAATACAAAAGGAAATGAATGAAGAAAAAGTGCTTAGAATTGAAGCAAATGATAGGAATGAAAAGAGAACAGAGTCGGCAAAAAACAAGTTTTTTGGAGAGTGCTGGATTTGAGACTAAAGAAATGGTATATCAAGAAAATGGAAACCTAAACCAAAAAAGAAAAGAAAACACAAAAATAAAAGTGGCATTAAAAACATTGATGGTATGATCTCTGGGATAAACGAATGAAATGACTATCTAGAAACAGAAAAACCTGACATTATGGGCACAGTAGAGACAAAATTGAAAGGACCACTATTAACAAGCATAGTGGGACATGGTCTATATAACCATTGGGCAAAAAACAGAACTGAAAAGAAAGGAGGAGGTGTCATGATATTGACTAAAAAAGGGTTAAATGTGACAAAGATTACTGAAAGTCAGGGCAACACAGAAGTAATTATGATTAAAATTGCCAACAAAAAGATGAAAAGCAGAAAATTTGTAGTAGTGTATGTACCACCAAAAACCCATGCATGGTCAGATAGTGAACATTCCAGATTATTGGAAGAAACAATAAAGGTGCTAAACAAGGTACTGAAAGAAGGCAGAAACATATTAATCATGGGCGATTTTAACACAAAAGATGAACTCTGGAGCAACACACTACTAGATATGACCATTGAATATACTCTTAACACAACAGGTTAAGGAAAATACTAGATATAGGAATAATGAGGAACCATCAAAACTAGACCTGATATTAACTTCTGAACCAGACATTGTAAACAGAATGGAGTATATATTGTATAGACACGGTAAAGGAAACATGGACTGGAGGTGAAGCTTTTATTCCTGACATTTCGTCTATCGTCTATCCTTTGAGAAAGTCGATAGACGAAACGTCAGGAATAAAAGCTTCACCTCCAGTCCATGTTTCCTTTGTCGTGTCTATACAACTTGTTCACATGGATTTTCAGAATGGAGTATAAAACACCAATTAGAAAGAGTGTCCATATACTAATAGAGTTTGAAATAAAAAACAACACAATATAGACAGAAATTATAAACATAGAGAAGGAAGATGTACAACAAAACAGACTTTGTAAAGCTAAGGAAATTCTTCCAAGACGCAAATGGGGGATAGATTCTCAAAAGAGGAAACAAACATGTAAGACAAATGGAACATATTTAAAGAAAATTATAAAGAGGGAGTCAACAAATATGTACCAAGAAACAAAAAGATATTTATATAAAATGTTGGTTTAACAAAAGATGTAGTGAGGCTAAAGCCAAGAGAGATAGCATGGAAAAATGGAAGATAGAAAAACATCCAAATGGCAAACATATAAAAATTTTAGAAACAAATATCTAAACATATGCAGGAAAGAAAAAAAAGAATATGAAAGGGATATTATAGACAAATGTAAGGATCAACCGATACTCTTTTACAGATATGTAAATGACAAACTAAAAGACAAGCATGATATAGTTAAATTGCATGGAGATAAAGAGTACACAGATGACACAGAGATGGCAGAAGTTATGATCAGATATTTCAGATCTGTCTTTTCAATTGAGAGCTCTCAACCCTGGGAGGATGAACAATTGGAAAGTTCACCCATAATGAAGGAAATAAAAATAACACAAAGGGAAATTAAAGACCAAATAAAAAGCCTAGATGTCACAAAATTGCACGGATCAGATAAAATTGCAAATTGGATATTGAAAGAGTGCATAGACGAACTGACAGATAAAATACAGAAGATAATAGACTTCTCATTAAAAGAGGGAAAGGTACCACAAGATTGGAAAGATGCAAACATAGTACCAATACACAAAGGAGGAAACAGGGAAGATACTACAAACTTTAGACCAGTGTCCCTCACAAGCACAGTAGCAAAAATATGCAAAAAGATCATCAGGAGCAGATGGAATAACATTTGGAAGAAAACAAAATAATAAACCCCAAACAATTTGGTTTTAGAAGTGAAAGATCATGCACCACAAATGTAATCTGCTTTTACTCGAGACTAATTGAAATCATACAAGAAAAAGATGGATGGGCAGACTGCACCTTCCTGGATTTGCAGAAAACTTTTGACAAGGTACCACACAAAAAAATTAATAAGCAAAATTGAAAAAATAGGAGGAATTCAAGGCAAGCTGTTGGAATGGATGAAGGACTTCTTAACTGGGAGAAAAATGAGAGTGGGAAGATGTAAAAAGTGGTGTCCCACAAGGATCTGTTTTGGCTCCCTTAATGTTTGCCATATACATAAATGATATGGACAAAGGTGTAAATTGTTACATGAATTTTTTTGTCGACGATGCTAAATTACTCAAGAGAGTGAAGACAGAAGAAGATTGCTGATTGCTACAAGATGACCTGCATAAAGTATGGAATGGAGCCAGAAATATGAGATGAATTTCAACATTAAGAAATGTAGCATAATGGAATTTGGAAAAGGCAAAAACAGTTTCAGGAAAATATATGATGGGAAACAAAGTAGTTTAGAAAGTAAACTGAGAGAGGGACCAAGGAGTAATCACCTCAAAAGACTTGACACCCGACAAACATGTAAACAAGTTATTCGGAGAGACCTACAATTTATTAAGATCAATGAAAGTGGCCTTCGACTACATGGATGTGGAGATGGTTAAGAAATTAATTGTTACATTGATAAGACCGAAATTAGAATATGCTGTATCAATGTGGGCACCTAGCACAAAGAAAAACACAAGGAAATTAGAAAGAATCCAAAGAGTGGCAACAAAGATGGCACCCACACTATTAAATTTGACATATGAACAAAGATTGGAAAAATTACAGCTGTCAACATTAGAGCAGAGAAGGAAAGAGGCGACTTGTTGACCATTTTCAGAATTATGAAAGGGATGGAAGTTCTCGACAGAGATGACCTATTAAAATGGGACAAAAGGGAAACAAGAGGAAATGCATAGAAATTAAAGAAAGACAGTTACAGAAGAGACCTGAAAAAGAACAGTTTCCCGCCCAGAGTGATCGATGTTTGGAACGAGCTGAACAGTGAAACAGTAAATGCCAGAACTATACATGGGTTCAAAACTAAACTGGACGTGGAGAGATACGAAAACAGGTCACAACGAGCATAGCTCCTGTCCCTCTTATAAGGTATCCAATCAAGGCATGCACCCACTCCCACCCACTCATTCCCACAAAAAATAAATTCAAGCATACTCTACCTTATCTTTAACTGAGAAGAATGGGACAGCAGATATTCCAGGATAAGCACTCTGAGTAGCTGCCTGGTACTGCTCTCGCTCACGAAGAACTCTCTGCTGCAGTTCCTCCATCTCAGCTCTAGTGCCATAATGTCACCATCATGAAAGGATTACAGAATCAGTTTTTATGTTCACTTTGTTTTCATAGGTCTGATCATGCCTATGGTGTGTGGTACAAATACTAAAATATACAAAATATGTTTGATTCATATATGAAAAGTTCCTTCTTATCTAAAAAGATGTACCAAGAACTGTGCATAACAAAATAACAACCAGTAAACATGCATGAATAAACCAGTGAAACAAGATTAATAAAACAAAAATTAGAGCAACAAAATGAGGGTACTGCTCAAAATAAAAGCCATAGAAAGATTAAAAGCAGCTTTTCCTTCCTGAAGACCTGGTTCATCATTCATTAGTAAGTCTATAGTTTATCACTAACTTTCATATGTTTTTTTTTATTTCAATATTAAATGCAGAACAAGTTAGTGAGCTTGTTTAACAAGTGTCTATGGGAAGAAAATGTACCAGAGGCTGGGAAGAGTGCATGTATAGTTCTGCTAGACAAGTATGAATGCACTAGTTTTAGAGGAATCACTCTGTTACATGTAGTTGGTAAGATGTATGGGTGTGTGTGTGTTGAGAGAATTCTATCAATATACCAAGGATACCAAGGGCTTCTTCCCACTTATGAGGGAGGTCACCAGTCAAGGCACACACCCATTCCACTCCTATCCTTAAATATGACAAAGATAACAGAAGGAAAAAACAATGTAGAATCAATTATGATAAAAGTTGAAAGCAATCACATGAAAAGTAGAAAATTTGTAGAAGTGTATGTGCCCCCCAAAACACAGTCCTGGCCAGAAAATGATCATTCCAAACTGTTGGAACATACTAAGTAGGAACTGACTGAAGGAAACAGGAAATACAGTAATTATGGGTGATTTTAACTCAAAAGAAATATGTTGGGAAGAAATGACAGTAAAGGGTGGAGAAGACATATGGGGCAGCATGCTACTCAATATGACCATTGAATACACAATGACTCAGTGGATAAAGGAAAATACCAGATACAGAAACAATGAGGAACCATCGAAACTGGATTTATTATGTCAGAACCTGAAATTGTGGACAGAATAGATTACAAAACACCAATAGGAAAGAGTGACCATGTACTAAGAGAATTTGAACAAAAAGGGCAAATAGACCTAAGAAAAAATGAGAGATATAGAAAGGGAAGACCAATGTACAACAACAACAAAAATTGAGAAACTTAAAAAATTCTTTCGTAACACAAATAGGGAAAACTTCGTAAAGGAAGGAACAAGGATGGAAGAGAAATGGAATATACTAAAAGAAATTTATAATGAGGGAGTGAACAAATATGTACCACAACAAAAGCAAGAAAGAGTAAAAGAGTATACATAAAGAACTGGTACAACAAAGAATGTAATGAAGCTAAGGATAAAAGAGACAAAGCTTGGAAAAAATGGAAAAACATACAAAAAAAAAAAAAAGAGGAAATGGCAAACCTACATCAAACTAAGAAACGATTATGTAAAAATATGCAGAGATGAAAAGAGAAACTATAAAAAAGACATAATAAAAAATGCAAGGAACAACCTAAACTCTTTGACAGATATGTGAATGGTAAAAAAAAAAAAAAAAAAAAAAAAAAAAAAAAAAAAAAAAAAAAAAAAAAAAAAAAAAAAAAAAAAAAAAAAAAAAAAAAAAAAACACTAGGGAAATTATGAATATACAGAATAACAGGAAATGGCAGAAATTATGAGCAATCATTTCAAATCAGTATTCACAATTGAGAACTCACCTAACTGTGAGACAATAAAGAGACAGAAATTCCCCCCAATGAAGGAAATAACTGTAACACAGAAGGAAATCAGTGACCAAATAAAAAACCTTGATGTCAGAAAATCACATGGTCCGGATGGAATTGCAAATTGGATACTGAAAGAATGCATAGAGGAGTTAACGGATAAAATATACAATATAATCAAATGCTCACTCAAAGAAGGAAAGGTACCACAAGACTGGAAAAATGCAAATATTGTACCAATATATAAAGGAGGAAACAAGGAAAATCCAACTAACTACAGACCGGTCTCCCTAACAAGCACAGTAGCAAAAATATGTGAAAAAGTGATCAAAAGTAGATGGGTTAAACATCTGGAAGAAAAAACTATACTGAATCCAAATCAATTTGGATTTAGACAAGGAAGATCATGTACAACAAACCTGATCTGCTTCTATTCAAGACTAATAGAAATAATACAAGAGAGGGATGGATGGGCAGACTGTGCCTATCTAGACCTACAAAAAGCATTTGATAAGGTACCACACAAGAAATTAATAAGAAAAATAGAATCAATAGGTGGCATCGGAGGAAAATTATTGGAATGGATGGAAGACTTCCTGACTGGGAGAAAAATGAGGGTAGTAATTAGAGACAAATACTTGAAATGGGAAGAAATGATAAGTGGTGTCCCACAAGGGTCGGTGCTGGCTCCAATCATGTTTGCCATATATACAAATGACATGGATGATGGAGTGGAGTGTTATATGAATTTCTTCGCAGATGACGCAAAAATACTAAAGATAGTAAGAACAGAGGACGACTGTGAATCATTATAATCAGACCAGGACAAACTCTGGAAATGGACTCAAAAGTGGGAAGTGAACTTCAATAGCAAGAAATGTAGTATAATGGAGTTTGGAAAAAAGTAAAAACAGAATATCAAAAAATTATAAAATTGGGGAAGAAGAAATAAAAAAACTGAACTCAGAAAGAGACTAGAGTAATAATCAGCAAAGACATGACACCGGACAAAAATATCAACAAAATAGTCAGAGAAACCTTCAACCTATTAAGGTCAATGAAAGTGGCATTCGACTATTTGGATGAAGAAATTACTAAAAAAATATTAGTTACATTAATAACACCAAAACTGGAATACGCAGCAACACTATGGACACCCAGTACTAAAAAGAATATTAAGAAACTAGAAAGAATACAGAGAACAATGACAAAGTTGGCACCAGCTCTTTCCAAATTAACATACAAACAAAAATTATCCAAATTGGAACTACCAACACTGGAGCAGAGAAGAGAAAGAGGTGATCTACTGATTCTCTATAGAATCATGAAAGGAATGGAGATCCTTGATAGGAATTATTTGCTGAAATGTGACAATGGGAAAACAAGAGGACACAAAAAGAAACTCAAAAAGGATAACTATAGAATAGATCTGAAAAAAATAGCTTCCCACACAGAGTGCTGGTTATCTGGAATAATTTAAATAAACAGTGTGTGCAAACACTATGCAAGATTTCAAGAAGAAAAACTTGATGCTGAAAGATACAAAGATAGGTCACTACGAGCGTAGCTTCCTTCCCGTATAGTACAACTAGGTTAATATCCACCACCTATTGTTTCCCTCTCAACTTAGCTCCTCATGGATGAGGGGTCATCCCTGTCTCCTGCCCACTACTCAGGTCAGGAGCAATGCAGGAACACCATGTACATTCATAGCAGGTCTGCTTCAATTACACAGCAACCCTCCCTCATCTTCTGATGTGGAAAATAGAGAAGACAGGGTTAAATCCCTTTGGGCTACTGGGCTACATCAAAATATTATCCATAAACAACTTCTCCACTCACCTTTACCCTATCCCCTGCCTTCTCCCTTCCCTGTTCAAAAGACATTCCCCTGGTGCTCAAAGCCCCTTTCACCCCCATCCATCCATTTCATCCTTGGTCATCCCCTCAAGTTCATTCCATCCACTTCTGCTTTCCACACTAGAATTAGGAGAGGAAAACTGGAAATAATTGGGAAGATCAGAATGGGTTTAGGAGAGAAAGAGGGTGCACAGATTAAATATTTGTGGTAAGGCAAATATGTGAGAAAATTTTTGCAAAAGATAAGGAAGCTTTTAAGGTTCTCATAGACTTGGAGGTGTAAAATTGGGTTGATAGAGAGGCACTGTGGACTGTATTGCAGATGTATGGAGCAGGGGGAAGTCTGTTGAAGGCGGTTAAAAATCTTTTACACGAGTAGTAGGGCATATGTGAGGGTCACGAAAGTACAAATGAAGATGGGAAGAGATCCTGTTTGAGCAAACATGGCATGACTGAGAGCTACTCATGATTGAACAAGCATGCTTACCACTATTTAGCACTGTCTGTTTATTTAGCAAGCTTTGTTCACAATAGTGAGTTTTTTTCTGAAACTTTTATGTTCACTACATATTTTTCTACAATTGGGACTTCTGTTATATCAAGCTTGTACTGTCCTCTCAAAATGAGGTGGCTAGGCATCAGAGAATATCCCCACCCCACCCCCAACTCCACAAAAATCCAGTTATTCAAAAAGCACAAATTTTTGATCTTCAAAAAAAAAATGCAAACAAATTTATTGCTGATCAATAACAAAGCAATGATGACTTCAAGGAAAGTGACAAAACAAAATACTGGCTTATACAGTGCAAATAACACACATCTCATATCATAAAATCAATACCTCAACTTCTGAATTTTTGTTCTGGATTCTTCAGATATATTTACTACACCAGATTCTGATGATAAGTGTCTGTCCATTGGCTCTGATGTTAAACCAAGCACCCAACCTATAGAGTAGTTAGTATAGTCATAAATGGTTTACTTTTAGATGTGATTTATTACTACAGGTACACAACCCTTTATCTGAAATTCTGAAAACTTAAAAGTTCCAAAATCCAAAAGTTTTTTTGTACATACATACACCAAGGCTTTTTCCCCTTTACAAGGGAGGTAGCCAAAAAGAAAAAGGCATAAAATCATTCCCACCCATTCCATCCCTAAATACACTCCACTCCCCTCCACTCTCCCTCTTATTTTAGCACCTCCTGGATGACGGGTCATCCATGCACCTTGTCTACTGCCCTGGGTCAGAGGCAGTGTCACAAGACACAGCACATCCACAGCAAGGCCGCTTCATTAAATCGGCGATCCCCCCTCTGCGTCCCCCCATACAGAAAAGGAGAAGACGGGGAGAAATCCCTTCAGGCTGCATCAATTTTTTTTCACACATACTATCTCACCCCCCCATCCCCCCACCCAATCCACCTAATGCATCACATCATCTATATACAACCATTCTCCATTCACCCCTGTCTTCTGTCCTCTCCTGTCCTTCCTCAACAGACACTCCCCTCTTCCCCAAAGCCCCCTTCACCCCATCCATCCATCTCATCCTAGGATGCCCCCTCATGTTCACTCCCTCCACATCTGCCTTCCATACCTCTTTTACTAGTCTTTCTTCACTGGAAAGCATTATCACAAGTTTAATTTTGTGGAAAAATACATCCTAGGATGCCCCCTCATGTTCACTCCCTCCACATCTGCCTTCCATACCTCTTTTACTAGTCTTTCTTCACTGGAAAGCATTCTCACAAGTTTAATTTTGTGGAAAAATACATTGGTGTGCCTGGAATTCGAACACCCCAAAACTTCAACTTGAAATTCAATTGAAAAACTTTCAAGAAATTTTTGCCCCAAATTACAAATGATTTTTCAAAATCTGAATAAATTCTCAAATGTTTAGGACATGTCTTGGGTGTGTTCATCTTTGCATTATTCCTCTACCCATGCTCTCTGAGCACTCAGTTTCATTCTTGAAGCAGTAGTAAAAAGATCTGTGATTTTTATATTACTGTATTTTCGGTTATTTTCTTGGAATTTCAGTTATTGTCTTGGCATTTGAATGTCCTTCTACAATGAATTATATTCGAAGTCTAAGGCACCATTGTAGACCTGACCCAACACTGATGCTTGGGTGATGTGACTATGCTTGGCAGGTATGTTGCCATTTACTGCCAAACATGAAATTTTTAGCACTGCAGTGCACATGTGGTGTGGTGCAGTGAAATGCTGCGGTCGTGTGTATGTGCACTTAAACGTTACAGCCCATTGCCTCTTGTAACTTAATTGCAGATACATACTTTCGTGAATATGCTAATGTTATAAATTTTACTTCAATTTATTCCATTACATCATTTACCAATTTATTACTATAGCATAAGTCTCTATAAACTGGAATGACATTTATAGTCTTCCATTATCTCATGTAAGTGTGAATCATCTCTGTACAGGCTTTGTATAACAAACATCACTTGAAAATCCTGTTCCTGTTGAAAAGATCCTGATGATGTTCAAACATGAATGTTTGTGACTTTGTTTTCATTTATTCTATTTCATCATTTACCAGTTTATTATTATAACATATAGTTAACTGTCTCTCTTCATTCCACTTAGGTGTGGATATTCATATGTTTTCCTGCAGAAATATTTTGTGTATGATTGAAATTTGTGTATCTATACCTTAAGTTATCATCACCGTTTCATTATTCATGTTTTTGATTATCTCACCATTTCATTTATCAGTACATCACTCAATAAATAAGTTGTAATAATACAAAAGTCTTTATTTATCCCAATTATTTGAGTATTTACATGTTTCTATACATATATACATATACCAAAGGCTTTTTTACACAGGGGGTAGGCAAAAAGAAAAAGGCATAGAAACCACTCCCACCCATTCTATTCCCTACATATTCCACTCCCCTCCACCCTCCTCCCTCCCTCTCATCTTGGCACCTCCTGGATGACAGGTCATCCCTGCATCCTGTCCACTGCCTTGGGTCAGAAGCAGTGTCACAATACACAGCACATCCACAGCAAGGCTGTTTCATTAAATCAGCGACACCACCTCTCTGTCCCCTCATGAAGAAAAGGAGAAGACAGGGAGAATCCCTTTGGGCTGCGTCAATCTATTTCTCATATATACTTCCTCACCCTCCATCCTCCACCCACTCCCCCTCATACGTCACAGCATCATCCATACACAACCCTTCTCCATTCACCCCTATCTACTGTCCTCTCCTGTACTTCCTCAACAAACATTCCTCTCTTTCGTAATGCCCCTTTTACCCCATCCATCCATCTCATCCTTGGATGCCCCCTCATATTCACTCCTTCCACAGCTGCCTTCCACACCTCTTTTACTAGTCTTTCTTCACTCATTCTTTCCATCTGTCCAAACCATCTCAATACTCTTTCATCAACCCTATCTCCCAACTCCCTTTCCACCCCTGTTCTCCTCCTCACTCCTTCACTTCTCACTCTATCTAGCCTAGTAACCCCTATCATACTTCTCAGACATTTCATCTCAAACACATCCAAACTCTTTCTCTCTTCCTCTCTTATGTTCCATGTTTCTGCCCCATACAGTGCTGTCGGCACAATCACTCCTTCATATAACCTCCTCTTAGTATCCATTCCCAGATATCTATTTCTCATTACACTTTTTAATCCACCAAGGAATTTACTTGCTTCTCTCAATCAACATTCTACCTCCACCCCCCACTCCCTTTCCTGTCACATTCGCACCCAAGTATCTAAAACTATCCACTTCCTCCAGTCTCTCTCCCTTAATGCTCACTTCCAGCCTGCTGTCACTCTCTCCCCTTGTACATCTCATCACCTTCCTTTTGCCCACATTTACCTTCAGCTTCCTTCTTTTACACACCTTGTCAAACTCTGTCACTACCTTCCTCAATCCCTCCTCTGATCCTGCTACAAGCGCAGTGTCATCTGTAAACAAGAGCTGGCTCACCTCCCACTTTTCTTCATTTTCTTTAACCATCTCCAATCCCCTACCCACTACCCTTGCATTCACCTCTCGCACCACCCCATCCATGTATAGATTGAACAGCCAGGTCAACATAACATTCCTGACGAAGTCCCACCTTTACTGTGAGAATAAACACTGTGCGAGATCGAAACCTTTATTGGTACGACGTTTCGCTTGTTACAGCTTTTTCAAGTACAGACATGGCAAACACTCTGAGTATATATAGGCCGACGGGGAAGGAACTGGGAGAGGTTATCAGGGAGGGGTGGGTGGTAGGTGGAGGGGCAGAGGGGTGTGTGTGTGAGAAGGGGGACGGGTGGGACTTGGTGGAGATAATGGAGGACATTTGGGACAGTTTGTTGAAGTGGACTAAGGGGGACATTTCATACATTTGTATAATGCGGGTAACAGATGGATGATAGGAGGGGCGATGTTAAACCTGCCTCTGTTCTGCTCAATGGTTTTGAAGCTTTGAATGGCGGCCGCTTCGAGGCATTTCCTCCTCACCCTGTCTGGTTCACTAAAAAGAAGCTCTGCGTTATCCCAATCCATCAGGTGGTCGTTGGTGTTCCGGTGGATAACACAGGCGTTGGTGGTGATGTTGTTCCGGGAATCGTAGCGATGCTCCCGGATCCGGGTCTTCAGGTCACGGGAGGTCTCGCCGATGTATACTTTATCACATCCAGCACAGGGTACGCGGTAGACATCAGCGTTTTTTCCCCACATCTCGTCCTGGCTGTCATTCCTTCAAGAGAGCTCTTTGATAGTCCTGCTGGACTGGCCCACTACCTGTATGTTGCAACGCCCAAGTGTCCGGGTGAGGGTGGTGGTGACGCTGCTGGCTGGAAGGATAAGCCTCCTAGCTGGTTCTTCCATTGGTTCCCGCCCTTCCATTATTTTGAGTGCCTTTTTCTTACACTGGTGGATGATGCACTCTGGATATTTTAATTTCAGAAAAACGTCCTTTATGTGCCTAAACTCGTCCTCTAAGAATTCAGGGCTACAAATTCTGAGAGCTCTGAAGGGCGGGAACCAACAGAAGAACCAGCTAGGAGGCTTATCCTTCCAGCCAGCAGCGTCACCACCACCCTCACCTGGACACTTGGGCGTTGCAACATACAGGTAGTGGGCCAGTCCAGCAGAACTATCAAAGAGCTCTCTAGAAGGAATGACAGCCAGGACGAGATGTGGGGAAAAAACGCTGATATCTACCGCATACCCTGTGCTGGATGTGATAAAGTATACATCGGCGAGACCTCCCGTGATCTGAAGACCTGGATCCGGGAGCATCGCTACGATTCCCGGAACAACATCACCACCAACGCCTGTGTTATCCACCGGAACACCAACGACCACCTGATGGATTGGGATAACGCAGAGCTTCTTTTTAGTGAACCAGACAGGGTGAGGAGGAAATGCCTCGAAGCGGCCACCATTCAAAGCTTCAAAACCATTGAGCAGAACAGAGGCAGGTTTAACATCGCCCCTCCTATCATCCATCTGTTACCCGCATTATACAAATGTATGAAATGTCCCCCTTAGTCCACTTCAACAAACTGTCCCAAATGTCCTCCTTTATCTCCACCAAGTCCCACCCGTCCCCCTTCTCACACACACCCCCCTCCGCCCCTCCACCTACCACCCACCCCTCCCTGATAACCTCTCCCAGTTCCTTCCCCGTCGGCCTATATATACTCAGTGTTTGCCATGTCTGTACTTGAAAAAGCTGTAACAAGCGAAACATCATACCAATAAAGGTTTCAATCTCACACGGTGTTTATTCTCACAGTCTTGTCGGCGTTTGCCATTGTGTTTCATCCCACCTTTACCTCAAACCATTCACTCGCTCCATTTCTAATCCTAACACAAGCTCTACTACTCTCGTAAAAACTCTTGACTGCTCTTAACAGCTTTCCTATCCCATATATCTGCAATACCTCCCACAGTGCCTTCCTGTCTACCCTGTCATAAGCCTTTTCCAAATCCATAAAATCCCAAAATACATCCTTACCTTTTCCTATAGCTTTCTCACATATCTGTCTTACCACAAAAATCTGATCTACACAACCCCTACCTGTCCTAAAACCACACTGTTCCTCACCAATTACTCCCTCTGTTCCTCTCCTAATCCTCTCAATCAAGACCCTCTCATAAGCCTTCCCAACTACATTCAACAAGCTGATCCCTCTGAAACTACTACACTCACACTTGTCCCCCTTTCCCTTGTAAAGCAGAACTATACAGGCACTCCTCCAGTCCTCCGACACTCTACCCTCTCTCAAACATTAAATAACCTCAGCAGCCAGTCCACCATAACTGTACCTCCTTTCTTCAGACATTCTGCATGGCATCCATCCAAACCAGGTGCCTTACCTGCTCTCATCATCTTAACAGCTGCTTTCATTTCATCTTTCCCTATTTCTCCATTTTCCTCACTCATCACTGTCATTTTCTTAGTGCTCCCACTGCAACTACCTTTCCCTCCCTATCCTCCTTCACATTTAGCAGCTCCCTAAAATACTCTGCCCACTTTCCTCTCACTGCCCTCTCTTCCATTATCGTCTCTCCAGCTGCACCTTTTACCTTTCCTTTTCTACTTGATTTGCCTCCTCTCTTTTAATTTCCTTCCAAAAAATCTGTTTATTACTTTCAAAATTTTCTGTCATACTCTTACCCCATTTCACATCTGCTCTCCTCTTTGCTTCCTTTATCTTATGCTTAACTTCTTTTCTGTTTACTTTGTACCTCTCATATGATTCCCTCATCCTAATTTGTAGCCAATCTATGAAAGCCTACTTCTTCTCTTCTACACCATTTTTTGCTTCCTCATCCCACCACTCACTACCCTTCCTTCTATTTCCTCCCGCCTTCCTTGTTCCACACACCATCTTTGCATACCTTATGACTCCCTCCTTGAACCATCCCCATTCCTCCTCCACTCATAGTTCTAGTCTATCCTTCACTCCCTCTCACTCCTCTCTCAGCTTCTTCTTATACTCCTCCTTTTCTTTCTCATTTAAGCAGTTCACTCTAAGTACCTCCCTACCTTCTGCCTTTTTCCTCTTTCTCCACCTATTCTCCACTCTCAATTTACCTTCCACCAGAAAATTATCTGATATTCCCCCACTCTCCCCTTATAACATGTACATCCTTAACTCTTCCTACCATACTCCTGGTCACCACTATATAGTCCATTAACACTCTATCTACCACCCTTCCATCCACCACCCTCTCCCGTGTGTACTTATGCTTGACTTTCTTCCTAAACACTGTATTTACTATCACCAACTCTCTTTCAAGACACATCTCCACCATCAACTCTCCACTATGATTTTTACCTGGAACTCCATACTTTCCAATCACTCCATCTATTGGTTTGTTTTCTACCCTAGCATTAAGGTCTCGCAGGTGCCTTACCTGCTCTCATCATCTTAACAGCTGCTTTCACTTCATCCTTCCCTATTTCTCCTCCATTTTCCTCACTCATCACTCTCATTTTCTTAGCGCTTCCCACTGCAACTACCTTTCCCTCCCATTCCTCCTTCACATTTAGCAACTCCCTAAAATACTCTGCCCACCTTCCTCTCACTGCCTTCTCTTCCATTAACATCTCTCCATCTGTACCTTTTTCCTTTTCTTCTCTACTTGATTCGCCTCCTCTTTCTCTTTTAATTTCCTTCCAAAACATCTTTTTATTACTTTCAAAATTTTCTGTCATACTCTTACCCCATTTCACATCTGCTCTCCTCTTTGCTTCCTTTATCTTATGCTTAACTTCCCTTCTATTTACTTTGTACCTTTCATACGATTCCCTCATCCTAATTTGTAGCCAATCTCTGAATGCCTGCTTCTTCTCTTCTACACCATTCTTTGCTTCCTCATCCCACCACTCACTACCCTTCTTTCTATTTCCTCCCGCCCTCCTTGTTCCACACACCATCTTTGCATACCTTATGACTCCCTCTGAACCATCCCCATTCCTCCTCCACTCCTAGTCCTACTCTATCCTTTACTCCCTCCCACTCCTCTCTCAGCTCCTTCTTATACTCATTCTCATTTTTTTTTCTCATTTAAGCAGTTCACTCTAAGTACCTCCCTACCTTCTGCCTTTTTCCTCTTTCTCCACCTATTCTTCTCAATTTACCTTCCACCAGAAAATTATCTGATATTCCCCCACTCTTTCCCCTTAGAACATGTACATCCTCAACTCTTCCTACCATACTCCTGGTCACCACTATATAGTCCATTAATGCTCTATCTGCCACCCTTCCATCCACCACCCTCTCCCATGTGTACTTATGCTTGACTTTCTTCCTAAACACTGTATTTGCTACCATCAACTCTCTTTCAAGACACATCTCCACCATCAGTTCTCCACTACGATTTTTACCTGGAACTCCATACTTCCCAATCACTCCATCTATTGGTTCATTTCCTACACTAGCATTAAGGTCTCCCAATACAACTACATTGACATTTCTCCCTAATCCCTCTATGCACTCATTTATATCTACCCAAAAAGCCTCCCTTTCCTCTATGCTCTTCTCACTACCAGGCCCATACACACTTACAAAAACCCACATCTCCCTTCCCAGCTTCACCTTCATCCACATCATCCATGATGAAACCTCCTTCCACTCTATTACCCGGTTACTTATCTCTTCAGTTACTAGTATAGCCACCCCTTCTCTCCCTCATCCGCTCTTCACTCCTGACTACCTCCCAGCTACACTCCCAAACTCACACTTGCCCTTTCCTTTCATTTTAGCTTCACTCAAAGCCAGCACATCCATCTTTCTTCTCACAAACATACTGCCTATCTCTTACCTTTTACTCACATCTGTACCACATCCATTCACATTAAAAGACCCAAACCTTAGGGTACTGGTTGGAAAACTCCCAGACCCTTTTATGCCTTTACTTTTTTTTTTTTTTTTTTTTTTAGGAATGTCCCCTTTTGGGGCTACAGGTAGCAGACTCCTAATCCCATCCCCCATCCTGTTTTTTGTCGCCTTTTAAGACTCAAGTGGAAAGGCTTGGTGGTAGCATTCTCTTCCCCCACCAGAGGGTAGGTGAAAAAAAAGGAAATGAATATTCAGAGACATGACAAACATAGTACCAATATATAAAGGAGGAAACAAAGAAGATCCTACAAACTTCAGACCAGTATCCCTTACAAGCACAGTAGCAAAAATATGTGAGAAAGTCATCAGAAACAAATGGACCAAACACTTGGAAGAAAATAAAATAGTAAACCCTAAACAATTGGGCTTTAGAAGTGGAAGATTGTGTACCACAAACTTAATATGCTTTTACTCAAGATTAATTGAGATAATACAAGAAAGAGATGGCAGGGCAGATTGTGCCTTCTTGGACTTGCAGAAGACAGTTGACAAGTACCACATAAAAAATTAATAAGAAAAATTGAAATAATAGGAGGAATACAAGGTAAGCTACTGGAATGGTTGAAGGATTTCTTAAATGGGAGAAAAATGAGAGTGGTACTTACAGACAAAAATTTTAACTGGGAAGATGTGAAGAGTGGCATCCCGCAAGGCTCTGTATTGGCTCCTTTAATGTTTGCCATATATATAAATGATATGGATGAGGGAGTAAATTGTTACATGAACTTCTTTGCTGACATTGCCAAATTACTCAAGAGAGTAAGAACAGAAGAAAATTGCAGATCGCTACAAGAAGACCTAGACAAAATATGGGAATGGAGTCAGAGATGTGAGATGAACTTCAACATTAAGAAATGTAGCATAATGGAATTTAGAAAAAGCAAAAATAGAATATCGGGTCAATATAAAATTGGAAACAAGGAAGTCAAAAAAGTTTATTCTGGGTGTGATCATCGCATGTAACTTGACACCCGATAAATATGTCAATAAATTATTTGGAGAGACTTTTAACTTATTAACTCCTTCGATACGATGACGCCTATGTAGGCATCATGAGGAGCAAATGGGTACGCGAGGATGCCAATATCGGCGTCTTGATTATATTCATTGCAGTTGTACCTGTGTGACCCCCATACTCTGTAAACTGGCTTCATCATATTTTCTATTGTTATCAAAATTCATGGGTGAAAGAGAACGAGCAATACAGTGGTAACTTAATTTTTATAATGCAAGTATTATGACGCAACATCGCACGTCTGGCAGCTAATGCTGCCCGCGAGATTTTGGCCCGTATTGAAGGGGTTAAGATCAATGAAAGTGGCCTTCGACTACATGGATGAAGAAATGGTAAAGAAAATAGTGGTTACACTAATAAGATCTAAACTAGAGTATGCTGCAACACTATGGACACCAAGCACAAAAAAGAACATAAGAAAATTAGAAAGAATCCAAAGAGCAGTGACAAAAATGGCACCTACACTATCAATTTTGACATACGAACAAAGAATGGAAAAATTACATCTATCAACATTGGAACAGAGAAGAGAAAGAGGTGATTTGTTGACCATTTACAGAATTATGAAAGGGATGGAAATTCTCGATAGAGACGACCTATTAAAATGGGACAAGAAAAACAAGAGGACACAAAAAGAAGCTAAAGAAGGACAGTTACAGAAGAGACCTGAAAAAGAATAGCTTCCCACATAGTTAATGTCAGGAACAAACTAAACAGAGAAACAGCGAGTGCCAAAATTATACACGATTTTAAGAATAAACTGGATGTGGAGAGATACGTAAATGGGTCACTACAAGCATAGCTCTCATCCCGTAAAATAAAACTAGGTAAATACATCTCCCTTCCCAGCTTCACCTTCATCCACATCAACCTTGAAGAAACCTCCTTCCACTCCACTACATGCTTACCTACCTCTTCACTTACTAGTATAGCCATCCCTTCTCCCCCTCGTCCCCTCTTCATTCCTGAGAACCTCCCAGCTACACTCCCAAACTCACACTTGCCCCTCCCTTTCAATTTAATTTCACTCAAATCCAGCACATCCATCTTTCTTCTCACAAACATACTGCCTATCTCTTCCCTTTTACTTTCATCTGTACAACATCCATGCACATTAAAAGACCCAAACCTTAGGGTACTGGTTGAAAAACTCCTATACCCTCTTATGCCTTTACTTTTTTTTTTTTTTTTTTTTTTTTTAGGAATGTCCCCTGTGGGAAGACTTGGTGGCAGCATTCTATACTCCACCACAGGGTAGGCAAAAACAGGAAATGAATATTCAGAGAAATGGTATAGGACAGTAAAAGGGGTTGGGGGACAGCATAACAGAGGGACAGTTCTAGTATAATAAAAGTGTCATTATTTCTCTATGAACAGAGTCTTCCTCTATCACAGACAAAATGATGTGTGGCTCTGGTCTGTAGGGGTGCCCCATATAGACCCTAAAGTATCAGCTGCATGCTACTTTGCCACAATAACATGCAGCCAATACCTCCAGACAGTTTCTGCTGTAATAAAAATATTTGTAAGTGGAATGCTACCTAAACTTCACTGGGACAGCTAGTATTTGTTTCAAAATCTGAAAAATCTCAAAATCCAAAATGCAGCTGGTCCCAAGGGTTTCAGATAAAGGGTTGTGTACTTGTATAACTAAAAATGGTTTACTGTTAAAAGTTAATTTTTCTACATGTGCTGATACCTCACTAATAAATGAAACTTGGATGTGGAATATAACACATAAAATTCACTATTCATATCTTTAGTAAATGCTTTAAAATTTAATGACTTACCTGTGTAAGTTGAAGCCACAATTTCATCATAACCACCATTGCCAACAACTCCTCCCTGAACTGATGTTATGCTCTCATTGCAGTTCTAGTAAAGGACACAAATGAATATATAAGATATAAAATTTGTTACATACATATACTAAAGGAAACATGGACTGGAAGTGAAGCATTTATTCCTGACATTTCGTCTATTGACTTTCTCAAAGGAAAGAGCATACTGGATATGTGCAGAGTTTATATACATGCTTTGGGCTCAAGGGGGTATGCGAGCGTAGAACGCTGTGTTCTGATTGGCCCGCTGAGACGGCCAATCATGAAGCGCTAAACTCACCAAGGATTTAACCCAGGTGAAATTCCCAGCCTTACTGTTGATTACTGGGACGAGTAGTGATGTAAGCAACTTCTATGGATTTTCTGGTCTTCGTATCCATACCTTTATGTAATACCTTGGCTCAGTTCCATTGTGGGAGGTGTCCAGATTTGTCTACATGCACCACCATTGCGTTGGTGAGCCTATGGTGACGGAGGTCGGCCTTATGTTCCCTGATCCTTGTGTTAAGCCCCCTCTTCGTCTCTCCATAATATGCTTTATCACATGATGTGCATGGGATCTTATACACGACGCTGTCCTCACTCCCCCTCATCTTGGTTCTGCTTTTTAGTAAATCACCGATCTCTTTTTAGTAAATCACTGATCTTTGTTCCCGATGTTATCGCTGCTTTTACTTCTGTGTTCCTGAGCATTCTAGTACCGTATTTTCCGGCTTAAAATGCGCATCGGGTTATAATGCGCACCCATGCACTTCGTTATCTCAGTACACAGATAGCGCGCACCGACGTATAACGCGCATGCCCGATTGCATTTGTCTATAACGCAGTTTTACCTTGGTATTTATATCATGTGAACGAAGTTACATGGAGAAGTATTTTTCATTGGCTAGAGCCACCGCAGGGAAATCTGTTGATTTGTCACTAAATTAAGTGTCAGTTTAGGCATTAATCAGGACACAACTAAGAAAAAGTCGGAACTACATGTACCGGTATATGACTCATGTTGTGCGTTGGTCCCTTATTACTTTGTAGCTTAAATAGTTTGTAGGAAATATGATCTAAAAAAACTTCACTGAAAGTAAAATATACAGAACAATTTCGGGATTTTTACAGAAAATGTTCATTTTATATCTTGAGGAAATAATTCGTCTTTACCATTTTTTATTTAATACTGAAACAAACTACAGACTGTTTCGTTTTAGCTTTGAACCTGCAATGACAGAGGTGAAATAGGACAGTCTCTCATCGAGGTGACGTTTAGTTGATATAACTCCGGAAAGAGGGTGTTGTAGTCAGGTGTTTGACACGAGTTTATGAACGGCCGCAACGGAATTTGTACCATACCTAAAGTGAAGCAGCAAAGCCAACATAAAAATTCAAACTAGGATGCTGTGAACATGGGCAAATATCATGAATATTGATCATGTTTCATGGTGTTTAGGCCTATCTAAATATAAAAATAAGATTCGATAGATACCTACCAATACCAAATATTTATATACGGTAGCCCATGCTGGCGTATTCTTTCATGTCACCATGGCTATTCTTCTTGTTTTCACGGAACGTCACGGAGAAGTGTGCCGTCCCGATTTTGTGACGGCCAACATCGTCACGTTGTGAAAAAAATTACACACACAGCCGTAGAATTTTTATCGTAGGCCATAGATAATGCGCACCACCGGATAACGCGCACCCCCCATTTTTAGGCCCTTCCAACGGAAAAAAGTTGCGCACTATACGCCGGAAAATACGGTAATGTCTCCTATCTTCTCAGAGTTAGGAAGCGCCATGTATGATGTTCTGTTGGTGGCGTTGCAGGAAGAAGCCCATGACTACCCCCTTTTTCGTCCTCTCATTATATGCCAACAGGTAGTGTGAAATTGTCACGATTCGTAGGCTTTCTGTAAAACATCAGGAATAAACATTTCACTTCCAGTCCATGTTTCCTTTGATGTATTTATGCGACTTGTTCACATGGATTTTTATTTGTCTTCAGACGGCAATGGTGAACTGGACAATGTGGAGAGGGAGCTGCATACAAGGAGGAAACTACAGAGTCTTAGGAACTGAAGAGCTTTCCTACTAGATTGCACTGCTGAGCAAGTGGTCCCAAAATCGATGCTGCCACACCTCAGATGTAATACCACACCATTTTCTTGGAGTGCGAGGATATACTTGGAAGAGAGCTTCAAGCAACTTCAGTACGGGATGGAGGAGATCAAGAACAATCTGCAACATACACATCTCACCAACTACCTCATGACAAGACTGAAGGAAGAGGATATGGCACAGAAGGTGAGGCTCCAGTGAAAGTTACAGGTATTGTGTGCGAGCAGCGAATGGCAGACAGTGGGGAGACCAGATTTGATCAACAACATGTCGACCAGGCCCCTGACGGACACAGAAACTGAGGCTTTATCCCTGGGTCTCAAGTTTGACACAGGGATTGATAACAAGAGCTTCACGGTCTACATCTTGAAAAACAGTAATTGGTCAGACACCGAGGCTGAAAAGGGATTCAAACAAGGGGTCACGGCATGCTGCATAGCCCTTTCTGCCAGTCTTCCGAGGTCCCTCCCATGCAGATACATCGCAGCGCTGAAGGAACTCAGTAAGGATAACAGCATTTTCATCTCACAAGAAGACAAAGGGGGCAGCGTTGTGGTCATGGACAAAGCAGATTACGTGGAGAAGATGGAGCAGCCATTGGAAGATGGAGACACATACACGAAGAAACATCCAGGTTACACCAAGGAGGAAGCTGTGATTTTCAACGGTAAGGTGAGAAAGATCTTGGGAGGCTCAGAGAAGGGACACAGACTAAAACACCTAATGGAGGAGGACCCCCACCCATCAACAATGAGGGGTCTTCCCAAGACCCACAAATCAGGGGTCCCCATGAGGCCTATCACATCAGGGATCGGCAGTGCCCCCCACCGACTAGCTAATGTTTTGGCCAAGCCCCTATCTAAAGCCATGGGATCCATAAGTGGATCTCATCTAAGAAACTCAGAGGACCTGCTGTGCAGCTTAAAGGGGACAACCATGATTTGCAAGAAAATGGCCAGTTATGATGTAAAGTCCTTATTCACACAAGTTCCCACAGATGGCGTTTTGGAGGCAGTGTGGAGAGTGGTCATCAACATGGACGAAGAGGAGTTGCCACTGCCCAGGGGAGACTTCATGAAGCTGGTATCCATGTGCGTAAACTTTGGTTCATTCACCTTCGAGGGAGAAGAGTTTCTTTAGCATAGTGGCCTAGCAATGGGGTCACCTCTGAGTGCCATGGCTGCTTGCCTCTTTATGGAGGTCCAAGAGAAGGACCACTACTCTCATATCGTAGGAAGGAGGGCAATATGGCTCAGATATGTGGACGATGAGCTTATAATCGTTCCAAACAGGACAGACCTGGATGACATCAGGAGACAATTAGAGTGAATCCGCAGATCCAATTCATTATGGAAGAGGAAAAAGAGTGAAAGCTCCTGTTTCTGGATACCCTGTTAATAAAGACAACTGAGGGCCTCCAATTCAGGGTTTACAGAAAGCCTACGAACCGTGACGACTTCATACACTACCTGTCGGCACATAATGAGAGGACGAAAAAGGGGGTAGTCATGGGCTTCTTCCTGCGTGCCTACAGGATATGCAGTGAGGAATTCCTGGAGGAGGAAATCGAATACGTCATCGCGGCCTTCTTGAAACTTGGCTACCCCAAGGGCTTGATCCTGAGCTTAAGACGAAGAGCGGAAGAAATCATCCACATAAGCAGGTTAAAAGAAAGAGAAGGCAACGCCACCAACAGAACATCATACATGGCGCTTCCTAACTCTGAGAAGATAGGAGACATTACTAGAATGCTCAGGAGCACAGAAGTAAAAGCAGTGATAACATCGGGAACAAAGATTGGTGATTTACTAAAAAGCGGAACCAAGATGAGGAGGAGTGAGGACAGTGTCGTGTATAAGATCCCATGCACATCATGTGATAAAGCATATTATGGAGAGATAAAGAGGGGGCTTAACACAAGGATCAGGGAACGTAAGGCCGACCTTCGTCACCATAGGCTCACCAACACAATGGTAGTGTATGTAGACGAATCTGGACACCTCCCACAATGGAACCGAGCCAAGGTATTACACAAAGGTAAGGATAAGAAGACCAGAAAATCCATAGAAGTTGCTTACATCACTACTCGTCCCAACATCAACAGTAAGGCTGGGAGCTTCACCTGGGCTAAATCCTCGGCGAGTATAGAGCTTCACGATTGGCCGTCTCAGCGGGCCAATCAGAACACAGCATTCTACGCTCGCATACCCCCTTGAGCTGCAAAGCATGTATATAAACTGCACGTATCCAGTATGCTCATTCCTTTGAGAAAGTCAATAGACAAAACGTCAGGAATAAACGCTTCACTTCCAGTCCATGTTTCCTTTGCTGTGTTTATGGAACTTGTTCACATGGATTTTCATATACTAAAGGCTTTCTTCCCCCTTACACAAGAGGTAGACAAAAAACAAAGGCATAGAAACCACTCCCACCCATTCCATCTACTACATACTCCACTCCCCTCTCTACCCTCTTATCTTGGCACCTCCTAGATGATGGGTCACATCCCTCCATCCTGTCCACTGCCCTGGGTAGGAAGCAGTGTCGCAAGACACAGCACATCCACAGCAAGGCCGCTTCATTAATTCGGCAACTCCCCTCTCCGTCCCCTCATGTAGAAAGGGGGAAGACGGGAAGAAATCCCTTCGGGCTGCATCAATTTATTTCTAATGCATACTCTATCACCCCCATCCCCCACCCACTCCCCCTCATGCATCACATCATCATCCATACACAACCATTCTCCATTCACCCCTATCTTCTGTCCTCTCCCATCCTTCCTCAACAGACAACAATTTGTTACTTTACAAATGTATAAAGGAGAGCAAGAGAGGAAAAGGAGATGGTAGATAGGGTTGATGAAAGATTATTGGGATGGTTTGGGCACATGGAAAGAATGAGTGATGAAAGATTAGTAAAAGAGTTGTGGAAAGCAGAGGTGGAGGGAGTGAACATGTGTGGATTACAGGGGATGAGATGAATGGTGGGGTGAAGGGGGCTTTGAGAAAGATGGGAATGTCTGTTAAGAAAGGAAGGAAGAAGCCTGGAGATAGGGATGAATGGAGAATGATTGTGTATGGATGATACTGTTATGCAAGGGAAGGATGGGGAATGGGGGATGAGGGGTAGGGGGTGCTTATGTATTTACCTAGTTGTATTATACGGGAAGGGAGCTATGCTTGTAGTGACCCATCTTTGTATCTTTCGGCATCAAGTTTTTCCTTAAAATCTTGAATAGTGTTTGCACACACTGTTTCTTTGTCTAATTTATTCCAAGTATCTATCACTCTGTGTGGGAAGCTATTTTTTTTCAGATATCTTCTGTAATTACCTTTTTTGAGTTCCTTTTCGTGTCTTGTTTTTCCATTGTCCCATTTCAATAAATCATTCTTATCTAAGATTTCCATTCCTTTCATAATTCTATAGATAGTTAGTAGGTCTCCTCTTTCCCTTCTTTGTTCCAGAGTTGGTAATTCTAATTTGGACAGTCTTTGTTCATATGTCATTTTGGAAAGAGTTGGGGTCAGTTTTATTGTTGCTCTTTGTATTCTTTCTAATTTTTTTATATTCTTTTTGGTACTGGGTGTCCATAGTGTTGCTGCATACTCGAGTTTTGGTCTTATTAGTGTAGTTAAAATTTTTTTTTATTATTTCCTCGTCGAAATAGAAAAATGCCACTTTTATTGACCTCAATAAATTGTAGGTTTCTCCAACTATCTTATTAATATGCTTGTCCAGTGTCATGTCTTTGCTGATCATCATTCCAAGGTCTTTTTCAGAGTTTACTTTTTTTACCTCTTCACCAATTTTATAATCTCTCGATATTCTGTTTTTACTTTTTCCAAATTCCATTATACTACATTTCTTGATATTGCATTCCACTTCCCACTTTTGAGTCCACTTCCAGATCTTGTCCAAGTCTTGTTGTAATGAGTTGCAATCCTCCTCTGTCCTTACTTTCTTTAGTATTTTTGCATCGTCTGCAAAGAAATTCATATAACATTCTACTCCTTCATCCATGTCATTTATGTAATGGCAAACATGATTGGGGCCAGTAATGATCCCTGCGGGAGACCACTTTTCATTTCTTTCCAATTTGAGAATTTATTTCTATTACTACTTTCATTTTCCTCCCAGTCAGGAAGTCTTTCATCCATTCCAATAATTTTCCTCTGATGCCACCTATTGACTCTATTTTCCTTATTAGTTTCTTGTGTGCTACCTTATGCCTTTTGTAGGTCCAGAAAGGCACAGTCTGCCCAACCATCTCTCTCTTGTATTATATCTATTAATCTCAAGTAGAAGCAGATCAAGTTTGTTGTACATGATCTTCCTTGTCTGAATCCAAATTGATTTGGATTCAGTATAGTTTTTTTCTTCCAAATGTCTAACCCATCTATTTTTGATTACTTTTTTTTACAAATTTTTGCTACTGTATTTGTCAGGGAGACTGGTCTGTAATTTGATGGATCTTCCTTGTTTCCTCCCTTATAAATTGGTACAATGCTTGCATTCTTCCAGTCCTGTGGCACCTTTCCTTCTTGAAGTGAGAATTTAATTATATTGTATATTATATCTGTTAATTCCTCCATGCATTCTTTCAGTATCCAATTTGCAATTCCGTCTGGACCATGTGATTTCCTGACGTCAAGGGTTTTCATTTGGCCGCTGATTTCACTGAGGGGGGATATCACTCTATTTCCTCACAGTTAGGTGAGTTTTCTATTGTGAATACTGATTTGAAGTGGTTGTTCATAATTTCAGCCATTTCCAGTTCTTTTGTATATTCATATTTACCTTGGCACAGCTTTTCTATTTCTTGTTTATTTTTCAGTTTGCCATTTACATACCTGTAAAATAGTTTGGGTTCTTTGCATTTTTCTATTATTTTTTTCTCGTAGTTTCTCTTTTCATCTCTGCGTATTTTTACATAATCATTTCTTAAGTTTGATGTACATTAGCCATTCCTTGTTTTCTTGTATTTTTTCCATTTCTTCCAAGCTCTATCTCTTTTATCCTTAGCCTCGCTACATTTTTTGTTGTACCAGCTTTTTATGTATGTTCTTTCTTTTTTTTTGTTGTGGTACACATTTATTCACTCCCTCATTATGAATTTCTTTTAGTATATTCCATTTCTCTTCTATCCCTGCTTCTTCATTTAGGAATTTTTCCCAGTTCGCGTTGCAAAAGAATTTTTTGAGTTTCTCAAAATTTTTGTTGTATAATAGTCTTCCTATTCTATGTTTATAATTTCTGCTTTGATCCATTTCCTCTTTCAACTCAAATCCTATTAGTACATGGTCACTCTTTCCTATCGGAGTTTTGTAATCAATTTTGTCGACAATTTCATGGTCTGTTGATGGTTCTTCACTACCTCTGTATCTGGTATTTTCCCTTATCCACTAAGTCATTGTGTATTCGATGGTCATATCAAGCAGGACGTTGCCCCAGAGTTCCTCTCCACCCTTCACTGTCATTTCCTCCCAACATATTTCTTTTGAATTAAAGTCACCCATTATTACTATATTTCCTCAGTCCTTCAGTATATTAGTTAATTCGTATTTTGTATCTTCTAATATTTTGGAATGATCACTTCTGTCCAGGACTGTGTTTTGTGGGGCACATACACAACTACAAATTTTCTACTCTTCATATATTTGCTTTCAACTTGTATTTCAATTGATTCTACATTATTTTCTCCTTCAATTATTTTGGCTACATTTAAATCTTTATTTGTCAAAATTAATACTCTGCCACCCTGTTTATCCTTTCTATTCTTTGTCCAACAATTGTATAAACCTTGTCCCACAGTGGCGGGTGGTAGAGTACATTTTAATTTAGTTTCCACTATTCCCATTATGTCTGGTTTTTCTAAGGCCAGATAATAATTAATGGGGGGACTGAGAGGGGGGGGGGGTCATCGAATTTATGAAGCGCCCTTGCTGTGGATGTGCTGCATCTTGCGACACTGCCTCTGACCCAGGGCAGTGGACAGGATGCAGGGATGACCCATCATCCAGGAGGTGCCAAGATAAGAGGGAGGGAGGAGGGTGGAGGGGAGTGGAATATATACGAAATGGAATGGGTGGGAGTGGTTTCTATGCCTTTTTCTTTTTGGCTACACCCCGTGTAAGGGTAAAAGCCTTTGGTATATGTATGTATTCCTGAAATTATTCCATCTATATTGGTATAAGCTATTTCTAATTTCCTTTCTCCTCGTCTTTTTCTGTCTGCTTTGTTTCCTTTTCTCAGCCTCAGGTCCACCACTTTCCAAAAAAATAATTCTTTTCAGTTTCTGTTTTTTTTTTTTTTTTTTTTTTCATTCCCTTCATTTCTAAATTCTTTTTCTTTTTCTTCTTCACTCATTTCTTTTTTTTTATCCATATATTTTTGTATTGTTCACTATTTGCTAATTTCGTTGTTCTGGATAGTACTTCCTCTGCAATTGTTTGTGATCTAAGCTTTACTTTCAGTGGCCTGTATTGTTTTTCTTTAGAGTATCTACCCATTCTATAGGTCTCCTTGATTTCCCTATCCAAACCTTGTCCTTCCGCTTGTAATTCTTTCAGAATTTCCTTAGTGATCTCTTTCTCCTCTTTTTCCCTCTGATATCTAGGTACATCATGCTTCTCTTTAATGCCATAGATTACAATGCATCTTTTTTTATCCACTGTGTCCCTAAGTTGCCTTTCTCTTTAATTACTTGGATCACCGTTTCCTTGGCATTCTCCTTGACCTGTTGCTCCTCTATATCTTTAAAGGATACTTTTTGACATTTCTGTTCAACCTTCCACTTTTTCTTTATTTCCTGTAAGTCATTTTCTTTGATTTTTTTCTTCCACCTTTTCAGTCACTGCTTGCATTTGATCTTTTATCTCCTTTTTTAATGCCTCATTCCTATTTATATCTTCACTTTTCAACCTTTCATTTTCTCCCTTTAATTTATTTAATTCCTTTTTTAAGTCATCTATCTCCCTATTATTCTCTTCATTGGCTTTCCTTACCATAGATACTTCTTTGTACATTATTTTAAACTCACTTTTGAGCTCTATTAATTCATCCAAAATGTCATTAATATCTCTATTTCTCATTATATTTCTATACCTGGGCTCTCTATCCATTTTTAACCCTCTATGCATAATATTTCCTTTCCCTTCAAACCCTGAAAAAAAAACTCTTTCAAACCTTTGGTATTCCCTTGGTGTTTGAGAAAGACACGTCTTCTTTCAAATAACACCAGCGAAAAAAATACACAGGAGCGATGCGTGATTTCGCTCAGGAAAGCTCCAATATCGCTCTTGCAAATCCAATAGCGGGAGCGATCCTCCACAAAAAAATCGCTCCCGCGGCAAGATTAAACGTTTTTCATGCATTATCCATTATTTGGCAATACCTGAATCCCATCACCATTGATGAAAGGATTAGAGCAAACACAACTTACCCATGATCAATCATTACATTATCAATCAATATCATAAACGCAACGCATCAATCAACTTTAATTTGTTGATGTACGTACGTATGTGTACGCGGTATAGCTGCTAGAGTTCAATGGCTTACCTAGCCTAGTTTCGTATCAGCTGCATGCGCGCGTATACTAGTACATGTTGACTAGACTCTACACGACTATCGTGCTACATAATGTCGCTAGTTGCGAATTGCATGGTACCTATATGCAGGGAAGTTCATTGGTTGCATGCAGCAAGCTGCCCAATCAACGTGCTGACTACATGTACAATGTACCATACCCAATACCACATCACCGCATGCATATGTACACTGTACATATGCAAACTCGCTCGAGTCCTAGGAGCGAAACTGGGAAATCCCATTTATAACCTCGTTCGCGTATTTATGAGAAAACAAAATAGAATCAAATGTTTGGTTAGTAATTGAAAGTAAATAAATTTAAATATAAATATGAACATTTGATATATATTTAGTTCATAAATATGGATCTTTGGAGGGAGAATAAAAAATACAAATATAAAAAATGGTTCGTTAGCTAGGTCTACATTCGTACGTCACGTCCATGCCAAACTTTCGATGATCGTACATCATGGAGCGATTTCTAGTGAAGCGAGCGAAGATGAGTGAAGATGGTTTGCCCTCAGATTCAGTCTTTTCAGAATCGAGGGAGAGTGTTTTGATGGCAGGAACCGCTTCTGGACCAGCAAAGCCTAATTCAAACTCTACGGGCAAGGGCCAAGGAAAACGAAAACCAGTAAAGCATGAATCTAATATACGCTCGTGGAACCTAGATTGGCTTGAAGTGGATTGGGGCAGTGATGGTACTCTAACGGTGTATTGCAAGGCTTGTCGTGCATTTCCACCCCCCAACCACTGCCAGTGGAAACAGAGGCACTGTGTCTGCCGATCAGTTTCACCCATCCCCCTCCCCCCAAAATTAAAGGCTGATTTGTTTAAAGAAATATATATTTTTTATGCACATGAGTAATGAGTTAGCCTTCCAATAGTTTGAAGGAAATCGAACCTGCAAAAACATGGCTCTGGAATTATAAAAAATGGCTCTGGTAATTTAAAAAAAAATGGCTCTGGTGAAATTTAGAAAAAAATGAAAAATGGCTCTGGAAAAAAAAAAGTATTTTTTTCCCTGAATGACACCAATTGGAATCTCTATTCTGCTTTCTTCCAAGCATTTTTTTTTGCTGGTTCTTTGTCTTTCAGAGTTTCTTTGATTTTTTCCATTATATATATATATATATATATATATATAAATATATATAAAATGGAGATACAAAGACGTATACGTTCTGGTCACAGTGAATACATTCTTCCATCACCGTATCTTTGTAAACAACTAGGTCTGCTTTCAAATTCGTTCATTTAAGAGTTGCTAAATAGCGGGTTCAGAGCGTTCATTCCAGCACGTCTTGCTTCAACTGTGGTTGGTGTGTGTGAATGGTATTTTGACACAGCCTGAAGGAATTTCTCCCAGTCTTCTGTTTTTCTGCATAAGAGGATGGAGAGGGGGGTGATGAAGCAAAGCAGTCTTGCTGTCAAAATACTGTGTCTTGGCGCATTAACCCAGGACAGTTGGTGGATGCAGGGATGACCTCTCATCCATAAGGAGCTGAGATGGGAAAGATGGAAGGGATGGTGGAGGAGAGTGAAATGGGTGGGAATAGGTATGTCCCTCTGACTTAGCTAACTCCCTTATAAGGGAGAAAAGCTCTTGGTATATAGATAGACAAAAGTATAAGAATTTTCTCCTTTATATAAAACATGCAGCAGGACACAGCACATCCACAGCAAGGACACTTCATCTAATCAGCAACCCACTTCTCCATCCCCCTGTGTCTTGCTGCACTGCTTATGACCCAGGGCAATGGGGAAGATGCAGAAAGAACCAGTCATCCAGGAGGAACCAAGAAAAGAAGGAGAGGTGGTGAATGGAAGTGGAGTGGGTGGGGATGAAATGGGTGGGAATGGAATTATGCCCTTTGACTTTGGCTACCTCCCTTTTAAGGGGGAAAAAGACTTTGGTACACACATATATATATATATATATATGTATGTATATATGTATTTATATATATATATATATATATATATATATATATATATATAAAACATACATTAACTTCAACTTTTAAATAAGGTGGCAAACTTTATAGATTTACTTGGATAATTGGGAGCCATTTTCATTCTGCTGAGGACTTCAACCCTAACTGAGAGGGTTGGGAGTCTTAATTTAATAAAACAACCTTTTGTCAAAAATATAAACAAAATCAATAAACCAAGCTACATTTCTGCATGAGTAAAAATAAATTAATAATAATCAAGACTTCTCAACTGTTGAAAATCTCAGAGTTGGTTCTGATTCATCTCCATCATCATATGACAAAACTTCCACTGTCCCATCATCACGTCCCACAATGAGGTCTCGCACACCATCTCCAGTCATGTCGTAGTGGTCCATGCACATGATACCTCCACCTTTACCACTTCCTTCTGTCACCCAACGATGAAGAGCAGAACCCCTAAAAGATTAAATGAAATCCCGTCCTATTAGATGCTATGTAATTACCATTCACATGCCATTTTTTACATTCTAAAGATACAAACAAAATGTGTCTCATGAAAAGAAAACAAAGAATATCTCTCTCTCTTTGGTCCTAACCTTCCAAGTTGCACAAGTCCAATTTTTCCATCATTAGTTCCATAAAGAAGTTGGTCCCCTTGTTCTCCACCATCATTGTAGAACAACTGCAGTGAAGATGGTGTTGAAGGCAGTTCTACAGAATAGAGCACCTCTGAGTCCTTCATGACACGGAGAAGACGATCCTCACATGCAAGCACTGGAACCAGGATTTTTGTCTGGAGATAAAGACAAGTCCTTATTTATCATGATACACCATTTGATAATATGAGGATATTCCTTTAAATCATCAAAAATCAGCTCATAATAAATACAAGAAAACTGAGAGAATAAATAGTAGTTTGTATATGAAGCTGTTTCAATAATGTTGAAGTAATACAAATTCAAAATGAACATGTTACTATAATCCACACTTTTAATGTGTAGATAACTATATTTGAATATTGTGGTGAAATACTGTCAAACAGTAAAGTGTATGAAGTCCTATTTTAACAGCTAGCTATTTATGTGATTGATGTGATAAAATCACCATGCACCATAGGAAGCTAAATATTTCCATTAAAATATATACAATACCAACTAATTTTGGTGGAGATGCTTTCATATATATATATATATATATATATATATATATATATATATATATATATATATATGTATATATGTATATATATGTATATATATATATATATATATATATATATATATACACACATATATACAGAATTTACAATTCTAATTACCTTTACCTATGCTTCAAATGCAAGTGAATTACATGATTTTTGTTGTGTAAGAACATAGCCTTCTTCTTGTAATTCTTTTCTTTCTCATTCAAGCATTTATTCTAGGCACCTACCTTCTGTCCTTTTCCTCTTTCTCCATCTATCCTCCACTCTCAACTTACCTATCAAAAAATTATCTGATACTCCCCCACTCTCCCCCCTTAGAACATGTACATCCAAAACTTTTCCTGGTTACCACTAAATAGTCCATTAAAGCCTCATCTACCACCCTTCCATCCACCACACTGTCCCATGTATACTTATGCTTGACTTTCTTCCTAAACACTGTATTTATCATCAACTCTCTTTATAGACACATCTCCACCATCTCTCCACTATGATTTTTTCCTGGATCTCCACACTTCCCAACCACTCTGTCTTCTGGTTTATCTCCTATTGTAGCATTGAGATCTCCCAATACCTCTACACTGACATTTCTCCCTAAACCCTCTATGCACTTATTTAAATCTACCCAAAAAGCCTCCCTTTCCTCTACACTCTTCTCACTATCAGGCCCATATGCACTTAAAACTCACTACCAGGCCCATATGCACTTAAGAACATAAGAATGAAGGAGACTGCAAGAGACCATAAGGCCTACACTAGGCAGCTCCGTAGAGAAGTATGGGAGTGAAGGATAGAGTAGAACTAGGAGTAGAGGAGGAATGGGGATAGTACAAGCAGGAAGTCACAAGGTGTGCAAAAATGGTGTGTGGAACAAGGAGGATGGGAGGAAATAGAAGAAAGGGTAGTGAGTGGTGGGATGATGAAGCAAAGAAGGTTGTAGAAGAGAAGAAATGAGCATTCACAGAGTGGTTGCAAAATAGGATGAGAGAATCACATGAAAAGTACAAAGAATAGAGACATATAATATAAGACAAAGGAGGCAAAGATGTGAAATGGGGGACGAGTATGACAGAAAAATTTGAAAGTAATAAAAAGATGTTTTGGAAGGGAATTAAGAGGGGAAGAGGAGGTGAATCAAGTAGAGAAAAAAAGGTAAAAGGTGTACCGTATTTTTCGGACCATAAGGCGCTTCGTACCATAAGGCGCACCCGTAATTTGCTATTCCCTGTCCTTACATAAGGTACACCTGACCATAAGGCGCACCTGGTCTCGTCATCGGATAATCATGCATATATGAGTGCATTCAGAACAACATTTTCGTTGTTGAATGAGAAAAATCGGTTGGGATTTAGCAAAATTACAAAAATGATATATATTTTTATTTTGGTCAATACTCCTAAAAAACAACAAACACGTTACGGGAATTGTGGGGAATAAAACCAACATTAGCAGTTTTATTACCGGAATTCTCTATTTACTTAAAAACACAAGATTACAAATGAAGGTAAATTTTTAGTTTCGACCATGGGCGCAATATAGTAATAAAAATAAATTATTAATTTTGTAAATTATAATGTATCAACGTAATATGCAATTTTGTGAGCGGAAATAAAAAACAAAAAATGTGCTGAAACAGATTTTGTAAGTAACGAAGTCGTGTCAGACGAATAGTACGCCATGTTCGTTATGATAGATGCCGACGTCGAAGATATGAAAGGGTGATAAATTCGTCTAACCTAACCTGTGTTTAATAAATCGTTACCTGCAAATTAAATGTCATCAGGCTCGTCCTCGTTGTCGTTGTCGTGAGAGACGTTGGCGTCCCGATCCTATGCTACCGACTTCGTTCATTAGCATATTTGCTTGTAGCAAGGTATTTTTTATTTTCATTTCCGCCCACAAAATTGCATATTACATTAATACATTTTAATTTACAAAATTAATAATTAATTTTATATTGCTATATTGCGCCCATGATCGAAACTAAAAAAATACCCAAATGACTACAGTCTGAGTGGAGCGAGACTATACCAATGCAAAATGGCTGTCTGTGTTGTGGACGCTATCATGTCATAGCCATGATAGCGTGAATGAATGCTGTGGCATGGACCCGAAAACTGTCTAAGTTTTCGCAATTTTCTTGTCAAGATACATGCATCTTGGTTATAAATTGGTTGTAACTTTTGCTAGGCCTATCATGCACTGTCGCCGTCAGCAGGCTAGCTACGAAACGTGTCAAAATAGTACGTCACTATCCGAGGCATTTTTTTACACTGAAGCCACACATAAGGCGCACCACACGATAAGGTGCACCACCCGATTTTGTCCGATTTTAAGGATTTTTCCCGTGCCTTATGGTCTGAAAAATACGGTAGATGGAGAGATGATAATGGAAGAGATGGCAGTAAGAGGAAGATAGGCAGGGTATTTTAGGGAGTTGCTAAATGTGAAGAAGGATAGGGATGAAAAGGTAGTTGAAGTGGGAAGCACTAAATGACAGTGATGAATGAAGAAAATGGAGAAGAAATAAGAAAAGATTAGGTGAAAACAGTTATTAAAATGATGAGAGCAGGAAAGGTACCTGGGTTAAATGGGTGTCATGTGGAGTGTCTAAAAAGGGGATGTAGAGTGATCGTGGACTGGCTGGTGAGGTGGTTTAATGTTTGTCTCAAAGAGGGTAGAGTGCTGGAAGACTGGAGGAGTGCTTGTATAGTTCCACTGTACAAGGGAAAAGGGGACAAGCGTGAGTGTAGTAGTTTCAGTGGGATCAGTTTATTGAGTGTAGTTGAGAAGGCTGGGAGGTTTTTGATTGAGAGGATCAGGAGAGGAACAGAGGGAGTAATTGGTGAGGAATAGTGTGGGTTTAGGACAGGTAGGGGTTAGGTGGATCAGGTTTTTGTGGTAAGGCGGATATGTGACAAAACTTTAGGAAAAGGTAAAGGTGTTTTTTGGGGCTTTTATACATACATACATATACCAAGGCTTTTTCCCCTTACAAGGGAGGTAGCCAAAAAGGAAAAGGCATAAAATCATTCCCACCCATTCCATCCCTAAATACACTCCACACCCCCTCCACCCTCCCTTCCATCTTAGCACCTCCTGGATGACGGGTCATCCCTGCACCTTGTCCACTGCCCTGGGTCAGAAGCAGTGTCGCAAGACACAGCACATCCACAGCAAGGCCGCTTCATTAAATCGGCGACCCTCCCTCTCCATCCCCCCATGCATAAAAGAAGAAGACAGAGAAATCCCTTTGGGCTGCATCAAATTTTGCTCACACATACTACCTCATCCCCCATCCCCCCGCCCATTCTACCTCATGCATCACAACATTGTCCATATACAACCATTCTCCATTCACCCCTGTCTTCTGTCCTCTCCTGTCCTTCCTCAACCGACATTCCCCTCTTCTCCAAAGCCCCCTTCACCCCATCCATCCACATCATCCTAGGACGTCCCCTCATGTTCACTCCCTCCACATCTGCCTTCCATACCTCTTTTACTAGTCTTTCTTCACTCATTCTTTCCATGTGTCCAAACCATCCCAATACTCTTTCATCAACCCTATCTCCCAACTCCCTTTCCACCCCTGTTCTCCTCCTCACCTCCTCATTTCTCACCCTATCTAGCCTAGTAACCCCATCATACTTCTCAGACACCTCATCTCAAACACATTCAAAATCCTTCTCTCTTCCTCTCTTATGTTCCATGTTTCTGTCCCATACAGTGCTGTTGGCACAATCACTCCTTCATATAGTCTCCTCTTAGCATCCATTCCCAAATGTCTATTCCTCATTACACTCTTCAATCCACCAAGGCATTTACTTGCTTCTCTCAATCTACATTCTACCTCCACCTTCACTCCACCTTTTCCTGCCACATTTGCACCCACGTATCTAAAACTATCCACTTCCTCCAGTCGCTCTCCCTTTATGCTCACTTCCAGTCTACTGCCACTTTCACTCCTTGTACATCTCATCACCTTACTTTTACCCACATTTATCTTTAGCTTTCTTCTATCACATACTCTCCCAAACTCTGTTACCAACTTCCTCAATCCCTCCTCCGATCCTGCCACAAGCGCAGTGTCGTCCGCAAACAACAGCTGGATCACCTCCCACTTTTATCCATTTTCTTTAACCATCTCCAATCCCTGACACACTACCCTTGCATTTACCTCTCGCACTACCCCATCCATGTATAAGTTGAATAGCCAGGGCGACATAACGCTTCCTTGACGAAGTCCCACCTTTACCTCGAACCACTCACTCTCTCCATTTCTAACCCTGACACAATCTCTACTACTCTCATAAAAACTCTTGACAGCTCCAAGAAGCTTTCCTACTATCCCGTATATCTGCATAACCTCCCACAGTGCCTTTCTGTCTACCCTACCGTAGGCTTTTTCCAGATCCATAAAAGCCCAAAAAACATCCTTCCCCTTTCCTATAGCTTTCTCACATATCTGTCTTACCACAAAAATCTGATCTACACAACCTCTACCCATCCTAAATCCACACTGTTCCTCACCAATTACTCCCTCTGTTCCTCTCCTAATCCTCTCAATCAAGATCCTCCCATAAGCCTTCCCAACTACACTTAACAAACTAATCCCTCTGAAACTACTACATTCACACTTGTCCCCTTTTCCCTTATAAAGTGGAACTATACAGGCACTCTTCCAGTCCTCCGGCACTCTACCCTCTCTCCAGCAAACATTAAATAACCTTACCAACCAGTCCACCATCACTGTACCTCCTTTTTTTAGACATTCTGCATGGCATCCATCCAGATCAGGTGCCTTACCTGCTTTCATCATCTTAACAACTGTCTTCACTTCATCCTTCCTTATTTCTCCTCCATTTTCCTCACTCATCATGGTCATTTTCTTAGCATTCCCCACTGCAGCTATCTTTCCCTCCTTATCCTCCTTCACATTTAGCAACTCCTTAAAATATTCTGCCCATCTTCCCCTTACTGCTTTCTCTTCCATTATCATCTCTCCATCTGCACCTTTTACCTTTTCTTCTCTACTTGATTCGCCTCCTTTTCCTCCCTTAATTTCTTTCCAAAACATCTTTTTATTACTTTCAAAATTTTCTGTCATACTCTTACCCCATTTCACATCTGCTCTCCTCTTTGCCTCCTTTACCTTTTGCTTTACTTCTCTTTTCTTTTCTTTGTACCTCTCATATGACTCCCTCATCCTATTTTGTAACCAGAAGGACAGGAGGAAACAGAAGGAAGGGTAGTGAGTGGTGGGATGAGGAAACAAAGAAGGTTGTAGAAGAGAAGAAGCGAGCTTTCACAGTTTGGGCTTTTATGGATTTGGAAAAGGCTTATAACAGGGTAGACAGGAAGGCACTGTGGGAAGTATTGCATATATATGGGATAGGAGGAAAGATGTTCAGAGCAGTCAAGAGTTTTTATGAGAGTAGTACAGCTGAGAGAACTGTAGGGTGCAGAAACATGGAACATAAAAGAAGAAAGAGTTTTAATGTGTTTGAAATGAAATGCCTGAGAAGTATGGTAGGGGTTACTAGATTGGAGAGAGTGAGAAATGAGGTGAGGAGAGCAGGGGTGGAAAAGGAGTTGGGAGATAGGGTTGATGAAAGAGTATTGGGATGGTTAGGACACATGGAAAGAATGAATGAAGAAAGATTAGTAAAGTAAAAGAGGTGTGGAAGGCAGAGGTGGAAGTAGTGAACATGAGGGAGTGACCAAAGATGAGATGGATGGATGGGGTAAAAGGGGCATTGAGAAAGAGGAAGGGAGAAGACAGAAGATAGGGGTGAGTGGAGAATGGTTGTGTATGGATGATGCTGTCATGCATGGAAGGGACTGGGTGGGGGATGGGGGGTGAGGGAGTATGTGTGAATAATATTTTGATGCATCCTAAAGGGATTTTCCCTCGTCTTCTCTTTTTCTACATAAGGGGATGGAGAGGGGGGTCGCCGATTAAATGAAGTGGCTTTGCTGTGAATGTTATGTGTCTTGCTACATTACATCAGACCCAGGGCAGTGGGTGAGATGCAGGGATGACCTGTCATCCAGGAGAAGCCAAAATAAGAGGGAGGGAGGGGGTGAAAGGGAGTGGAGTATGTGGGAATAGAATGGGTGGCAGTGGATTTTATGGCTTTGTTTTTTTGGCTGCCTCCCTTGTAAGAGGGAAAAAGCCATTGGTATTGGCTGCATGTTATTGTGGTAAAGTAGCATGCAGTTGATACTTTAGGGTCTATATGAGGTGCCCCTACGGACCAGAGCCACACATCATTTTGTATGTTAGAGGAAAACCCTGTTTATAGAGAAATTATAACACTTTTATACTACGACTGTCCCTCTGTTATGCTGTCCCCCAACCCCTTGTTACTGTCCTGTCCCATTTCTCTGAATATTCATTTCCTTTTTTTGCCAACCCTGTGCTGGGGGAAAAGAATGCTACCACCAAGTAGGGGGTTAGTACTAGGAATCCTGCTACCTGTAGCACTACAGGGGACATTCCTAAAAAAAAAGTAAAGGCATAAGAGGGTTTGGGAGTTTTCCAACCAGTACCATAAGGTTTGGGTCTTTTAACCACTTCCATACGTTGACGCCTACGCAGGCGTCATGAGGAGCAAGTGGGTACGCGATGATGCCGACGTCGGCGTCTTGATTATATTTATTGTAGTCGTACCTACGTAACCTCCATTCTCTCTAAACTGGCTTCATCATATTTTCTATGGTTATCAAAATTCATGGGTGCAAGAGAAGGAACAATTGAGCACTGATTTTATTTTTTATAATGCGATTATTATGATGCAACATCGCTCGTCGGGCAGCTAATGCTACCAGACGTGCGATGTACCCCGGAGTGAAGAGGTTAATGTGCGTGGACGTGGTACAGATGAGAGTAAACGGGAAGAGATAGGCAGTATGTTTATGAGAAGAAAGATGGATGTGCTGGCTTTGAGTGAAACTAAAATGAAAGGGAGGGGCAAGCGTGAGTTTGGGAGTGTAGTTGGGAGGATTAGGGAGAAATGTCAATGCAGTTGTATTGGGAGACCTTAATGCTAGGGTAGGAAACAAACCAATAGATGGAGTGATTGGAAAGTATGGAGTTCCAGGTAAAAATTGTAGTGGAGAATTGATGGTGGAGATGTGTCTAGAGAGTTGATAGCAAATACAGTGTTTCAGAAGAAAGTCAAGCATAAGTACACATGGGAGAGGGTGGTGGATGGAAGGGTGGTAGATAGAGTGTTAATGGACTATATAGTGGTGACCAGGAGTATGGTGGGAAGAGTTAAGGATGTACATGTTATAAGGGGAGAGAGTGGGGGAATATCAGATCATTATCTGGTGGAAGGTAAATTGAGAGTGGAGAATAGGTGGAGAAAGAGGAAAAGGCCAGAAGGTAGAGAGGTAGAGTGAACTGCTTAAATGAGAAAGAAAAGGAGAAGGAGTATAAGAAGCTGAGAGAGGAGTGGGAGGGAGTGAAGGATAGAGTAGAACTAGGAATGGAGGAGGAATGTGGATGGTTCAAGGAGGGTGTCATAAGGTGTGCAAAGATGGTATGTGGAACAAGGAGGGTGGGAGGAAATAGAAGGAAGGGTAGTGAGTGGTGGGATGAGGAAGCAAAGAAAGGTGTAGAAGAGAAGAAGCAGGCTTTCATAGATTGGCTACAAATTAATATGAGAGAATCGTATGAGAGGTACAAAGTAAAGAGAAAGGAAGTTAAGCATAAGATAAAGGAAGCAAAGAGGAGAGCAGATGTGAAATGGGGTAAGAGTATGACAGAAAATTTTGAAAGTACAGTAATAAGAAGATGTTTTGGAAAGAAATTAAAAGAAGAGGAGGTGAATCAAGTAGAAAAGAAAAAGTAAAAGGTGCAGATGGAGAGATGATAATGGAAGAGAATGCAGTGAGAGGAAGGTGGCCAGAATATTTTAGGGAGGATAGGGAGGGAAAGGTAGTTGCAGTGGGAAGTGCTAAGAAAATAACCATGATGAGTGAGGAAAATGGAGGAGAAATAGGGAAAGATGAAGTGAAAGCAGCTGTTAAGTTGATGAGAGCAGGTAAGGCACCTGGGTTGGATGGATGCCATGTAGATTGTCTGAAGAAAGGAGGTACAGTTATGGTGGACTGGCTGGTGAGGTTATTTAATGTTTGTTTAATCCTCTTCAGTACGGGCCAAAATCTCGCGGGCAGCATTAGCTGCCAGACGTACAATGTGTTGTAATAATACTCGCATCATAAAATATAGTCACCGCTTATATCGATCATTCTCTCTTTCACCCGTGAATTTTGATAACCATAGAAAATGTGAGGAAGACAGTTTAGAGAGTATGTCATTACGCAGGGGCAACTACAATAAATATAATCAAGATGCCAATATGGCAGCCTCGCGTATCCACTTGCTCCTCATGCCGCCTACGTGTGCGGCACCGTATGGAAGGGGTTAATGCTAGGGAAGGAAATGGTCCAATTGATGGAGTGGTTGGGAAATGTGGAGTTCCAGGAAAGAATTGTAGTGGAGAGTTGATGGTGGAAATGTGTCTAGAAAGAGAGTTGATGATAGCAAATACAGAGTTTCGGAAGAAAGTCAAGCATAAGTACACATGGGAGAGGGTGGTGGATGGAAGGGTGGTAGATAGAGCATTGATGGATTATGTAGTGGTAAATAGGACTATGATAGGAAGAGTTAAGGATGTACATGTGCTAAGGGGAGAGGGTGGGGGAATATCAGATCATTTTTTGGTGGAAGGTAAGTTGAGAGTGGAGGATAGCTGGAGAAAGAGGAAAGGGACAAAAGGTAGGGAGGTGCTTAGAGTGAACTCTTTAAATGAAAAGGAAAAGGAGAAGGAGTACAAGAAGCTGAGGGAGGAGTGGGAGGGAGTGAAGGATAGGGTAGAGCTAGGTATGGAGGAGGAATGGGGATGGTTCAAGGAGGGAGTCACAAAGTGTGCAAAGATGGTGTGTGGAACAAGAAGGACAGGAGGAAATAGAAGGAAGGGTAGTGAATGGTGGGATGAGGAAACAAAGAAGGTTGTAGAAGAGAAGAAGCGAGCTTTCACAGATTGGTTACAAAATAGGATGAGGGAGTCTTATGAGAGGTACAAAGAAAAGAGAAGTGAAGCAAAAGGTAAAGGAGGCAAAGAGAAGAGCAGATGTGAAGTGGGGTAAGAGTATGACAGAAAATTTTGAAAGTAATAAAAAGATGTTTTGGAAAGAAATTAAGAGAGGAAGAGGAGGCGAATCAAGTAGAGAAGAAAAGGTAAAAGGTGCAGATGGAGAGATGATAATGGAAGAGAAGGCAGTAAGGGGAAGATGGGCAGAATATTTTAGGGAGTTGCTAAATGTGAAGGAGGATAGGGAGGGAAAGATAGTTGCAGTGGGAAATGCTAAGAAAATGACCATGATGAGTGAGGAAAATGGAGGAGAAATAAGGAAGGATGAAGTGAAGACAGTTGTTAAGATGATGAAAGCAGGTAAGGCACTGGTCTGGATGGATGCCATGCAGAATGTCTAAAAAAAAGGAGGTACAGTGATGGTGGACTGGCTGGTGAGGTTATTTAATGTCTGCTGGAGAGAGGGTAGAGTGCCGGAGGACTGGAGGAGTGCCTGTATAGTTCCACTTTACAACGGAAAAGGGGACAAGTGTGAATGTAGTAGTTTCAGAGGGATTAGTTTGTTAAGTGTAGTTGGGAAGGCTTATGGGAGGATCTTGATTGAGAGGATTAGGAGAGGAACAGATGGAGTAATTGGTGAGGAACAGTGTGGATTTAGGATGGGTAGAGGTTGTGTAGATCAGATCTTTGTGGTAAGACAGATATGTGAGAAAGCTATAGGAAAGGGGAAGGATGTTTTTTGGGCTTTTATGGATCTGGAAAAGGCTTACGATAGGGTAGACAGAAAGGCACTGTGGGAGGTTATGCAGATATATGGGATAGGAGGAAAGTTTCTAGGAGCTGTCAAGAGTTTTTATGAGAGTAGTAGAGCTTGTGTCAGGATTAGAAATGGAGAGAATGAGTGGTTCGAGGTAAAGGTGGGACTTCGTGAAGGATGCGTTATGTCGCCCTGGCTGTTCAACTTATACATGGATGGGGTAGTGCGAGAGGTAAATGCAAGGGTAGTGTGTCAGGGATTGGAGATGGTTAAAGAAAATGGAAAAAAGTGGGAGGTGAGCCAGTTGTTGTTTGCGGACGACACTGCGCTTGTGGCAGGATCGGAGGAGGGACTGAAGAAGTTGGTGACAGAGTATGTGATAGAAGAAAGCTAAAGATAAATGTGGGTAAAAGTAAGGTGATGAGATGTACAAGGGGTGAAAGTGGCAGTAGACTGGAAGTGAGCATTAACCACATTCATACGGTGACCCCTACGTAGGCGGCATGAGGAGCAAGTGGGTACTCGATGATGCCGACGTTGGCATCTTGATTATATTTATTGTAGTCGTACCTACGTAATTTCCATTCTCTCTAAACGGGCTTCATCAATTTTCTATGGTTATCAAAACACACGGGTGAAAGAGAACGAACGATTGAGCACTAACTTTATTTTTTATAATGCGATTATTATGACACAACATCGCAAGTCGGGCAGCTAATGCTGCCAGACGTGCGATGTGCCCCGGAGTGAAGAGGTTAAGGGAGAGCGACTGGAGGAAGTGGATAGTTTTAGATACTTGGGTGCAAATGTGGCAGGAAAAGGTGGAGTGAAGGTGGAGATAGAATGTAGATTGAGAGAAGCAAGTAAATGCTTTGGTGGATTGAAGAGTGTAATGAGGAATAGACATTTGGGAATGGATGCTAAGAGGAGACTGTATGAAGAAGTGATTGTGCCAACAACACTGTATGGGGCAGAAATATGGAACATAAGAGAAGAAGAGAGAAGGAGTTTGAATGTGTTTGAGATGAGGTGTCTGAGAAGTATGATGGGGGTTACTACGCTAGATAGAGTGAGAAATGAGGAGGTGAGGAGAAGAACAGGGGTGGAAAGGGAGTTGGGAGATAGGGTTGATGAAAGAGTATTGGGATGGTTTGGACACATGGAAAGAATGAGTGAAGAAAGACTAGTAAAAGAGGTATGGAAGGCAGATGTGGAGGGAGTGAAGTTGAGGGGACGTCCTAGGATGAGGTGGATTGATGGGGTGAAGGGGGCTTTGGGGAAGAGGGGAATGTCTGTTGAGGAAGGACGGGAGAGGACAGAAGACAGGGGTGAATGGAGAATGGTTGTATATGGATGATGTGATGCATGAGGTGGAATGGGTGGGGGGATGGGGGGTGAGGTATTATGTGTGAGCAAAATTTGATGCAGCCCAAAGGGATTTCTCCCCGTCTTCTCCTTTTATGCATGGGGGGACGGAGAGGGGGGGTTGCCGATTTAATGAAGCGGCCTTGCTGTGGATGTGCTGTGTCTTGTGACACTGCTTCTGACCCAGGGCAGTGGACAATGTGCAGGGATGACCCGTCATCCCGGAGGTGCTCAGATAAGAGGGAGGGTGGAGGGGTGTGGAGTGTATTCAGGGATGGAATGGGTGGGAATGATTTTATGCCTTTTCCTTTTTGGCTACCTCTCTTGTAAGAGGGAAAAAGCCTTGGTATATGTATGTATGTTGTGGGGGGGATTTCTGTCTCTCTATTCCCTCACAGTTAGGTGTGTTCTAATTGTGAATACCGATTTGAAGTGGTTACTCGTAACTTCTGCCATTTCTTGTTCTTCTGTGTATTCATGACTTCCTTGGTGCAGTTTTTCTATTTCTTGTTTGTTTTTTATTTTACCATTCGCATACAGTAGAAGCCCGATTTAACGAACTAATTCAGCGAAGGTCCAGTCCACTAAAGCGAATTTTCTGTTAAATTGAGCGAGTGCCAATGCTTATCTATTATAGGTGTTAACACATGGAATAAACTGGAAAAGGATTTACCGAAGACAAAATGTTTATCATCATTCAAACGATACTTAAAAAAGTCTTTAATCTATAAGTATTAGTATATTGAACACTTCAGGTCCATTTCATGGTTGTATTCATGGAGAAACTGTCATGCACTGCCCAAGTCTGCCGCTCTTTTTTTTTTCTATTCCAGCAGGTCACGGTGACCCAGATCTGCGCATTAAGCAATTATCGTCCCGTCAACAATCGACCTGACCTCTCACCTCTCACCTGACCCCCACAAGCTGCGATGCTCGCTCGTGCCCCCGATTTCTACGTGAGGTCGGAGTTAGCGGACGTCGTGACACATGTCATTGTGTGTGTGTATATATATGCATGTATTTACCTAGTTGTATTTACCTAGTTGTATTTTGCGGGAAGGGGAGCTATGCTCGTGTTGTCCCGCCTTTGTATCTTGCAGTGTCTAGTTTGTTTTTAAACTCATGAATGGTTTTTGCGCATACTATTTCATTGTCCAGTTTGTTCCAAGTGTCCAAAACTCTATGAGGAAAACTGTTTTTCTTCAGTTCTCTTCTATAGCTATGTTTTTTTATTTTCTTTCCATGTCCTCTTGTGTTTCTTTTGTCCCAGTTAAGTAAGTTCTCACTATCGAGTACCTCTGTGCCTTTCATGATTCTGTAGATGGTCAATAGGTCACCTCTCTCTCTTCTTTGCTCCAGTGTCGGTAACTCCAGTTTAGCCAATCTCTCTTCGTATGATAGGTTTGCAAGTGCAGGTGCCATTTTTGTAGCTGCTCTTTGGATTCTTTCTATTTTCTTTATATTCTTTTTGGTACTGGGGGACCACAATGTCGCTGCATACTCTAATCTAGGCCTTATCAATGTAACCAATATTTTTTTCATCATGTCTTCGTCCAAGTATGTAAACGCCACTTTTATTGATCTTAGCAAATTGTAAGTCTCCCCGACAATTTTGTTAATCTGTATATCATAGGACAGGTCGTTCGTGATAATTACTCCCAAATCTTTTTCGGATCCTACTTTCTTTACTTCTTTGGTTCCAATTGTATATTTTCCTGATATTCTGTTTTTGCTTTTTCCAAACTCCATTATGCTACACTTCTTAGTATTAAAGTCCACTTCCCATTTCTGACTCCAGTTCCATACCCTATTTAGGTCTTCTTGCAGTGCTTCACAGTCCTCATCAGTTTCTATTTTCCTTAGCAGTTTGGCGTCATCGGCAAAGAAGCTCATGTAGCAGTTCACGTCCTCATCCATGTCATTCATATAGATAGCAAACATTATTGGTGCCAGCACAGATCCTTGCGGTACTCCACTGATCACCTCTTTCCATATGTGTGTACATATGTGTGTAGATGTGTATGTACCATACTGACATGTAACAAAAATAAATAAATAAAAATAATTTTTTTCCTTAAGGGAGAGCAACTCCCCATAAGCTTTGCTTCTCGCTCTCCCTTTTCAACTACCAATTTTGTAAAAAAAAAATGTATATATGTATGTCTAATTGTATTTAATATTGTTGAATAAACCTATAATAATAATAAAAAATAAAGAGTGAGCGTTGGTGTAACAGTGTTGCCAGAGCGGATTGTAAAAATGATATGTACCTAAAAATTCCCTAGTGTACACGCACACACATACAGTATATATATTATTGTAAGTGAATTATAGGCAGCACAATCGTGAATTGCAAACGAACAGCAACGTGCAGTAATTTGTTGCAACATGTGTGTGTGTCGTGTAACAATGATATGAGCTGTCTGTGAATTTCGGGGAATATTAGTCATAGCTTCGTGTTTGGTTTGATGTACATAATTCTAGCGATTAATAGGACTGGGCAGTTGGTTTTTGGATAGTGAGCGTTATTGTTGTGTTGTTGCAGAAAACGTAGTTCGTTGTTATAGAAGTGTTTTTCGTGGTGATTACTCTCGCGTACTGATTTTGAATTTTCCCATCAACTTACTGTTTCATTATTTTGTTTTCCTATTATACCATCTATTTCTACTTGAATATATTTCTGCTACAATTATACTTTATACATATACTGAATTATATATTATTGTATATATATTATAGTACATATATATATATATTTATATACCTCCAAAATACTAAATTATAAATTTTTTCTTGACTCCACCACCACAATCTAGTAACATCTGGTAACATTGGACTCTCGAGACACGCATGTGGCCAGTTGACGGAAAATGCTCAACTTAGCGGACCGTTCCCGCTAAATTGAGCTATTTCCGTAGACGCGCGTCTGGCCAGCTAGTGGAAAATGGTCAACTTAGCGGACCATTTCCGCTAAGTTGAGCATTTTCATTATTGCTATTTGCAGTTCGCTAATTTGAGCTTCCGCTAAATGGATATCCGTTTAATCTTTTTCTCTGCATATTTTTACATAATTGTTTCTTAGTTTGATGTATGTTTGCCACTTGCTTTTTTTTTTTTCCAGGCTTTGTCTCTTTTATCCTTGGCTTCACTACATTTTTTGTTGTACCAGTTCTTTATGCATATTCTTTCTTGCTTTTGTTGTGTAACATATTTGATCACACCCTCATTATAAATTTCTTTTAGTATATTCCATTTCTCTTCCATCCTTGTTTCTTCATTTTCTTCATTTGAGATGAAATGCCTGAGAGGTATGGTAGAGGTTACTAGGCTGGATAGAGTTAGAAACAAGGAGGTGAGGAGGAGACTGTGGGTGGAAAGGGAGTTGGGAGATAGAGTTGATGAAACTGTACTGGGATGGTCTGGACACATGGAAAGAATGAGTGAAGAAAGATTAGTAAAAGAGGTGTGGAAGGCAAAGGTGGATGGATGAGATAAAGGGGACATTGTGAAAGAGGTGAATGTCTGTTGAAGAAGCAAGGGAGAAGACAGAAGATGGAGGTGAGTGGAGAATGGTTGTGTATGGATGATGCTGTGATGCATGGAAGGGAGTGGGTGGGGGATGGAGGGGGTGAGGGAATATGTGTGAATGATATTTTGATGCAGCCCAAAGGGATTTCTCCCTGTCTTCTCTTTTTCTGCATGAGGGGATGGAGAGGGGGAGGGGCTCACCAGTTAAATTTAATGGCCTTGCTGTGGATGTGCCTCTGACCTAAGGGCAATGGGCAAGATGCAGGGATGGTGCTGTCATCCAGGAGTAGCCAAGAAAAAAGGGAGGGATGGGTGGTGAATGGGAGTGGAGTATATGGGGATGAAATGGGTGGGAGTGGATTTATGCCTTTGACTTTGGCTACCTCCCTTGTAAGGGGGCAAAAGCTGTTGGTATATGTAAGAACATAGCCTAATGTAATAGTACTAGTATATGTGGCTTCTTGACCAAACTTTAAAAAATTTGTAATAAAATATGGACAGCTTGATGAATTGAATGTATCAATACCCCATTGTAAAATTAATTTTTTTTCAACTTGTTTCCATATACAGTAGAACCTCTACTTACGATTGCCTAAACATACGAATTTTCCAACATACAATGTGAAATTCAATCTAATATTTAACCCTACACCGGAAGTAATTTCCAACATACGAAGTCGTCGAATTTTCGCATATATAAGCTAAGTTAGTTTAAAGTTCACCTAGTGTAAGTTAGAGTAGCCTAAGTTATAATACGTATCTCAGTCACCACCTCTCTACCCACACCTACCGTCTCCTGCATCGCCAAGCCTACACCTCCGTTTGCCTGTCTCTAAGGTAGTGACAATAAAAAACCCTTTTTATTGATGATTTCCTTATAAAAAAAAAATTTACATCTCTCTTATATACAGTAGTGCATTTGTTTTATTGCTGTGTAATTATCTGCAGTACAGTATTTATTAAGGAGTTATCATAGGTTTTTGGGCTGTGGGACGAATTAAACGAATTACAGTGTATTCTTATGGGAATATTTTATTTAACATACGACCATTTCAACATACGAAGTAGGTCCTGGAACGAATTAAATTCGTATGTAGAGGTTCTACTGTACATACATACATATACTAAGGCTTTTTTCCCCCTTACCAGGGGGGTAGCCAAAAAGGACAAGGCACAAAAACATTCCCACCCATTTCATCCCCGAAAACACTCCACACCCCTCCACCCTCCCTCCCATCTTAGCACCTCCTAGATGACGGGTCATCCCTGCACCCTGTCCACTGCCCTGAGTCAGAAGCAGTGTCGCAGGACACAGCACATCCAAAGCAAGGCCGCTTCATTAAATTGGCGACCCCCCCTCTCCGTCCCCCCATATAAAGGAGAGGACGGGGAGAAATCCCTTCGGGCTGCGTCAAAATTTTTGCTCACACACACTACCTCACCCCCATTCCCCCGTCCAATCCACCTCATGCATCACAACATTTTCCATATACAACCATTCTCCATTCACCCCTGTCTTCTGTCCTCTCCCGTCCTTCCTCAACAGACATTCCCCTCTTCCCAAAAGCCCCCTTCACCCCATCCATCCATCTCATCCTAGGACGTCCCCTCATGTTCACTCCCTCCACATCTGCCTTCCATACCTCTTTTACTAGTCTTTCTTCACTCATTCTTTCCATGTGTCCAAACCATCCTAATACTCTTTCATCCACCCTATCTCACAACTCCCTATCCACCCCTGTTCTCCTCCTCACTTCCTCATTTCTCACTCTATCTAGCCTAGTAACCCCCATCATACTTCTCAGACACTTCATCTCAAACACATTCAAATTCCTTCTCTCTTCCTCTCTCATGTTCCATGTTTCTGCTCCATACAGTGCTGTTGGCACAAGCACTCCTTTATACAGTCTCCTCTTAGCATCCATTCCCAGATTCCTATTCCTCATTACACTTTTTAAACCACCAAGGCATTTACTCGCTTCTCTCAATCTACATTCTTCTTCCACCTTCACTCCACCCTTTCCTGCCACATTTGTACCCAAGTATCTAAAACTATCCACTTCCTCCAGTTGCTCTCCCTTAATGCTCACTTCCAGATTACTGCCACTTTCACCCCTTGTACATCTCATCACCTTACTTTTACCCACATTTATCTTCAGCTTTCTTCTATCACACACTCTCCCAAACTCTGTCACCAGCTTCCTCAATCCCTCCTCCGATCCTGCCACAAGCGCAGTGTCGTCCGCAAACAACAGCTGGCTCACCTCCCACTTTTCTCCATTTTCCTTAACCATCTCCAATCCCTGACCCACTACCCTTGCATTCACCTCTCGCACCACCCCATCCATGTATAAGTTGAACAGCCAGGGTGACATAACACATCCATGACGAAGTCCCACCTTTACCTCAAACCACTCACTCTCTCCATTTCTAATCCTGACACAAGCTCTACTACTCTCATAAAAACTCTTGACAGCTCCCAGAAGCTTTCCTCCTATCCCGTATATCTGCATAACCTCCCACAGTGCCTTTCTGTCTACCCTGTCGTAAGCCTTTTCCAGATCCATAAAGGCCCAGAAAACATCCTTCCCCTTACCTATAGCTTTCTCACATATCTGTCTTACCACAAAAATCTGATCTACACAACCTCTACCTGTCCTAAACCCACACTGTTCCTCACCAATTACTCCCTCTGTTCCTCTCCTAATCCTCTCAATCAAGATCCTCCCATAAGCCTTCCCAACTACACTTAACAAGCTAATCCCTCTGAAACTACTACATTCACACTTGTCCCCCTTTCCCTTGTAAAGTGGAACTATACACGCACTCCTCCAGTCCTCTGGCACTCTACCTTCTCTCCAGCAAACATTAAATAACCTCACCAACCAGTCCACCATCACTATACCTCCTTTTTTAAGACATTCTGCATGACATCCATCCAGACCAGGTGCCTTACCTGCTTTCATCATCTTAACTGCTGCCTTCACTTCATCCTTCCTTATTTCTCCTCCATTTTCCTCACTCATCACTCTCATTTTCTTAGCATTTCCCACTGCAGCTATCTTTCCCTCCTTATCCTCCTTCACATTAAGCAACTCCCTAAAATATTCTGCCCATCTTCCCCTTACTGCCTTCTCCTCCATTATCATCTCTCCATCTGCACCTTTTACCTTTTCTTCTCTACTTGATTCGCCTCCTCTTCCTCTCTTAATTTCTTTCCAAATCATCTTTTTATTACTTTCAAAATTTTCTGTCATACTCTTACCCCATTTTACATCTGCTCTCCTCTTTGCCTCCTTTACCTTTTTCTTTACTTATCTTTTGTTTTCCCTGTACGTCTCATATGACTCCCTCGTCCTACTTTGTAACCAATCTGTGAAAGCTCGCTTCTTCTCTTCTACAACCTTCTTCATTTCCTCATCCCACCATTCACTACCCTTCCTTCTATTTCCTCCTGACCTTCTTGTTCCACACACCATCCTTGTACACTTTGTGACTCCCTCCTTGAACCATCCCCATTCCTCCTCCACTCCTACCTCCACTCTATCCTTCACTCCCTCCCACTCCTCCTTCAGCTTCCTCTTGTACTCCTTCTCCTTTTCCTCTTCGTTTAGAGAGTTCACTCTAAGCACCTCCCTACCTTTTGTCCCTTTCCTCTTCCTCCATCTGTCCTCCACTCTCAACTTACCTTCCACCAGAAAATGATCTGATATTCCCCCACCCTCTCCCCTTAGCACATGTACATCCCTAACTCTTCCTATCATAATCCTATTTACCACTACATAGTCCATTAAAGCTCTATCTACCACCTTTCCCTCCACCACCCTCTCCCATGTGTACTTATGCTTGACTTTCTTCCGAAACACTGTATTTGCTATCATCAACTCTCTTTCTAGACACATTTCCACCATCAACTCTTCTGTACTTATTTTCTGCCACAGCCACCTTCACCTCTTCATCACATTATTCACTGCTTCTCCCACATACTGCCTTAATGCATTTTAAAACTTCCTCCTTGATACATATCTATTTTTTCTCTACTTCTGTTTCTCTTTAATTCTTCATTACATACCATACTTCACTCAACTACACCTAGTATTTTTTTTTTTCTTCTCAATCAATTTGCTCAATTCATCTCCTCTCTGCCTCTCTCCCTTTTCCTCTTCTATTTAACTTTCATTCCCAATTTCCCTTTCATCAGACAATGGTCTGACAATCCACTGCCCTTTCCCCTGAACATACATCCAAAACTCTTCCAATCCTTCTTTTAGGTACCACTACATTGTCCATTAACACTCTCTCAACTATGCTTGCATAAAAAACTCTGGCCCACATTTACTTATAATTATCATTCTTCTTTAATAATGTGTTCACTATCATCACATCCTTTTCAATATGCATCTACATCTCACTTATAGTTCCTGCTACTCCATACCTTTTTACTACTCCATCTATTAGCCCATATCCTACTCTAGCATTAAGATCCCCTAAAAACACTATATTTATCTTTCTCCTAAAAGCATTTACACTTGTTTAAGTCAATCCAAAACAGTTCCCTCTCCTCATTTTTCTCACTGTCAGGACCATAAACATTCACAAATGCCTACATCTACCATTCCAGTATCACCTTCACCCACACTATCTTTAGTGACACTTCTCTCCCTTCTACCATGTAGTTACCTATCTCATCACTTACCAAAAGTGTCATTCCTCTCCCCATCTACTTATTACTCTTGAAAACCTACCCATGCTCCAAAACTCCAACTCACCTTTCACTTTCAGTTACATTTCACTTATTGCTAAAACACTCCTCTTTTCTCTCTTGTCCCTTTTGTTCTCATCTGTACCACATCCATGCACATTCAATCACCAAATTACAAGGATCCTGGTCAGTCTTCCTCCTAAACCCTCTTAATCTTTGACTTTTCATAAGAGAAAAACACAGAATGGGGATCCCTAATCCTCTCACTCCATCTCATTAAATCACCTATGACACAAATGCAGGAGAAACAGCAGTACAAAAGTGCTTCGTCATTCCTTTATGAGTGGAGATTTTATTTTAACATAGACAAATGATCTGTGATTCTGGTCCAAGGGGGCACCCTAAAACAGTCCCGAACATACTGAATACATGTCACCATGTAGTCAGTACCCTAGTATGGTGAAACACATTTTTCAATTACCTTAGGTAAGGATGTTTTTTGGGCCTTTATTAATTTGGAAAAGGCTTATGAGAGTAGACATGAGGCCACTGTGGGAGGTATTGCAGATACATGGGATATGAGGAAAGCTGTTAAGAGCAGTCAAAGAGTTTTTATGAGAGTAGTAGAGCCTGTGTTAGAATAAGAACAAGAGAAAGTGGTTTGAGGTAAAGGTGGGACTTTGTCAGAGATGTGTTGTGTCACCTTGGCTGTTCAATTTATACATGAATGGGGAGGTGCAGGAGGTAAACGTAAGGGTAATGGGCCAGGGATTGGAGATGGTTAAAGAAAATGGAGAAAAATGGGAGATAAGTCAGTTGTTGTTTACCTAGTTGTATTTACTTAATTGTATTATACGGGAAGGGGAGCTATGCTTGTAGTGACTCGTCTTTGTATCTCACAACATCTAATTTGTTCTTAAATTCTTGTATGGTGTTTGCACACAATGTTGTTTCATCCAGTTTGTTCCAGACTGTATTTACCCAGTTGTATTATCCGGGAAGGGAGCTATGCTTGTGGTGACCCATCTTAGTATCTTTCAGCATCAAGTTTTTTCTTAAATCTTGAATAATGTTTGCACACACTGTTCATCTAAATTATTCCAGATATCCAGCACTCTGTGTGGGAAGTTTTTTTTTCAGATCTCTTCTATAGTTATCCTTTTTGAGTTTCTTTTCATGTCCTCTTGTTTTTCCATTGTCACATTTTAGTAAATCATTCCTATCAAGGATTTCCATTCCTTTCATGATTCTATAGATAGTCAGTAGATCACCTCTTTCTCTTCTCTGCTCCAGTGTTGGTAGTTCCAATTTGGATAATCTTTGTTCGTATGTTAATTTGGAAAGAGCTGGTGCCAACTTTGTCGTTGCTCTCTGTATTCTAATTTCTTTATATTCTTTTTAGTACTGGGTGTCCATAGTGTCACTGCATATTCTAGTTTTGGTCTTATTAATGTAACTAATATTTTTTTTAATCATTTCTTCATCCAAATAGTTAAATGAAGCCTTCATTGACCTTAAAAAGTTGAAGTTTTCTCTGACTATTTTACTGATATGTATGTCTGGTGTCATGTCTTTGCTGATTATTACTCTAAGATCTCTTTCTGAGTTCACTTTTTTATTTCTTCTTCACCAGTTTTATAATTTTTTGATATTCTGTTTTTACTACATTTCTTGATATTGAAGTTCACTTCCCACTTTTGAGTCCATTTCCAGATTTTGTCCAGGTCTGATTGTCAACAATTCACAATCCTCCTCTGTTCTTACTTTTAGTATTTTTGCATCATCTGTGATAAATTCATATAACACTCCACTCCTTCATCCATGTTGTTTATATATATGGCAAACATGATTGGATCCAGCACTGACCCCTGAGGGACACCACTTATCATTTCTTCCCATTTTGAGTATCTGTCTCTAATTACTACCCTCATTTTTCTCCCAGTCAGGAAGTCTTCCATCCATTCCAATAGTTTACCTCTAATACCACCTACTGATTCTATTTTTCTTATTAATTTCTTGTGTGGTACCATATCTATTAGTCTCGAATAGAAGCAGATCAGGTTTGTTGTACATGATTTTCCTTGTCCAAATCCAAATTGATTTGGATTCAGTATAGTTTTTTCTTCCAGATGTTTAACCTATCTACTTTTGATCACTTTTTCACATATTTTTGCTACTGTGCTTGTTAGGGAGACCGGTCTGTAGTTAGTTGGAGTTTCCTTGTTTCCTCCTTTATATATTGGTACAATATTTGCATTTTTCCAATCTTGTGGCGCCTTTCCTTCTTTGAGCAAGCATTTGATTATACAGTATTTTATATTCTATCCGTTAACTCCTCTACGCATTCTTTCAGTATCCAATTTGCAATTCCATCTGGACCATGCAATTTTCTGACATAAAGGTTTTTTATTTGGTTGCTGATTTCCTTCTGTGTTATAGTTATTTCCTTCATTGGGGGAGTTCTGTCTCTCTATTCCCTCACAGTTGAGTTCTCAATTGTGAATACTGATTTGAAATGATTGCTCATAATTTCTGCCATTTCTTGTTCTTCTATATATTCATAATTTCCCTGGTGCAGCTTTTCTGTTTCTTGTTTGTTTTTTACTTTTTAATTTAGTTTCTACTATTCCCATTATGTCTGGTTTTTCTAATGCCAGATAGTCATTTAGCTTGTGTAGTCCTGAAATCATTCCATCTATGTTGGTATAGTGAGTCCTCCTTATACGGTAATTCTTTATCCAGTAAATTCACAGTTATTTGGTAATTACTACCCTCGATTCTATTTACATACATACATATACCAAGGCTTCTTCCATACAAGGGGGGTAGCCAAAAAGAAAAAGGCATAAAATCATTCCCACCCATTCCATCCCTGAATACACTCCATACCCCTCCACCCTCCCTCTTATCTGAGCACCTCCTGAATGACAGGCCATCCCTGCACCTTGTCCACTGCCCTGGGTCAGAAGCAGTGTCGCAAGACACAGCACATCCACAACAAGGCCGCTTCATTAAATCGGCGACCCCCCCTCTCCGTCCCCCCATTGCATAAAATGAGAGGACGGGGAGAAATCCCTTCGGGCTGCGTCAAATTTTGCTCACACATAATACCTCATCCCCCATACCCCCGCCCATTCCACCTCATGCAATCACAACATCATCCATATACAACCATTCTCCATTCACCCCTGTCTTCTGTCCTCTCCCGTCCTTCCTCAACTGACATTCCCCTCTTCCCCAAATCCCCCTTCACCCCATCCATCCACCTCATCCTAGGACGTCCCCTCATGTTCACTCCCTCCACATCTGCCTTCCACACCTCTTTTACCAGTCTTTCTTCACTCATTCTTTCCATGTGTCCAAACCATCCTAATATTCTTTCATCAACCCTATCTCCCAACTCCTTTTCCACCCCCGTTCTTCTCCTCACCTCCTCATTTCTCACTCTATCTAGCCTAGTAACCCCCATCATACTTCTCAGACACCTCATCTCAAACACATTCAAACTCCTTCTCTCTTCTTCTCTTATGTTCTATGTTTCTGCCCCATACAGTGCTGTTGGCACAATCACTCCTTCATACAGTCTCCTCTTAGCATCCATTCCCAAATGTCTATTCCTCATTACACTCTTTAATCCACCAAGGCATTTACTCGCTTCTCTCAATCTACATTCTATCTCCACTTTCATTCCACCTTTCCCTGCCACATTTGCACCCAAGTATCTAAAACTATCCACTTCCTCCAGTCGCTCTCCCTTAATGCTCACCTCCAGTCTACTGCCACTTTCACCCCTTGTACATCTCATCACCTTACTTTTACCCACATTTATCTTCAGCTTTCTTCTATCACATACTCTCCCAAACTCTGCCACCAACTTCCTCAATCTATTTTCGTACCATAAATAGAATCGAGAAAAAGAGAAGTTCTCGATTCTATTTACGGTACGAAAAATTCACAGATACGGTATCTGCTAGATATTTTAAAGAGGAAAGAGCGGTGAGAAAGTACGTCTGCCATATCCAATTATTACATGTTATAATGGGTTCAGTATACGGTAATTTCAATTTGCGGTAAGGTTTTCAGGAATGGATATGTACCGTATAACAAGGACTTACTGTATGGGCTAATTTTAATTTTTTTCTTTCTTGTCTTTTTCGGTCTGCTTTGTTTCCTTTTTCCTGATATACTATTTTCTCAGCCTCTGGTCCACCACTCTGTGTGAAAACCTGTTTTTTTTTAATCAGATCTCTTCTATAACTATAATTTTTGAGTTTCTTTTCATGTCCCCTTGTTTTTCTTTTATCCCACTTTATTAAGTCTTCTCTGTCAAGCACTTCCATGCCTTTCATGATTCTGTAAATGACCAACAGATTGCCTCTTTTCTTTGTTCCAGGGTTGGTAGTTCCAGTTTAGACAATCTTTGCTCATATGTCAATTCTGAAAGTATTGGGGCCATCTTTGTCATTGCTCTTTGGATTCTATTTTCCTTATATTCTTTTTTTGTACTGGGTGTCCATAGTGTAACAGCATACTCCAATCTTGGTCTTATCAGTGTGACTAGTATTTTTTTTTCTACCATTACCTCATCCAAGTAATTAAAAGCCACCTTTATTGATCTTAGTAAATTGTAGGTTTCTCTGACTACTTTGTTTATATGCTTGTTTGGGGATGTCTTTAGAGATAATTACTCCTTGGTCCTTTTTGGAACTTTCTTTACTTTCTTTGTACCGATTTTATATTGTCCTGATATTCTTTTTTTTTTTTTTTTTTTTTTTTACTTTTTCCAAATTCTATTATACTACACTTCTTAATGTTAAAGTTCACTTCTCACTTTTGACTCCATTACCAGACTTTGTTCAGGTCTCTCTGTAGTGATTCACAGTCTTTTTCTGTACTTACTTTCTTTAGTGTTTTGCATCATCTGCAAAGTTCATGTAAGATTCTACACCATTCATGTCATTTACATATGTAGCAAACATTATTGGAACCAATACTGAACCCTGTGGGATTCCACTTATCATTTCTTCCCAAGTCGATTTTTAATCTCTGCGCATCACTCTCATTTTTCTCACATGCAATAAATATTCCATCCATTTCAGTAATTTTCTTTGTACACCTCCTGTTGTTTCAAGTTTTCTTAATAGTATTTTGTGCAGTACAGGTACTCCTCGGTTAACGACCTACTCGGTTAACAACAACTCGGAGTAACGACGGGCTTTATGACATTCGTTTAACGTAAATCTCCCGAAGTTACGACGTCGTGTACGATAATTAAGTTGGCTGAGGCAAATTTGTATGATGTTATAAATGAACTTGTACGGTGGATATTAGCTGTGAGGTAAAGTGTTCTGAAGCTTAGGTCTACATTACCATCCTGCAAGCTGAAAAAACTACCTGGGGTACAGTATATACCGGTAGTGGTAAATTTTTAGTTTCAACCAAGGGTGCAATATAGCAATAGAAAATTAATTATTAATTTTGTAAATTATAATGTATCAACGTAATATGCAATTTTGTGAGCGGGAAAAAAAAGGTGCTAAAACAAATTTCGTAAGTAACGAAGTCATGTCGGACGAATGGTACACCGTGTTTGTTATGATAGATGCCGATGTCGAAGAAATGAAAGGATGATAAATTCGTCTAACCTAAACTAAATTAACCTAACTTGTGTTTGATAAATCATTACCTGCAAATTAAATGTCATCCGGCTCATCCTCATTGTCGTCGTCGTGAGAGACGTTGGCAGACGACAAGATGGCGTCCCGATCCTATGCTACTGACTTCGTTCATTAGCATATTTTCTTGTAGCATGGTATTTTTTACATTCATTTCTGCCCACAAAATTGCATATTACGTTGATACATTTTAATTTACAAAATTAATAATTAATTTTCTATTGCTATATTGCACCCATGGTCGAAACTAAAAAAAATACCCCGGTATTCAATATGGAATGTCAGCATACGCGGATTTGGTCATATACAGTAATTTCAGGAACCTAACCACCGTAAATAAACAGTAAATAAAGCTTTAATGTACTGTATAAAAGAGGGAAAATACACGAAAATAAAGATACATGTATTGCTGGACATTGTACATACAGTACATGTACGTGTATGTACCGTATTTTCCGGCGTAAAGTGCGCGACTTTTTTCCGTTTGAAGGGCCTAAAAATGGGGGGTGCGCGTTATCCGGTGGTGCGCATTATCTACGGCCTACGATAAAAATTCTACGGCTGTGTGTGTAATTTTTTTCACAACAACGTGACGATGTTGGCCGTCACAAGGTCAGGAGGCACACTTCTCCATGACATTCCATGAGAACAAGAAGAACAGCCATGGTGACATGAAAGAATACGCCAGCATGGGCTACCGTATATAAATATTTGGTATAGGTAGGTATCTATCGAATCTTATTTTTCATGTTTACATAGGCCTAAACACCATGAAACATGATCAATATTCATGATATTTGCCCATGTTCACAGCATCCTAGTTTGAATTTTTATGTTGGCTTTGTTGCTTCACTTTAGGTATGGTACAAATTCCGTTGAGGCCGTTCATAGAATCGTGTCAAACACCTGACTACAACACCCTCTTTCGGGAGTTATATTAACTAAACGTCACCTCGATGAGAGACTGTCCTATTTCACCACTGTCATTGTAGGTTCAAAGCTAAAACGAAACAGTCTGTAGTTTGTTTCAGTATTAAATAAAAAATGGTAAAGACGAATTAATTCCTCAAGATATAAAATGAACATTTTCTGTAAAAATCCCGAAATTTTTCTGTATATTTTACTTTCAATAAACTTTTTTAGATCATATTTCCAAACTATTGAAGCTACAAAGTAATAAGGGACCACCGCACAACATGAGTCATATACCGGTACATGTAGTTCCGACTTTTTCTTAGTTGTGTCCTGATTGATGCCTAAACTGACACATAATTTAGTGACAAATCAACAGATTTCCCAGCGGTGGCTCTAGCCAATGAAAAATACTTCTCCATGTAACATCGTTCACTTGATATAAATACCGAGGTAAAACTGCGTTATAGACAAATGCGATCGGGCATGCGCATTATACTTCGGTGCGCGCTATCTGTGTACTAAGATAACGAAGTGCATGGGTGCGCATTATAACCCGATGCGCATTTTAAGCCGGAAAATACGGTATACACTTTCGCTTAACGTCCAATTCGGTTAACGACGGCGCGCTGGTCTCAATTGTCGTCATTAAACGAGGAGTGGTTGTACTTTAACAAATGCCTTTTGTAAATCCATGAAAGCACAGTCTACCCATCTGTCCCTTTTTGCATTATATCTATTAATCTTGAATAAAAACAAATCAAATTTGTGGCACATGATCTTCCCTATCTAAAATTGAATTGTTTTGGATTTAGTATATTGTTCTCTTCCAGATGTTTAGTCCATCTACTTTTGATGACTTTTTCACAAATTTTAGCTATTGTACTTGTAAGGGAGTTTGGTCTATAGTTTGTTGGGTCTTCCTTGTCTCCCCTTTTATATATTGGCACAATACTGGTATTTTTCCAGTCTTGCTGTACCTTTCCTTCTTTGAGTGACCAATCTATTATCTATTTTGTCCATTAGTTCATCCATACATTCTTTTAGTATCCAGTTTGGAATTCCATCCAGGCCATGTGATTTTCTGACATCACGTTAATTATTTGATCCCTTACTTCTTTCTGTGTCACAATTATTTCTTTCAAGGGGGGGGGGATCTTTCTCCCTTTCCTTCATCCCAATTGTGAATACAGGTAGTTCTCGTTATATGCGGGGGTTCCGTTCCGCGGACCCCCCGCATATAACGAATTCGCATATATCGAACTATTGAACCTATGGGAAAAAGGGGGATACGTTCTCAACGCGGATTGATTTTTATTTTTTTTTTTTTTTTTTTGGCAAAGGGCTTACATACTGCATCTCATATATGTTTACATACATTTTAGCATGTGAGTATTAACCTCGGGAAAAGACGCTACCGTAAACATCACTTATTTCGCCAAGCGTATTTTCTTCAGCTGTTTGAAAAATCAGTCTGTTTACAATTCACATTGCAGACTGCTTGCTACGCTTAAAGGTCAGATATCAACAGATATACCATTCGCTAAAAATCATCGTATTGCTCGAAAAAGTACTTTTTAAAAGCATACAGATAAAGTTTTTACCTATTACAGAAGAATTTATTCAGAAAATTCACTTTTAATTGCGCCTCGCATACCACTTTTCCGAAGTCTAGCTATTCAGAATAACAATATTGTTTGTTTGGCAACTGTGACGTCACGAACGCGGAATTCCCCGAACCTTTCACGAAGCGCACGGGCGGAATGTTTCGAATAGCAGACGACGCAATGAAATGAAGACAAAACTGTTTTTTGCCAAATTTGATAAGATGTAGATGGTGGAATTATATAGAATACTGTCAGTATGTTTTTTGATGTACATTAAACTGTAAATACAAAAAGTTATGGAAGTCTTGATAGATATCAAGACTTCCATAACTTTTTGTATTTACAGTTTAATGTACATCAAAAAACATACTGACAGTATTCTATATAATTCCACCATCTACATCTTATCAAATTTGGCAAAAAACAGTTTTGTCTTCATTTCATTGCGTCGTCTGCTATTCGAAACATTCCGCCCGTGCGCTTCGTGAAAGGTTCGGGGAATTCCGCGTTCGTGACGTCACAGTTGCCAAACAAACAATATTGTTATTCTGAATAGCTAGACTTCGGAAAAGTGGTATGCGAGGCGCAATTAAAAGTGAATTTTCTGAATAAATTCTTCTGTAATAGGTAAAAAATTTATTTGTATGTTTTTAAAAAGTACTTTTTCGATGATTTTTAGTGAATGGTATATCTGTTGATATCTGACCTTTAAACTGACTGTTGATGTGCTCTGAGTTTATCCAGTGCGGAGAATAAACGATAATTCTTGCAGAGAGTGAAAATTGACGAAATTAATTGGGGCAGTAATAAGTATAAAAAATTTATTTGTTTGTGAAAAAAATAATTAATTTGTGTATCAAAAAAGCTTAATTACCTGCAGAAAGACAATGGTTTGGCCTATGAAACAGGAAGGATGCCTAAGACGATGCCGTCTGTAAAGCTGCCGGTGTTGTTGTGATAACGCCGCAGTGATGCCAGCTCTACCTAGCTGATGCAGCCAGTGTTACCACACGGCTTTATGCGCACCAACTTCAAATATATAATAGGTATTTTGAAAAAAATAATCGGCCGCGACTATTTTTTTTTTTAGGTCAAATCGCATATCTTCGAATATATCCCCGCACATATCGAAAAGTGGTGCAAATTCTTGAATCGCATATACGCGAATTCGCATATATCGAAGTCGCATATATCGAGAACTACCTGTATTTAATTTTGTGAATACACACCTGAAATATTTGTTCATAATTTCAGCCGTTTCTATATCTTCTATATATTCTGTATTCTCTTGATGTAGTTTCACTATTTCCTGTTTATTTTTTAGGGGTGAATGGAGAATGGTTGTGTATGGATGATGATATGATGTATGAGGGGGAGTGGGTGGGAGATGGGGGGAGGGGGAGTATATGTGAGAAATAAGTTGATGCAGCAAGAAGGGATTTCTACAAGTCTTCTCCTTGTCTGCATGAGGGGATGGAGAGGGAAGGGGTCACCTATTTAATGAAGCAGCCTTGCTGTGGATGTGCTGTGTCTTGTGGGAAGGTATGCAAAAGAAGGAAGTTGAAGATAAATATGGGTAAAAGTAAGGTGATGAGATGTACAAGGGGAGAATATGGCAGTAAATTGAAAGTGAGTATTAAGGGAGAGACAAGCAAGTAAATGCCTTGGGGGATTAAAAAGTGTAATGAGAAATAGATATTTAGGAATGGATACTAAGAGGAGATTATATGAAGGATTGTGTCGACAGCACTGCATGGGGCAGAAACCTGGAATATAAGAGAGGAAGAGAGGAGGAGTTTTAATGTGTTTGAAATAAAATGAATGAGGTTTACTAGGCTGGATAGAGTAAGAAATGAGGTAAGGAGGAGAGTAGGTGTAGAAAGGGAGCTGGGAGATAGAAAGAGTATTGGGATGGTTTGGACACATGGAAAGAATGAGTGAAGAAAGATTAGTAAATGAGGTATAGAAGGCAGAGGTGGAAGGAGTGAACATGATGGGGTGACCAAGGACAAGATGAATAGATGGGGTAAAAGGGACATTGAGAAAGAAGAGAATGTCTGTTGAGGAGGGAAAGAAGAAGACAGAAGATAGGGGTGAGTGAAGAATGGATAATGTTGAGATGCATGGAAGGGAATAGGTGGGGGGAGTATGTTTGAATGATATTTTTGACACAGCCCAAAGGGATTTCCCCCCATCTTTTTTTCAACATGAGGAGAGGGGGGGTTGCCAATTAAATGAAGTGGCTTTGCTTTGGATGTGCTGTGTCTTACTACATTGCATCTGACCCAGGGCAGTGGGCAAGCAAGGATGACCAGTCATCCAGGAGGTGACAAGATAAGAGGGAGGGAGGGGTGTGGATGGGAGTGGAGTATGTGGGGATGGAATGGGTGGTAATGGATTTTATGCCTTTGTTTTTTGGCTATCTCCCTTGTGAGGGGGAAAAAGCCCTTGGTATATGCATGTATTAAAAAAAAAATTCTTCTTCACCTTTATTTTCAAAGTCTCAGCTCTATACAGCACCATGGGTATAATTACTCGTTTGTACAACTTCCTTTTAGCATTCATCCCCAGTTACCTATTTTCCATAACACTTTATTTCATCATGACATTTACGTGCTTCTTTTACTCTATAATTCACATTCACATTCACTGCCACACATTGCCCCAAATACTCAAAACTCTGCACTTCCTCAAGCCTATCGCTCTCCATACATTCAACCTACCATCATTATTTTTTGTACATCTCATTATTAGTTTTGCTCAATGTACCTATGTACACTTATTTGTAATTTTAGTTTCTCATATACCATTCCAAACTCAATCACCAAATACTTCAATCTTTCCTCAGAATCAGTCACAAGTTCAGTCATCCACAAAATTAATACAAAAGATCAGTGTTACTTCAGCACAGGACTACACTTTACATATCATGCTCTTGCTAATCCCAGATGATATTATTCAGCAGAAAGGCACACTCAAGACCATAGTCATGATTCTTCAGAGACCATTTCTGTTCTGTACTGGAATGAAATCACCTAAAGTCATCCAGAGCAAACTATATAAAGCATGTCACTGTGGTGAAGGGGCTGCAATGATATTTCTAAATTATGAGCAGCATAAACAGGCAATTATTATGTACAACATAATATTATGAATGTATATGGAACTATTCTATCTGTGCTGGACTACAAGTGCATGGCTATTTACAGTTGGCTTGTGCTGGATCAGGTATATACATGTGTGTTTTGTTTACCTGATCACTAAATAGTGTTGTCATTATGTAATCAGACTGAGGGAACAGAGATAAATATTATGACAATGGATACAAAACTGCCAGTTTCATTTCACTCCTCTCTGCATTAACCTACTGTGTGTGTAAAAGCAAAGTTGGAAAATATATGATACCCTTCAAGACTATTTTTAAAGCATATTTATTAATTCATTAGTTACTCAAATAGTTTCATATGAGTAAGACTTGATTTTATACTAAAGAATAATTTACACAATATTCTAGCAATGTGATGATGATAATAGTCATAGCACTTCATTATATGCAATAATTTCTCTCACTGCAGGTTCTGAAAAAAGTACCTTTTCTGCAGGAAGTGTAATGACATCATTGATTTGATCTGCTGCTAAGAAGTGGTTTGCATCTTGACAGTCATGGTAGTGATTGTACACATAGTCTCCACACACAAGCAAGTCACTACCACTAATATGCCTGCAAGCAAAATTGAATATAAATGAACAACAGTCCAGCAGAATATTGGTCCATAACTTGCAAAATATATATTTTTTCTACTGTACCAATGAGGTTCTTACATTGATTTGATTTCCTGTGTTAAATTAGTGTCAAACCCTAAGAACTGTTTTCCTTTTTTGGTGTATCCCCGGACCTCATTTCCGCTTGAAACAAAGATCTTGTCTTTTACAGTCCCTGCAAAAGAAAAGAAAAGAAAAGAAGTATATATATATATATATATATATATATATATATATATATATATATATATATATATATATATATATATATATCTGATCAGTTTTATGAGTCGCACATATATACATATATATGTGTGAGTGTGTGTGTGTGTGTAGTATATATAACAAACTAAATCTCATGATCAGATAATTACGACAAACCATCAAAGAGTAATCCATACAGAGTGTGTGCAATTTTGTTATGTTCACATGAAACTTCAGCTAATACCTACCAAGAGCACCACCAAGTTCAACACGAGTGATCTTTTTATCTGGAGCAGTTTTGAACACATTTTGCACTTCCCCTTTCTTCATGGAGAAGAGCTGCACCAAACCATCATGATCCCCCACTATGATCTGTAATAACAATCCTTCTTAGACTTAACCCTGTCAGTGTATATGAGGTTTTCTTCAGATGAATGAAAGATTCAGTAGCCACTCACACAAAGGAAAAATTGACAAGCATTCTGTAGATGAATAACATTGTATGTTTGATTCTTGTGGCAGGATCGGAGGAGGGATTGAGGAAGTTGGTGACAGAGTTTGGGAGAGTGTGTGATAGAAGAAAGCTAAAGATAAATGTGGGTAAAAGTAAGGTGATGAGATGTACAAGGGGTGAAAGTGGCAGTAGACTGGAAGTGAGCATCAAGGGAAAGCGACTGGAGGAAGTGGATAGTTTTAGATACTTGGGTGCAAATGTGGCAGGAAAAGGTGGAGTGAAGGTGGAGGTAGAATGTAGATTGAGAGAAGCGAGTAAATGCCTTGGTGGATTGAAGAGTGTAATGAGGAATAGACATTTGGGAATGGATGCTAAGAGGAGACTGTATGAAGAAGTGATTGTGCCAACAGCACCGTATGGGGCAGAAACATGGAACATAAGAGAGGAAGAGAGAAGGAGTTTAAATGTGTTTGAGATGAGGTGTCTGAGAAGTATGATGGGGGTTACTAGGCTAGATAGAGTGAGAAATGAGGAGGTGAGGAGAAGAACGGGGGTGGAAAGGGAGTTGGGAGATAGGGTTGATGAAAGAATATTAGGATGGTTTGGACACATGGAAAGAATGAGTGAAGAAAGACTGGTAAAAGAGGTATGGAAGGCAGATGTGGAGGGAGTGAACATGAGGGGACGTCCTAGGATGAGGTGGATGGATGGGGTGAAGGGGGATTTGGAGAAGAGGGGAATGTCTGTTGAGGAAGGACAGGAGAGCACAGAAGACAGGGGTGAATGGAGAATGGTTGTATTTGGATAATGTTGTGATGCATGAGGTGGAATGGGCGGGGGTGAGGTAGTATGTGTGAGCAAAATTTGACGCAGCCTGAAGGGGTTTCTCCCCATCTTCTCCTTTTATGCATGGGGGGGATGGAGAGGGGGAGGTCGCCGATTTAATGAAGCGGCCTTGCTGTGGATGTGCTGTGTCTTGCGACACTGCTTCTGACCCAGGGCAGTGGACAAGGTGCAGGGATGACCCGTCATCCAGGAGGTGCTAAGATAAGAGGGAGGGTGGAGGGGTGTGGAGTGTATTCAGGGATGGAATGAGTGGGAATGATTTAATGCCTTTTCCTTTTTGGCTACCTCCCTTGCAAGGGGGAAAAAGCCTTGGTATATGTATGTATGATGTGGGAGTGGTGGAATATCAGATCATTTTTGGTGGAAGGTAAGTTGAGAGTGGAGGATAAATGGAGAAAGAGGAAAAGGACAGAAGGTAGGGAGGTGCTTAGAGTAAACTGCTTAAATGAAAAAGAAAAGGAGAAGAAGTACAAGAACAAGCTGAGAGAAGAATGGGATGGAGCGAAGTATTGTGTAGTGGAGGAAGAATGGGGATGGTTGAGGGAGGGAATCACAAACTGTGCAAAGATAGTGTGTGGAACAAAGAGGATGGGAGGAAATAGAAAGAAGGGCAGTGATTGGTAGGATGATGAAGCAAAGAAGGGTGTAAAAGAGAAGAAATGAGCATTCACAGATTGGTTGCAAAATAGGATGAGAGAATCACATGAGAGGTACAAAGAAAAGAGAAATAAAGCATAAAATAAAGGAGGCAAAAAGGAGAGCGGACATGAAATGGGGTAAGATTATGACAAATTTTGAAAGTAATAAAAAGATGTTTTGGAAGGAAATTAAGAGAGGATGGGGTGGCGAACAAAGTAGAGAAGAAAAGGTAAAAGATGCATATGGAGAGATGATAATGAAAGAGAAGACAGTCAGAGGAAGATGGGCAAAGTATTTTAGAGAGTTACTAAATGTGAAGGAAGATAGGGTGGGAAAGGTAGTTGCAATTGGAGGCACTAAGAAAATGACTGTGATGAGGAAAATGGAGGAAAAATAAGAAAATTATGCGAGCAGGTATGGCATCTGGGTTAGATAGGTGTCATGCGGTGTTAAAAAAAAGAGGTACAGGGATGGTGGACTGGCTGATGAGGTTGTCTATTGTTTGTCTAAAAGAGGGTAGAGTGCCAGTGGACTGGAGGAGTGCCTGTATAGTTCCACTTTACAAGGGAAAAGGGGACAAGTGTGAGTATAGTAGTTTCAGAGGGATCAGTTTGTTGAGTGTAAATGGGAAGGCTTATGGGAGGGTTTTGATTGAGAAGATTAGAAGAGGAACAAAAGGAATAATTGGTGAGAAACAGGGGTTTAAAAAAGGGAGGCGTTGTGTGGATCAGATGTTTGTGGTAAAATAGATATGTGAGAAAGCTTTAGGAAAAGGTAAGGATGTTTTTTGGGCATTTATGGATTTGGAAAAGGCTTATGACAGGATAGACAGGAAGGCACTGTGGGAGGTGCTACAGATATATGGGATAGGAGGAAAGATGTTAAGAGAGGTCAAAAGTTTTTAAGAGAGTAGCAAAGCTTGTGTTAGAATTAGAAATGAAGAGAGTGAGTGGTTTGAGGTAAAGGTGGGACATCGACAGGGATGTATGTCACCATGGCTGTTCAATTTATTCATGGATGGGGTGGTGCAAGAGGTAAATGAAAGGGTAATGGGCCAGGGATTGGAGACGGTTAAAAAAAATGGAGAAAAATGGGAGATAAGCCAGTTGTTTGCTGATGACACTGCACTTGTAGCAGGATCAAAAGAGGGATTGAGGAAGTTAGTGATGGAGTTTGGGTAAAAGAGAGGTGATGAGCTGTACAAGGGGAGAGTATCAGCAAATTGGAAGTGAGTATTAAGGGAGAGAGACTGTAGGAAGTGGATAGCTTTAGATACTTGAGGGTGAATGTGGCAAGAAAGGGAGTAGTGGTGGAATGTAGACTGAGAGAAGCAAGTAAATGCCTTGAGGGATTAAAAAGTGTAATGAAAAATTGACATTTGGGAATGGATGCTAAGAGGAGATTGTATGAAGCGGTCATTGTACTGACAGTACTGTATGGGGCAGAAACATAGAATATAAGAGAGGTATAAAGTTTCAATGTGTTTGAAATGAAATGTCTGAGAAGTATGGTTGGGGTTACGAGGTTGGATAGAGTAAGAAATGAGGAAGTGAGGAGCAGGAGTGAAAAAGGAGTTGGTAGATAGGGTTGATGAAAGAGTATTGGGATGGTTTGGACACATGGAAAGAATGAGTTAAGAAAGATTATTAAAAGGGGTGTGGAAAGCTGAGGTGGATGGAGTGAACATGAAGTGGAGACTTAGGATAAGATGGATGGGGTAAAAAGGGCATTGGGAAAGAAGGGACTGTCTTGAGGAAGGAAGGGAGAACACAGATGATAGGGGTGAGTGGTGGTTGTGTATGGATGATACTGTGATGCATGGAAGGGAGTGGGTGAATATTTTGACACAGCTTAATGAGATTTCTCCCCGTCTTCTTTTTTTCTGCATGAGGGGACGGAGGGGTGGGTTGCCCATGAAATGAAGCAGCCTTGCTGTGGATGTGCTGTGTATTGCTGTACTGTTTCTGACCTAGGGCAGTGAGCAAGATGCAGGGATGACCCTCATCCAGGAAGAGCCAAGAAGAGGGAGGGAGGGATGGTGAATGGGAGTGAAGTATGTGGAGATGAAATGGGTGGGAGAGAATTATGCCTTTGACTTTGGCTACCTCCCTTGTAAAGGGGAAAAATCCATTGGTATATGTATGTACTACCACTGAGATATCTTTCCATCAGTTTGTTTAAGATGTTTCCATGTGTGGATAGTTTATAGAAGTTCTTCTGGTGTAATCTGTATAACTATCCCAACCAAGAATTAGGTTTGCAATGTTGTAGTGTAGCTTTGTGGTGGTATCAAATGGGGATGTCATTAATGGGTAATTGGTGATATAATTTTTTTCTTCTTTTCATTTTTACTTATTCCAGGCTTTTCCCACACACCCTGCCATTTTCTATTTGACTACTGGGGGGTGGCCTCTTCTTATATATATATTGGAAATGCCTGGTCTTGTAGGTCTTGTAGGTAAGTTCTGTTGTCAACACCATTGTCTGTCTGAGGACACACCACTCCCACATCTCTGTCCAAGTATTGGAGCTGGTCTGCGATTGAGTTCAATGCAGCTCTCTTGAAGTTGGACTATGTGGGATTGGAGGCTAATTTGGGGTGTTTGCCATAAATTTGTCTAGCCTCCTCTTGAAAGCCTCCATGCTGACTCTGTTAGGTCCCTTATCTCTCTAGAGAGACAATTGAAGAGCCTGGGGCCAGCCCAGGTGATATTTTCTGCCTGGATTGTCTTCAGTCACTGGGAACAGTTGCTTATGGACCTTCTTTTGCAGGTCCTACCTAACCTGGGGTGGTGTTTCCCTTTGATACCACCTCCTTTTCTTTGTGATAGGTTTGATGCCGTGCCACCCTCCAGGACTTTCCAAACATAAATCACTATATAGTGTTCTCTGCATCACTGCAATGAATAGTTCTTGAGTATTTTTAGCCTCTCCCAGTTATTCAGGGAGTCTCCAACAAACCTCATTGTGAATACCCTCTTGACCTCTTAAGTTCTTGTTTCTCCTTGGCTTTGTGTTGAGACCATAGCTGGCATGCATACTCCAATTTTGACACTACTAGGGTCTTCCACAGAGGTAATAGGTGCTTGGGCTTCCTGGTCTTAAAGGTCTGGAAGATCCACCCACTCATTTTCTGAGCAGCACTAATGGTTTGGTATATGTTTGCTTTGAAGCCACAGTCATCACTTATCCACACCTTCAGGTCTCTCAGTGTTTCCTTAGTGTGTACTTCCTCTGTACCTACTGTGCACTGGTACTCTTTTATATTTTTGTTTGGCCTATATCTTATCAGTTCAGATTTCTTGTTGTTGAATCATGCAGGATATAGGTATGGCAGCTATCCTTTCAATTTTCATGGCTATGAGCATGGCAGTGTTCTGAGTATACACAATTCAATGTCACCACTTACATCACTGTTGTATTAGTAGCTAATCATAATAGCAGATATGGCATTATATCTATTATGCTGTATTTACTATTATGATTGGCTATTAACCTAATCTACATAACCAAACCTAACCTAGCAAACCAAACCTAACTAAATCTAATCTACCATACAGCTTACAATAATGTTCTTGTTCATAGGTTTGAACTACATTTTGCAAATCTTCAAATGAAATAAATTAAGAATTAACCTCTTCATTCCGGGCCAAAATCTCGTGGGCAGCATCATCTGCCAGACGTACAATGTGTCGTAATAATATTCGCATCATAAAATATAGTCACCGCTTATATCAATCGTTCTCTCTTTCACCCGTGAATTTTTATAACCATAGAAAATGTGATGAAGACAGTTTAGAGAGTATGTCATTATGCAGGGGCAACTACAATAAATATAATCAAGACGCCGATATGGCAGCCCCGCATATCCACTTGCTCCTCATGCCGCCTACGTATGCGGCACCGTATGGAAGTGGTTAACTTCAAAGTTCACCTGGAGTGGCTCATCAACTTCAGCCATTTTTAATTTCTAACTTGCGGTGGGCAGAACTGTGGAAGTGGAACTTGGTTTGATCATGTGCAGAGGTGTGCCATACTCCTAGGCAGGAAAATTTGAAGTATGGCTGCTGTACATCTAACCTGTTCATTATCAAATACCATGTTGTTATCACTTGACCACTTGTATACCTCCAGATATTTTCATAGTTTTTCGCAGTCTTCTCAGGTTATGATTTCTCAAGTCATGTGGGATGGGAAGGAGATAAGAAAGTCTAGACAACAATGCAGTGCCAAAGCACCATCTGCCATTCAATAAGAGCTGTCAATCATGAATCCTGTGAGGTTGATGGCCCATCAGCTGCTTGAGCTGCCATCTTTGTTTTGATTGAAACAGAGGTTGAAGAAATTAAAGTATGATAAACTCATCTACTCTAAACTAACCTAACCATGCATTTAGGAGAGAGAGAGAGAGAAAAGGAAGACAAACAAGTGGAGTTAGTCATGAAAGGCTGACTTAGTCAAATAGATGGGCTTATATTTTTTTAGAAGTGCACACCTACCCAGAATAGCATTAGAAAATTTAATATTACATACATACATATACCAAAGACTTTTTCCCCCTTACAATGGAGGTAGCCAAAAAGAAAAAGACATAAAAACCATTCCCACCCATTCCATCCCTAATACACTCCACTCCTCCACCCTCTACCCTCCCTCTTATCCTGGCACACTCCAACTACCTTTCCCTCCCTATCCTCCTTCACATTTAGCAACTCCCTAAAACACTCTTCCCACCTTCCTCTCACTGCCTTCTCTTCCATTATCATCTCTCCATCTGCACCTCTTACCTTTTCTTTTCTACTTGATTCACCTCTTCTTCCTCTTTTAATTTCTTTCCAAAATATCTTTTTATTACTTTCAAAATTTTCTGTCATACTCTTACTCCATTTCACATCTGCTCTCCTCTTTGCTTCCTTTATCTTATACTTGACCTCCCTTCTCTTTATTTTGTACCTCTCATAATACGATTCCCTCATCCTAATTTGTAGCCAATCTATGAAAGCCTGTTTCTTCTCTTCCACACCCTTCTTTGCTTCCTCATCTCAACATTCACTACCCTTCTTTCTATTTCCTCCCACCCTCCTTGTTCCACATACCATCTTTGCACACCTTATGACTCCCTCCTTCAACCATCCCCATTCCTCCTCCACCCCTAGTTCTAATCTATCCTTCACTCCCTCCCACTCCTCTCTCAGCTTCTTCTTATACTCCTCCTTTTCTTTCTCATTTATGCAGTTCACTCTAAATACCTTCCTACCTTCTGCCCTTTTCCTCTTTCTCCACCTATTCTTCACTCTCAATTTACCTTCCACCAGAAAATGATCTGATATTCCCCCACTCTCTCCCCTGAGAACATATACATCCTTAACTCTTCCTATTATACTCCTGGTCACCACTATATAGTCCATTAATGCTCTATCTGCCACATTCCACCCACCACCCTCTCCCATGTGTACTTATGCTTGACTTTCTTCCGAGCCACTGTATTTGCTATCATCAACTCTCTTTTGAGACCCATCTCCACCAACAATTCTCCACTACGATCTTTACTTGGAACTCCATACTTCATGATCACTCTGTCTATTGGTTCGTTTCCTACCCTAGCATTAAGGTCTCCCAATATAACTACATTGACATTTCTCCCTAATCCCTCTATGCACTCATTTAAATCTATCCAAAAAGCCTCCCTTTCCTCTACACTCTTCTCACTACCAGGCCCATACGCAATTACAAAAACCCACATCTCCTTTCCCAGCTTCACCTTCACCAACATCAACCTTGAAGAAACTTCCTTCCACTTCACTACACACTTACCTATCTCTTCACTTACTAGTATAGCCACCCCTTCTCTCCCTTGTCCTCTCTTCACTCCTGAGAACCTCCCAACTACACTTGCCCCTCCCTTTCAATTTAGTTTCACTCAAAGCCAACACATCCATCTTTCTTCTCACAAACATACTGCCAACCTCATACCTTTTACTCTCATCTGTACCACATCCACGCACATCAAAAGACCCAAACCTTAAGGTACTGGTTGGAAAACTCTTAGACCCTCTTATGCCTTTACTTTTTTTTTAAGGATTGTCCCCTTTGGGATTACAGATACCAGGATTCCTAGTCCTAACCTCAGTCTTGTTTTTTGTCACCTTTTACGACTCAAGTAATCCCCCACCACAGGGTAGGCGAAAAAAGGAAATGAATATTCAGAGAAATGGTACAGGACAGTAACAAGGGGTTGGGGGACAGCATAACGGAGGGACAGTCGTAATATAATAAAAGTGTCATCATTTCTCTATGAACAGTCTTCCTTTATCACAGACAAAAATGATGTGTGGCTTTGGTCCATAGGGGCACCCCATATAGACCCTGAAGTATCAACAATAACATGCAGCCAAATAACAAAACAAATAAACAAATGATATAAATGAGTCATTACAGCATCTTGTTTAACCACTTCCATACGGTGACGGCTATGTAGGCATCATGAGGAGCAAGTGGGTACGCGATGATGCTGACGTCGGCGTCTTGATTATATCAATTGTAGTCGTACTTGCATGACCCTCATTCTCTCTAAACTGGCTTCATCATATTTTCTATGGTTATAAAAATTCACGGGTGAAAGAGAATGAGCGATTGAGCAGTGACTTTATTTCTTATAATGCGATTATTATGACGCAACATCACACACCTGGCAGCTAATGCTGCCAGACATGCAATGTGCCCCGGAGTGAAGAGGTTAAGTGCTTATCTAAATGATTCTTAAAGCTTGGAATTGAACTATATTGCACTGCCTCTACAGGAAGTTTATTCCATTCATTAACTACATAGTTGGCAAAGTTGTTTCTACCCACTTCCAAATTAAATCTATTCCCTGACAGTTTGAGACCATTGTTTCTTGTCGGATTATCATTCAGTGTGAAAATTTTGTCACTTTTGATGTCAAGTTCCTTTAGAATCTTAAAGACCTGTATCAAGTCACCTCTAAGTCTGCGCTTTTTTAGGGAAAATAGATTCATATGTTTTAGTCAATTTTTGTATGATTTATTTTTTATATTTGGAATCAGTTTTGTGGCTTGCCGTTGTACTTTTTCCAATCTGTCAATGTCTTTAATGAGATTCGGTGACCATACGGAAACAGCATATTCCAAATGTGGACGAACTAATGATTTATAGCTTGTTAATGATGATGAACTTTTGAAGGCAAAAGATTGTGCAATCAGTCCTAGAATCTTATTGGCTTTCTCAGAGGCTGAAATACACTCAGTTGATTTGAGATCATTACTGATAATTATGCTGAGATACTTTTCACTATCCACTTTTGTTAATGAATTTCCAAATAACTTGTAATCGTACTTACTGTTATTTTTACCTATGTGCATTACTTTGCATTTGTGTTAAATTTCATTAACCACTTTTCAGACCATTGCTGTAATCTATCTAAATCTTCTTGAATATCTAACTGGTTGAAGTGATCATTTGCCATTCTGCACAGTTCTGTAACATCAGCAAATTTGGAAACAATATATTTTAGTCTGTGGTCTATATAATTTATATATACTATGAATAGAAGTGGCCCAAAAACAGAACCTTGAGGAACTCCACTCATAACATTTTTCCATCTAGAATTTTTTTCCATTTAAAACAACTCTCTGTTTTCAATCATTCAACCAATTACTAGTCCAACTTAATAGGCTACCACTTATTCTGTGTGAAGATAATTTAGTAAGTAGTCTTTTGTGGGGGACGGTATCAAAAGCTTTTGCAAAGTCTAGATATATCAAATCTATACTGATTCTTTTGTCATAATTCGAGATGACTGTGTTGTAAAATTTGAGTAAGTTAGTCATGCCAGAACATTACCATCTGAAACCATGCTGGCAAAGTAGCATGCAGTTGATACTTTAGGGTCTATATTGGGTGCCCCTATGGACCAGAGCCACACATCATTTTGTCTGTGATAGAGGAGGACTCTGCTCACAGAGAAATGATGAAACTTTTATTATACTGCTACTGTCCCTCCGTTATGCTGTCCCCCAACCCCTTGTTGCTGTCCTGTACCATTTCTCTGAATTTCTTTTCTTTGTTTTGCCTACCCTGTGGTGGGGGAAAAAGAATGCTGCCACCAAGTATTTCCACTTGGATCGTAATAGGCGAGAAAAATGGGACAGGGATTGGAACCAGGTATTCTTCTCCCTGTAGCCCCACAGGGAACATTCCTAAAAAAAGTAAAGGCATAAGAGGGTCTAGGAGTTTTCCAACCAGTACCCTAGGGTTTGGGTCTTTTAATGTGCAAAGATACGGTACAGATGAGAGTAAGAAAGATGGATGTGTTGGCTTTGAGTGAAACTAAGTTGAGAGAGAAGGGTGAGTGTGAGTTTGGGAGTGTAAGTGGGAGGTTCTCAGGAGTGAAGAGATGGCGAGGGAGAGAAGGAGTGGCTATGCTAGTAAGTGAAAAGATAGTTAAATGTGTAGTGGAGTGGAAGGAGGTTTCTTCAAGGATAATGTGGATGAAGGTGAAACTGGGAAAGGAGATGTGGGTTTTTGTATGTGCATATGGGCCTGGTAGTGAGAAGAGTGTAGAGGAAAGGGAGGCTTTTTGGATAGATTTAAATGAGTGCATAGAGGGATTAGATAGGAATGTCAATATAGTAGTTTCGGGAGACCTTAATGCTAGGGTAGGAAATGAACCAATTGATGGAGTGGTTGGGAAATGTGGAGTTCCAGGATAGAATCATAGTGGAAAGTTGATGATGGAGATGTGTCTAGAGAGTTGATCATAGCAAATACAATGTTTCAGAAGAAAGTCAAGCATAAGTACACATGGGAGAGGGTGGTGGATGGAAGGGTGGTAGATAGAGCATTAATGGACTATGTAATGGTAGATAGGAGTATAATAGGAAGACTTAAGGATATACATGTTCTAAGGGGAGAGAGTGGGGGAATATCAGATAATTTTTTGGTGGAAGGTAAATTGAGAATGGAGGATAGATGGAGAAAGAGAAAAAGGACAAAAGGTAGGGAGGTGCTTAGAGTGAACTCCTTAAATGAAAAGGAAAAGGAGGAGTACAAGAAGAAGCTGAGAGAGGAGTGGGAGGGAGTGAAGGATAGACTAGTATTAGGAGTGTGGGAGGAATGGGAATGGTTGAAGGAGGAAGTCATAAGGTGTGCAAAGATGGTGTGTGGAACAAGAAAGATGGGAGGAAATAGTAAGAAGGGTAGTGAATGGTGGGATGAGGAAACAAATAAGGTTGTAGAAGAGAAGAAGCGATCTTTCACAGATTGGTTACAAAATAGGACAATGGAGTCACATGAGAGGTACAAAGAAAAGAGAAGAGAAGTAAACCACAAGATAAAGGAGACAAAGAGGAGAGCAGATGTGAAATGGAGTCAGAGTATGACAGAAAATTTTGAAAGTAATAAAAAGATGTTTTGGAGACAAATTAAGAGAGGAAGAGGAGGCGAATCAAGTAGAGAAGAAAAGGTAAAAGGTGCAGATGGAGAGATGATAATGGAAGAAGGCAGTAAGGGGAAGATGGGCAGAGTATTTTAGGGAGTTGCTAAATGTGAAGGAGGTTAGGGAGGGAAAGATAGTTGTAGTGGGAAGATGGGCAGAGTATTTTAGGGAGTTGCTAAATGTGAAGGAGGATAGGGAGGGAAAGATAGTTGCAGTGGGAAGTGCCAAGAAAATGACCGTGATGAGTGAGGAAAATGGAGGAGAAATAAGGAAGGATGAAGTGAAGGCAGTTGTTAAGATGATGTGAGCAGGTAAGGCACCTGGTCTGGATGGATGCCATGCAGAATGTCTAAAAAAAGGAGGTACAGTGATGGTGGACTGGCTGGTGAGGTTATTTAATGTTTGTTGGAGAGAGAGCAGAGCGCTGGAGGACTGGAGCAGTGCCTGTATAGTTCCACTTTACAAAGGAAACGGGGACAAGTGTGAGTGTAGTAGTTTCAGAGGAATTATCTTTTTAAGTGTAGTTGGAAAGGCTTATGGGAGGATCTTGATTGAGAGGATTAGGAGAGGAACAGAGGGAGTAATTGGCGAGGTACAGTGTGGATCTAGGACAGGAAGAGGTTGTGTAGATCAGATTTTTGTGCTAAGACAGATATGTGAGAAAGCTAAAGGAAAAGGTAAGGATGTTTTTTGGGCTTTTATGGATCTGGAAAAGGCTTATGACAAGGTAGACAGGAAGGCACTGTGGGAGGTTTTGCAGATATATGGGATAGGAGGAAAACTTCTATGAGCTGTCAAGAGTTTTTACTAGAGTAGTGGAACGTGTGTCAGGATTAGAAATGGAGAGAGTGAGTGGCTCAAGGTAAAGGTGGGACTTCATCAGGGTTGTGTTATGTCACCCTGGCTGTTCAACTTATACATGGATGGGGTGGTGCAAGAGGTAAATACAAGGGTGGTGGGTCAGGGATTGGAGATATTAAGAGGAAAATGGAGAAAAGTGGGAGGTGAACCAGCTGTTGTTTGCGGACGACACTGCACTTGTAGCAGGATCAGAGGAGGGATTGAGGATGTTGGTGACAGAGTTTGGGAGAGTGTGTGAAAGAAGAAAGCTGAAGATATATGTGGGTAAAAGTAAGGTGATGAGATGTACAAGGGCTGAAAGTGGCAGCAGACTGGAAGTGAGCATTAAGGGAGAGCGACTGGAGGAAAAGGACAGTTTTAGATACTTGGGTGCGAATGTGGCAGGAAAGGGTGGAGTGGAGGTGGAGGTAGAATGTAGATTGAGAAAAGCACGTAAATGGCTTGGTGGATTAAAAAGTGTAATGGGGAATAGACATTTGGGAATGGAGGCTAAGAGGAGATTATATAAAGTGATTGTGCCAACAGCACTGTATGGGGCAGAAACATGGAACATAAGAGAGGAAGAGAGATGGAGTTTGAATGTGTTTGAGATGAGGTGTCTGAGAAGTATAATGGGGGTTACTAGGCTGGATAGAGTGAGAAATGAGGTGAGGAGGAGAATAGGGGTGGAAAGGGAGTTGGGAGATAGGGTGGATGAAAGTGTATTGGGATGGTTTGGACACATGGAAAAAATGAGTGAAGAAAGACTAGTAAAAGAGGTATGGAGGGCAGATGTGGAGGGAGTGAACATGAAGGGGCAACCTAGGATGAGATGGATGGATGGGTTGAAAGGGGCTTTGGGGAAAAGGGGAATGTCTGTTGAGGAAGGATGGGAGAGGGCAGAAGATAGGGTTGAATGGAGAATGGTTGTATATGGATGATGTTGTGATGCATGTGGTGGAATGGGTGGGGGGATGGGGGGTGAGGTAGTATGTGTGAGAAAAATTTGATGCAGCACGAAGGGATTTCTCCCCGTCTTCTCCTTTTTTACATGAGGGAACGGAGAGGGGGGTCTCCAATTTAATGAAGTGGCCTTGCTGTGGATGTGCTGTGTCTTGCAACACTGCCTCTGACCCAGGGCAGTGGACAAGATGCAGGGATGACTCGTCATCCAGGAGGTGCCAAGATAAGAGGGAGGGTAGAAGGTAGAGGGAAGTTGAGTGTATTAGGGATGGAATGGGTGGGAATGGTTTTTATGTCTTTTTCTTTTTGCCTACCTCCCTTGTAAGGGGGAAAAAGCCTTTGGTATATATATGTACTTTCTAAATGATGTTCGATAGCATCTCTGATGATAGTTTCCAATATTTTTCCTACGATTGAAGTCAAATTGATAGGCCTGTAGTATTTTTTTTCTTTTCTTTTTGTCACCTTTTTTGAATATGGAAATAATGTTAACTAGCTTACATTTTCTTGGGACATCTCTGGATATGATGGATTTCTTGAAAATAATTTCTAATGGAACAACAAGCTTATTTTTCATTTCCTTTATGAGTCTTGAATACCAACTGTCAGGCCCTGGTGTTTTATTAACTTTGAGTTTTTCTATACACCTTTTAATTTTTTCTTTTGTTATATTTACCGTAGTCAGTAGGTTCACCCTAGGCTTTTCACAGGTTTCAGTTTGGAGTTCACTTTGAGATGTTTCATTTACAAATACTGAGCTAAAATAATTGTTTAAAATATTACACATTCCTTCATTTGAATATTCAAGTTGACCATCAGCAGGTAATAGTGGACCAATGTGATTCCTAACAACTGTTTTATCTCTAATGTAACTATAGAATTCTTTGGGATTCTCTTTGGATTTATCAGTGATATTCATTTCATATTGTCATTTTCATTTTTTTATTGTCTTTTTTAAATCTCTGTATTAATACATAACTTTGATAGTCATTAGATGCACCCGAGCACTTGTATTTCTTATAAGCCTGTCTCCTTTTAGCAATACTTTTTTCAGTTTTTTTGTCAAACCATTTTGGGCAAGCCTGATTTGGGGGACGTCTGTCCTTAAATGGAATGTATGAATCATCTTAGTAAGTGTATTTTTAAATACTTCCACATCTGGTCTACAGGTCTTTCACTTAATTTTGCCTCCCAATCTGTAAGCTTAAGCTCCTGACGTAGTCTTATGTACTGAGCTTTACTGAAATTGGGTATTTTAGAAACAAGTATCTACTCTAATTTTTTTTAGTAATTTGAATCTAAGTTGTGATCACTATTTGCAATAGTTTCACTGACTTCTACATTGGTTATCATACTTTTGTGGCTAGTGATTAATAGATCAAGTAAATTTTCATGTCTTGTGGGCTCTTTTACATGCTGAACTAAGTTAAGTAATTGTCATTGAGGAAATCTATCAAGCGACTACTTATATGGCCATGTTGTAGGGTCATCCAATCAAAGTCAGTAAAACTGAAATCACCCATTACCAATAAGTCCCAGTTGCAGAAACTAGACAGTTTTTGAAACAACAGTTTGTCGTCTACTAATGATAATGTCTTTGGCCTATATATTACACCTACATTAAGTTTTTGTCCATTTGTTTGGGTTAATTCTAGCCACAAACTATCATATGCATCCTGTTTCACTTTCTCTAAAACACAAGCATGGACTGTGCTTTTAATGTACAACAGAACACCCCCACCTTTCTTTTGGTTTCTGTCTTGATGAAAGTGTTTAAATCCCACAATATTAAATTCAGCTTCAAACTATTCACCATTTAACCATGTCTTGGTTATTCCTATCATATCGAGATTTTTGCTTTTGACATACACCTGTTTTTCTTGGAATTTGTTCCTAATACTACAAGCATTAAAGTACTGTACATGGTTTTATGAAATTCTTGATTATTTCTTTTTGACACATTTTGAGTTTCAATATCATGCCGTACATTATAATTTTGTTTTTTATTGACACCTTGCTCTATATTGATATTCAGTCCTTCATTGACATTCAATGGCTCATTAACATTTCCCCCCATCACACATATATGGTAGCTCAAGGTCATCCGATCTCTTATGTACACTTTGCTCCCCCCATGTTATTCATTGACATTCTGTCCAACATCCCTTCCTAAAATTATATTTTGTCCTCCAGTGACATTATATCCTACCATGATATTTTGTCCTCCACTATCATTACATCCCATCATGATATTTTGTCCTCCACTATCATTATATCCCATTGTGATCTTTTGTCTTCCACTGCCATTACATCCCATTGTGATATTTTGTCCTTTGACTTCATTACATCCTAATGTAATATTTTGTCCTCTACCAATATTATATCCTAAAATTATATTTTGTCCTACACTGGCATACTGTTCTACATTATTGCTATACTCTACTCTATTTTCCCCAGTACACTATATTTCCCCTTCCCTTTGAGTTTATACCCCAAAAATGGAACTAGCTCATTACAAATTCACACAATGAGCTTTGTAAGAACATCTTTGCCTCTGTGGGTAAGATGGATCCCATCAGAAGCGTAAAGGTCATGGTGCCTGGAAAAGAGATACCAAGGATCAAGAAAGTGGTCCCAGTTGCGTGCACAAGCATGATATCCTCTCATTGATCCCTACGGCTCTACTGTTCCAACACGAGCCTGCATAGATCCTCGGGAGGATCCCACAGACTATGTGAAAGCTCCTACATTCCTTCATCTCCTGAAGGAGGACCTTGTAATTCCGAACAAGTTCCTCTGATCTCACCCTACCCACATCATTACTTTCCGCATGAACAATCATAACCGTGTTTGTCTGTCTTTGCTCCCTGATGGTCTGGGTACAATTGGTGATCCCACAGCCCGGTTGACATACAAGCTTGCAACGTCGTTTAGACTTCCGCTGCAGGATGTCATCATAGCCTTGCACCATGGAGTCCCTACAACATCAAGAAATCCTGATTTTCAGCCACCTCATCCTCCAGCACAGCAAAGCGATTGGCTAGAGCTAGCATTTGCTCCCCAGGGCACCCGCTTACTGAACGTGGACTCGACAAACGGGACCCCCACATGCTCACGGCAGTGGCAGAAGGAGAAGTGGAATACTCTTTGGGTTGTGGGGAGGATTCACTCTTCTCACAGAGCGCACTCCTGAAAAGACGAAT
>NC_134777.1:77608634-77638634 GCF_046742065.1 Oratosquilla oratoria
CTCCTGGTCCAGTCCTCCTAAGCCATGACAACAATCTAGCCCCTAATCGCTCGCAATTCGCCCGGTGGCAATAGCCCTCTTTTATAAAATTAAATTGGTCTTCAACTATCCTAATAAAAAAATTCATAAAGTAGTAAACATACATCATAAACCCATATCAGATAACAACCCTGGAGTATATAAACTACCTTGTAAAGATTGCAATGAGGTTTACTTGGGTCAAACTGGTAGGGATCTCAATACCAGAGTAAAAGAGCACAAAAACTCTGTTAGGTATGCACAAAACAACTCCGCGGTCTTCCTCCATACACCAACAAAGGATCACCGCATAGATTGGAACAAACCAGAAATAATTTATAAATCCAATTGTAGCTTTAGGAGATAGTCGAATCTTTCCTCATCAAACACTTGCCAAATTTCAACACATCAAAAGGGCAATGGTCACCTGATTGTAAAACAACTTATGCTGTGAATAAATTGTTACCATTCCCGAGTCCGCCCCACCTTGGACATGTCACTTGAGTCACCTCCCCTTGTTCCCACTTTGTACCTCTCTCAATGTATATATTCTTGTACATCTTACCTTGTACCTATCAGCTGAAGAGGACCACAGTAGTGGTCGAAATATACAGTTCGTCTGTTTTTTTGTTTTTGTTTTTTTGCTTTGTTTCTCCGACAGTGGGTTATTTAAAACACACACACACACACACACACACACACTCCACCGAACGGACGGCGTAGAGGACGTTCTGAAGAAAAATAGAAATTTTCGTGGATCCCAAAGCAAAGGAAGTACCTATTGTATTTACAGGGTGGGGGGGAAATTGCTCGTGGTGTAGTGGGAAAGTGAGGAAAAAGAAGAAGGGGAGGGATTACTGAGGGAAATGTAAGGAAATGAGGAAGAAGAGGACTTGACCCAGGCAGGCAGACGCCATGTAAACAAAAGAGGTCCCGACCAATTTAGTGACGACGAAATGTCTAACAAAAATGTAAAGATTAGAAACATAGATAAGAACAATTCAATGGAAGGTGAGGATAATAATTTCCAAGGATTTAATGAGGGGGAGGCTGATACCAACCTCCCCCGACTAGCAAAACTGGAGGAAAGGCTTGAACAAATGACTGAGCATTGGGAGATTAGGTTCGGTAAAATGTCAAAAATTGCAGAAAAGGTTGAAAGATTGGAAGAACTAGAGAAGGCGAACAAAAACTTACCTGATGAAAAAGAAGAACTAAAAAGACAGTTAAGAGAAGTAAAAGAGGAGAATAAAGAATTAAAAAGGAACAATAAAGGCAACAAAGAAACAATAGCAAAAGAGGCAGAGGGGTGGAGGAAGATACAGGAAAATAGTAAAGTTGCATTTACTGATATAATTAAACAGCAAATGAAAGAACAAACTGAAGACTCAGTTATCAAAGTGATGAGACAGAAGGAGAATATTGTAAGAGACTTAGCAGACAAAAGGAAATGTATAATTATATTAGGAATGGAAGAGAAACATAACCCAGATAGAACCACAAGAATCAAAGAGGAAAATGAAAAAGTAAGCAGTTAACTACAATTAGTTCAGGAAGATGAACCAGAAATAATTAAACAAATCGAAGAGAAGTTTAGACTCGGAAAGTATAGTACAGATAAGACCAGACCAATTAAGATTAAATTCAGGTCACAAACGACGGCAGAGAATATCTTATCCAAAACAGGGAAACTAGCAACAAGTGAACAATATAAAAAGGTATGGATAAAAAGAGAAATGAATAAAGAGGAAAGAGAGGAAGAAAAACAGAAAAGACTTGAAGCTAAGGAAAAAAACGAGAACAGAACAGAGTCAGAAAAAGAGAGATTCTACTGGAGAGTAGTGAATAAGAAACTAAAGAAAGTCGACATACAAGAGAAAAACAAAAGGGAAACAGAGAACACAATGGAAGTGGCAGAAAACTAAGGGTGTCTTACACAAATATAGATGGATTAATAACAGGATTGAATGAGCTGAATGATTATTTGAAGGAAAAAGAACCGGACATAATGGGAATTGTAGAAACAAAATTAAAAGGTCCACTACCACCCAACAGTGTAGGACATGATGCATATAATTTTTGGATTAGAAACAGAGAGACAAAGCAAGGGGGTGGAGTTATGTTCCTGACTAAGAAGGATATAAACGTGAGGTGTGTCACATATAGAAAGAATACAGTAGAGATGATTATGATCGAAGTGGAAGACAGAGATAAGAAGAGCAGAAAGTTTGTGATAAATTATGTGCCTCCGAAAACAGCCTCGTGGGAAGAGAGTGAACATAAAAGTATGTTAGAGGACACGAAGATAACATTAAATAAGATAATGGAAGAATAGTTATGATGGGCGACTTTAATTGCAAAGAAATCTGCTGGGAAGAGATGACAGTAAAGGGTGGAGACGGCTCATGGGAAAACGCTCTACTTGAGATGATTACTGACCACACAATGACACAGTGGATACAGGAGAACACTAGGTATAGAAATGAGGAAGAACCATCGAGACTAGACCTAATGATTACATCTGAACCTAGAATAGTGGAAAAGATTGAATATAAAACACCAATAACTAAAAGTGACCACATATTGAATGAACTGGAACTAAATGAAGAAAAATACATGAAAAGAAATGAACAATACAGAAAAGGAAGAATGATGTATGAACAAACAAACTTTGATAAAATAAAAGAATTCTTTCAAAAAGAAAATTGGGAAGAATTATACAAAGAAGAAACAACATTGGAAGAGAAATGGAATATTTTGACAAAATTTTACAAAAAAAGGAGTGGAAAAGTATGTCCCAAGACAAAAACAAGAAAAAGAATATGTAAAATGCTGGTACAATAAAAGTTGTAGGGAGTTGAAAGACAAAAGAGAAAAAGATTGGACCAGATATAAAAAAGATAGAAGGCCTGAAAATGGAAAATATATACTTGTTATAGAAATGAATATGTACAAACGTGCAGAGAGGAAAACAGAAAATATGAAAAAGATGTCATAGAAAAGTGTAAAGATCAACCAAAACTATTCTACAGATTTGTAAATAACAAATTGAAAAACAAACAAGACTTGGAGAAATTAAGACAAGGTGGAGTTGAATACACAGAGGAAATTGAAATGGCGGAAATTATGAACAAACATTTTAAATCAGTGTTTACAGGGGAGAACATACAACCTGAAGAGATCGAATGGAAAGAGAAAGTCCCTCCCATGAAAGAAATAGAAGTAACAAAGAACGAAATATTGAAACACTTGAGTAATCTTGATGTCAGAAAATCGCATGGATCAGATGAAATAGCAAACTGGATTTTGAAAGAATGCAGGAATGAACTGGCAGACAAAATACATAACATAATAAACAGTTCCTTGAAAGAAGGTAAAGTTCCAGAAGATTGGAAAAAAGCAAATATAGTACCCATATATAAAGGAGGAAATAAAGAAGACCCTAACAACTATAGACCAGTCTCTCTAACAAGTACAATAGCAAAAATTTGTGAAAGAATTGTCAAAAATAGATGGGTAAAATATTTAGAAAAAAAAAAAAAAGTGTTAAATCCAAGACAATTTGGATTCAGACAAGGACGATCATGCGTCACCAATTTAATATGTTTCTATTCAAGGCTAATAGATATAATACAAGAAAGAGATGGATGGGCTGATTGTGCATTTCTAGACCTAAAAAAAGCTTTTGACAAAGTACCACATAAGAAGTTGCTTAAGAAATTAGAAACTGAAGGAGGAATACAGGGCAAACTGCTAAATTGGATGGACGACTTTTTGCAAGAAAGAAAAATGAGAGTAGTGATAAGAGACCAACACTCAAAATGGGATGAAGTAATAAGCGGTGTTCCACAAGGAACAGTTCTGGCCCCAATAATGTTTGCTATATATATTAATGATATGGATGAAGGAATTGAAAGCTATATGAGCTTCTTTTCAGATGATGCAAAACTATTGGAAAAAGTGAACACGGAAGAAGATTGTGAATCACTACAGAGAGATCTAAATAAAGTACAGGAATGGAGTAGGAAGTGGGAGATGGAGTTCAATACAAAAAAGTGTAGTATAATGGAATTTGGAAAAAGTAAAAACAGAATAACAGGATCATATAAATTGGGAGAAGAAGGAATAAAAAAAAAAAATAGAAAATGAGAAGGACCTGGGAGTCATTGTTATGAATAATATGTCACCTGAGAAACATATAAATAAGATTTTTGGAGAAACCTATAATTTGATAAGAACAATCAAAGTTGCATTTACATACCTGGATGAAGAAATGGTGAAGAAAATTCTAATCACCCTGATAAGACCAAGATTGGAATATGCAGCAACGATATGGTCACCAAGTACAAAAAAGTGTATAAAAAAAACTTGAAAGAATACAAAGAGCAATTACAAAATTGGCACCAACACTCTCAAAACTATCATATGAAGAGAGACTAGAAAAACTTGAACTACAGACACTAGAGCAAAGAAGAGAGAGAGAGGAGATTTGATAGCTATTTACAGAATCATGAAAGGCATAGAAATTACTGACAGAGAGAATCTGATAAAATGGGATGACAGAAATACTAGAGGACACGGAAAAAAAAAAAAGACAGCTATAGAAGAGATTTGAAAAAGAACAGCTTTCCTCACAGAGTAATAGACAGTTGGAACAAGTTAGATGAGAAAGTGGTGTGTGCAAAAACAATACATGAATTTAAAAATAGTTTAGATAAAATGAGATATGAAGACGGTACCCCACGAGCATAGCTCCCCTTCCCGTAAAATACAACTAGGTAAATACAACTAGGTAAATACACACACACACACACACACACACGTGTGTGTGTGTGTGTGTGTATTTACCTAGTTGTATTTTACGGGAAGGGGAGCTATGCTCGTGGGGTACCGTCTTCATATCACATTTTATCTAAACTATTTTTAAATTCATGTATTGTTTTTGCACACGCCACTTTCTCATCTAACTTGTTCCAACTGTCTATTACTCTGTGAGGAAAGCTGTTCTTTTTCAAATCTCTTCTATAGCTGTCTTTTTTTATTTTCTTTCCGTGTCCTCTTGTATTTCTGTCATCCCATTTTATCAGATTCTCTCTATCAGTAATTTCTATGCCTTTCATGATTCTGTAAATAGCTATCAAATCTCCTCTCTCTCTTCTTTGCTCTAGTGTCTGTGGCTCAAGTTTTTCTAGTCTCTCTTCATATGATAGTTTTGAGAGTGTTGGTGCCAATTTTGTAATTGCTCTTTGTATTCTTTCAAGTTTTTTTTATACATTTTTTTGTACTTGGTGACCATATCGTTGCTGCATATTCCAATCTTGGTCTTATCAGGGTGATTAGGATTTTCTTCACCATTTCTTCATCCAGGTATGTAAATGCAACTTTGATTGTTCTTATCAAATTATAGGTTTCTCCAAAAATCTTATTTATATGTTTCTCAGGTGACATATTATTCATAACAATGACTCCCAGGTCCTTCTCATTTTCTATTTTTTTTTTTTATTATTCCTTCTTCTCCCAATTTATATGATCCTGTTATTCTGTTTTTACTTTTTCCAAATTCCATTATACTACACTTCTTTGTATTGAACTCCATCTCCCACTTCCTACTCCATTCCTGTACTTTATTTAGATCTCTCTGTAGTGATTCACAATCTTCTTCCGTGTTCACTTTTTCCAATAGTTTTGCATCATCTGAAAAGAAGCTCATATAGCTTTCAATTCCTTCATCCATATCATTAATATATATAGCAAACATTATTGGGGCCAGAACTGTTCCTTGTGGAACACCGCTTATTACTTCATCCCATTTTGAGTGTTGGTCTCTTATCACTACTCTCATTTTTCTTTCTTGCAAAAAGTCGTCCATCCAATTTAGCAGTTTGCCCTGTATTCCTCCTTCAGTTTCTAATTTCTTAAGCAACTTCTTATGTGGTACTTTGTCAAAAGCTTTTTTTAGGTCTAGAAATGCACAATCAGCCCATCCATCTCTTTCTTGTATTATATCTATTAGCCTTGAATAGAAACATATTAAATTGGTGACGCATGATCGTCCTTGTCTGAATCCAAATTGTCTTGGATTTAACACTTTTTTTTTTTCTAAATATTTTACCCATCTATTTTTGACAATTCTTTCACAAATTTTTGCTATTGTACTTGTTAGAGAGACTGGCCTATAGTTGTTAGGTTCTTCTTTATTTCCCCCTTTATATATAGGTACTATATTTGCTTTTTTCCAATCTTCTGGAACTTTACCTTCTTTCAAGGAACTGTTTATCATGCTATGTATTATGTCTGCCAGTTCATTCCTGCATTCTTTCAAAATCCAGTTTGCTATTTCATCTGGTCCATGCGATTTTCTGACATCAAGATTACTCAAGTGTTTCAATATTTCATTCTTTGTTACTTCTATTTCTTTCATAGGGGGGACTTTCTCTTTCCATTCAATCTCTTCAGGTTGTATGTTCTCCCTTGTAAACACAGATTTAAAATGTTTGTTCATAATTTCTGCCATTTCAATTTCCTCTGTGTATTCAACTCCTCCTTGTCTTAATTTCTTCAAATCTTGTTTGTTTTTCAGTTTGCTGTTTACAAATCTGTAGAATAGTTTTGGTTGATCTTTACATTTTTCTATGACATCTTTTTCATATTTTCTGTTTTCCTCTCTGCACGCTTGTACATATTCATTTCTATAACAAGTATATATTTTCCATTTTTCAGGTCATTTGTTTTTCTTCCATTTGGCCCAATCTTTGTCTCTTTTGTCTTTTATCTCCCTATAACTTTTATTGTACCAGCTCTTTACATATTCTTTTTCTTGTTTTTGTCGTGGGACATACTTTTCTACTCCTTTTTTATAGATTTTTGTCAAAATATTCCATTTCTCTTCTACTGTTGTATCTTCTTTGTGTATTCTTTCCCAGTTATCATTTTGGAAGAATTCTCATATTTTATCAAAATTTGCTTTTACATACATCAATCTTCCTTTTCTCTATTGTTCATTTCTTTTCGTGTATTTTTTCTCATTTAGTTCTAGTTCTATCAATATGTGGTCATTTTTGCTTATTGGTGCCTGGTATTCTATCTTTTCCACTATTTCAGGTTCTGATGTGATTATTAGGTCTAGTCTCGATGGTTCTTCTTCATTTCTATACCTAGTGTTCTCCTGGATCCATTGTGTCATTGTGTGGTCAGTAATTATCTCAAGTAGAACACTTCCCCATGAGTCTTCTCCACCCTTTACTGTCATCTCTTCCCAGCATATTTCTTTGCAATTATAGTCACCCATCATAACTATTCTTCCTCCATCTTCCATGATCTTGTTTAGTGTTATTCTTGTGTCCTCTAACATGCTTTTATGTTCATTCTCTTCCCACAAGGCTGTTTTTGGGGGCACGTAGTTTATTACAAACTTTCTGCTCTTCTTATCTCTATCTTCTACTTCTATCATAATCATCTCTACTCTATTCTTCCCATATATGACACTCTTCACGCTTATATCCTTCTTAGTCAGGAACATAACTCCACCCCCTTGTTTTATCTCTCTGTTTCTAATCCAATAATCATATGCATTGTGTCCTATGCTGTTGGGTGGTAGTGGACCTTTTAATTTTGTCTCAACAATTCCCATTATGTTCGGATCTTTTTCTTTCAGATATTTGTTCAATTCATTCAGTCCTGTTATTAATCCATCTATATTTGTGTAGGATACTTATAACTTTCTGTTATTTCCATTGTATTCTCTCTTTCTTTTGTGTTTCTCTCTGTTATTTTCCATTTCTTCAATTTCATATTCACTACTCTCCAGTAGAATTCTTGTTTTTCTGTCTCCGTTCTGGTCTCGTTTTTTTTTTTTTTCTTAGCTTCATGTCTTTTCCTTATTTCCTCCTCTCTTTCCTCTTTATTCATTTCCCTTTTTATCCATACTTTTTTATATTGTTCACTTGTTGCTAGTTTCCCTGTTTTGGATAAGATATTCTCTGCCGTCGTTTGTGACCTGAATTTAATCTTAATTGGTCTGGTCTTGTCTGTACTATATTTTCCGAGTCTGAATTTCTCTTCGATTTGTTTCATTATTTCTGGCTCATCTTCCTGAGCTAATTCTAGTAAATTTCTTACTTTTTCATTTTCCTCTTTGATTCTTGTGGTTCTATCTGGGTTATGATTCTCTTCTATTCCTAATATTATTATACATTTCCTTTTGTCTGCTAAGTCTCTTACAATATTCTCCTTCTGTCTCATCACTTTGATAACTGAGTCTTCAGTTTGTTCTTTCATTTGCTGTTTAATTATATCAGAAAATGCAACTTTACTATTTTCTTGTATCTTCCTCCACCCCTCTGCCTCTTTTGCTATTGTTTATTTATTGTCTCTATTGTTCCTTTTTAATTCTTCATTCTCCACTTTTACTTCTCTTAACTCTCTTTTTAGTTCTTCTATTTCATCAGGTAAGTTTTTGTTCGCCTTCTCTAGTTCTTCCAATTTTTCAAACCTCTCGGCAATTTTTGACATTTTGCCAAACCTAATCTCCCAATGCTGAGTCATTTGTTCAAGTTTTTACTCCAGTTTTGCCAATCGGGGGAGGTTGGTATCCGCCGCCCCCTCATTAAATCCTTGGAAATTATTATCCTCACCTTCCATTGAACTGCTCTTATCTATGTTTCTGATCTTTACAATTTTGTTAGACCCATCATCGAAATCCAAGTCATCCGTTCGGCGTTTGTTTACAAGCCGCCTGGACTCTTGGACCAAGTCCTCCCCTTCCTCATTTCCTTCCATTTCCCTCAATATCCCTTCCCTTCTCCTTCCCTATCACTTCCCCACTATTCCACGAGCACTCCCCTTCCCTATAAATACAAAAAGGCAATTCCTGGATGTTGAGATCCACGTAGTTTTCCCTTTTTCTTTGGAACACCAGTTCTCGCCGTCCATTCGGTGAAAGGGTGTGTGTGTGTGTGTGTGTGTGTATTTACCTAGTTGTATTTACCTAGTTGTATTTTACGGGAAGGGGAGCTATGCTCGTGGGGTACCGTCTTCATATCTCATTTTATCTAAACTATTTTTAAATTCATGTATTGTTTTTGCACACACCACTTTCTCATCTAACTTGTTCCAACTGTCTATTACTCTGTGAGGAAAGCTGTTCTTTTTCAAATCTCTTCTATAGCTGTCTTTTTTTATTTTCTTTCCGTGTCCTCTTGTATTTCTGTCATCCCATTTTATCAGATTCTCTCTATCAGTAATTTCCATGCCTTTCATGATTCTGTAAATAGCTATCAAATCTCCTCTCTCTCTTCTTTGCTCTAGTGTCTGTAGATCAAGGTTTTCTAGTCTCTCTTCATATGATAGTTTTGAGAGTGTTGGTGCCAATTTTTTAATTGCTCTTTGTATTCTTTCAAGTTTTTTTATACATTTTTTTGTACTTGGTGACCATATCGTTGCTGCATATTCCAATCTTGGTCTTATCAGGGTGATTAGGATTTTCTTCACCATTTCTTCATCCAGGTATGTAAATGCAACTTTGATTGTTCTTATTAAATTATAAGTTTCTCCAAAAATCTTATTTATATGTTTCTCAGGTGACATATTATTCATAACAATGACTCCCAGGTCACATACCAGAAACAGCAACAGCTCCAAGAAACTTGAAGATATGGTGGAGAGTCTTGTGAAAGCAAGAGAAGAGGACAGACAGTTCCTGATGCAAGCAAGGAAAGAAGACCAACAGTTCCTAAGCGAGCTGAAAGAGATAGTTAAACAACAAAGGCAGGAGATACAATATCTCAAATCGACTGTAGTTAATCTCCAAGCTAGAGTGGAAGACCTAGAGCAGTACACGAGGAGAGAAGATATCATCATCAGTGGTTTAAAGATTGTGAAAACGTATTCGGAAGCTGTGAAAGGTGACTCCGACTATAGTGCAGATAACAGTGGTCAGAACATTGTAGAAAATCAAGTGATCCATTCTCTAAGTAACAAGGGAATACAGATCAGAGACACAGAGATATCAGCTTGCCATACACTGGGAAAAAGAAAACAGGACGGTACCCAAAATGTGATCGTGAGATTCGTTTCAAGAAAGTCGAAGGTGAACGTGCTGAAAAACGCCAAGAAATTGAAGGGGACGGGCGTCTACGTGAATGAACACCTGACAAAACGAACCGGAGAGATCGCCAAAACAGCACGCGACATGAGGAAACAAGGGAAGATCATCTCGACATGGACAAGAGACTGCAAGGTGTATATCAAGTGCAAGGATGAAAAAGTACAGCAAGTTAGTAATCTTGAACAATTAGTTGAATTTCAATAGTTCACATTCCTTAATCTTCTAACACAAACATAACCATGAACACTACAACTAACACAAAAACTAAAACAAACATATCAAAAAACTGTTCTTCATGCCATACCCTTGTCCCTACCAATCACCTCAAATGTACATTATGCAAACATTTATATCATTTCATGTGTGCAAATATACCCGTAAATACTGCCAAAAATAACCCCAATATTTTCAAAAACTGGTTCTGCCCAGACTGCTCAAAAACATTTCCCTATCATGCCATCTCAAACACAGAAATTAATTTTTTGTTTTCCGCGCCAAATCTCGCATCAAAAAACCCAGATGTATATACCGCCATTAAGAAGTATAAAGAAATAGACAAAATATCAGAAAAGGAATTTTCGATATCTAATCACAATAATATCCAAATTGACCCCGAATTAAATTTTTACTCAAAACTAACAAAAGACAGCGATTACTATAGTGATACACAATTTGACACGGTATTTCGTGATATTGATGGTTTCACACTAATTCACATCAATGCAAGGAGCCTAAACGCCAATTATCAGAAAATTGACTGTTATCTCAAGTTACTCAATAAAAGCTTTGACGTTATAGTGATAAGCGAAACATGGATTGACCCAGGATGTCTAGTAAACTTCTTACAAGACTATACTCCCTACAGTGCTAATAGACAGATCCAAAAAGGCGGCGGAGTCTCTATCTTCATAAAAAAATCAATTTCATGCAAACTAATAAATCAGTCCACTAATTCGTATGAAAACCTATTTGATTGCGTAGCTGTTGAGATTTTCAGTAAAACTAATAAAAATACCGTCATAACAAGTATTTACAGAAAACCAGGCACAAACATCAATGAGTTCACAAATATGCTTGAAGAAATCATAACTCCATTTAGAAATAAAAATCTATATCTCTGTGGTGACTTCAACATAGATTTACTTAAGTATGAGACTCATGAACAAACAAGACACTTTACAGATATGATATTCTCTTTAGGTATATATCCTTTGATAAATAAACCAACCCGAATAACAAATACAAGTGAAACATTGATAGATAACATTTTCACCAATATTGTAAGCTCCGAGATTCATAGTGGTATCTTAATAAGTGATATAAGTGACCATCTACCGGTATTCACTATCAGTCCAAAAGAAATGCACTGCATAACAAAACCCAGAATTGTACTTAAACGTAAAATTGACGAAAAAGATATTGCAAAATTAAATCAATGCTTAAAAGAAGAAAATTGGGATCAGGTTTACGAGTCAGAAAATGCCAATCTATCATATAACGAATTTGTAAGCATTATCATGAGTAATGTAAACAAATGCTGCCCAGAGAGAGAAGTAGAAATAAAACCACGTAACGTAAACTCAAAACCATGGTTTACAAACGGTCTTAAGAACGCGTGTCGAAAGAAAAACCAACTTTACAAGAAATCAATTCAAAGCAAGTCCTTGACAGACGAAAACAAATACAAAGTGTACAAAAACAAACTTACAACAATTTTACGCAACTGTGAAAAAAAAAATACTACGACACACTGCTTGAAGGTTATAAAGGTAATATAAAAAAGACATGGGAAGTAATAAACAACTTAACTAGGCACAAAATTAATAACACCAATGAATTCATAGACATTATTAAAAAAGGAAAAACTAAAAAAGAAGTGGCAAATGAATTTAATGAATTTTTCTCCCATGTAGGACTTAACCTCGCGAAACAAATAAAGACAACACATCAAACTTACGAGACATTTTTGAAACACCGAATAAATAACACTATGTTTTTAAAACCCGTCACGGAAAACGAACTTATGAACACAGTAAAATCAATGCAGAACAAGAAATCACTCGATTGCACAGGAATCAATATGAACCTCATAAAACAAATTATGCCTATCATCAAAGATCATTTTCTGACAATATGCAACAAATCATTTGAACAAGGGATATTTCCAGATGCAATGAAAATAGCAAAAGTAATACCGATATTCAAATCAGCCGACAAATCAAGTTATAATAACTATAGACCAATTTCACTGTTACCACAGTTTTCCAAAATTCTTGAAAAGTTATTCACAATTCGCCTTGACTCATTTCTAAAAAAAAATGACGTAATTTACCATAGTCAATATGGATTTCAACGAAATCTTTCAACGTCTACAGCAGTAATGGAATTAATTGAAGAGATAACTAACAATATAGAACAAAAGAAAAAGACAGCCGGCATATTTATTGATCTTAAAAAGGCATTTGACACAGTAAATCATGAAATCCTAATTCGAAAGGCCGAATACTATGGGCTAAGAGGTAAAGTTAATGAATGGTTAAAAAGTTATCTAAAAAACAGGAAACAATATGTGGCCATTGAGGAAAAAAGATCACACATTCTACCAGTTACATGCGGAGTACCTCAAGGTTCAGTTCTAGGACCCAAACTATTCTTACTATACATTAATGACATCACAAATGTATCCAACCTTATGAAATTTATACTGTTCGCCGACGATACCACCATTCTATGCTCCGATACAAATTCCGACAAACTGATCAAGACAATTAATGAAGGATTATGTCAACTATCCAACTGGTTTTCAGCCAATAAGCTATCCTTAAACGTATCAAAAACTAACTACCTGCTTTTCTACAAAAATAATGAAAGTACTAAGCCGATCAAAATAAACAACGAAATTATTGAAAAAGCGTCCGTCAGTAAATTCCTAGGCGTGTATTTAGACGATCAACTTAATTGGAAACATCATATAAATCACGTGATAAATAAGATATCCAAAACTTTAGGAATTATGCATAAAATGAGAAATATCCTCAATGAAAATACCCTACGTACCATTTATTGTAGTCTACTACTACCATACTTAAACTATTGTTCAGAAATTTGGGGTAATACTTATCAAACTAATCTTCAACGCATAATTACCTCTCAAAAAAAGGCACTGCGTATAATCTGCAATGTAGGTCGTTTGGAACATACAAATAATTTATTTAAAAAACTAAATCTACTCAAATTCAATGACTTAATAAAGTACAAAACTGCCATTGTTATGCATCAAATCTACAATAAACAAATGAATCAAAACATATTGAAATTTTACTCAACTTACGAAACGCGCTATGCGACTAGGCAAACAAACGACTTCTTTAAAACTCAATACAGAACAACCAAAAAAAAGCCAATGCTTATCTATTATAGGTGTTAACACATGGAATAAACTGGAAAAGGATTTACCTAAGACAAAATGTTTATCATCATTCAAACGATACTTAAAAAAGTCTTTAATCTATAAGTATTAGTATATTGAACACTTCAGGTCCATTTCATGGTTGTATTCATGGAGAAACTGTCATGTACTGCCCAAGTCTGCCGCTCTTTTTTTTTTTTTATTCCAGCAGGTCACGGTGACCCAGATCTGCGCATTAAGCAATTATCGTCCCGTCAACAATCGACCTGACCTCTCACCTCTCACCTGACCCCCACAAGTTGCGATGCTCGCTCGTGCCCCCGATTTCTACGTGAGGTCGGAGTTAGCGGACGTCGTGACGCATGTCATTGTGTGTGTGTATATATGTGTATGCATATATGTGTGTATATATGTGTGTAGATGTGTATGTACCATACTGATATGTAACAAAAATAAATAAATAAAAATAATTTTTTTCCTTAAGGGAGAGCAACTCCCCATAAGCTTTGCTTCTCGCTCTCCCTTTTCAACTACCAATTTTGTAAAAAATGTATATATGTATGTCTAATTGTATTTAATATTGTTGAATAAACCTATACTACTACTACTACTACTACTACTACTACTACTACTACTACTACTACTACTACTTCTCATTTTCTACTTTTTTTTATTCCTTCTCCCAATTTATATGATCCTGTTATTCTGTTTTTACTTTTTCCAAATTCCATCATACTACACTTTTTTGTATTGAACTCCATCTCCCACTTCCTACTCCATTCCTGTACTTTATTTAGATCTCTCTGTAGTGATTCACAATCTTCTTCAGTTTTCACTCTTTTCAGTAGTTTTGTATCATCTGCAAAGAAGCTCATATAGCTTTCAATTCCTTCATCCATATCATTAATATATATAGCAAACATTATTGGGGCCAGAACTGTTCCCTGCGGAACACCGCTTATTACTTCATCCCATTTTGAGTGTTGGTTTCTTATCACTACTCTCATTTTTCTTTCTTGCAAAAAGTCTTCCATCCAATTTAGTAGTTTGCCCTGTATTCCTCCTTCAGTTTCTAATTTCTTAAGCAACTTCTTATGTGGTACTTTGTCAAAAGCTTTCTTAAGGTCTAGAAATGCACAGTCCGCCCATCCATCTCTGTCTTGTATTATATCTATTAGCCTTGAATAGAAACATATTAAATTGGTGACGCATGATCGTCCTTGTCTGAATCCAAATTGCCTTGGATTTAACACTTTGTTTTTTTCTAAATATTTTACCCATCTACTTTTGATAATTCTTTCACAAATTTTTGCTATTGTACTTGTTAGAGAGACTGGTCTATAGTTGGTAGGTTCTTCTTTATTTCCTCCTTTATATATAGGTACTATATTTGCTTTTTCCAATCTTCTGGAACTTTTCCTTCTTTCAAGGAACTGTTTAGTATGCTATGTATTTTGTCTGCCAGTTCATTCCTGCATTCTTTCAGTATCCAGTTTGGTATTTCATCTGGTCCATGCGATTTTCTGACATCAAGATTACTCAAGTGTGTTAATATTTCATTCTTTGTTACTTCTATTTCTTCCATAGGGGGGACTTTCTCTTTCCATTCGTTCTCTTCAGGTTGTATGTTCTCCTTTGTAAACACTGATTTAAAATGTTTGTTCATAATTTCCGCCATTTCCATTTCCTCAGTGTATTCAACTCCCTCTTGTCTTAATTTCTCCAAGTCTTGTTTGTTTTTCAGTTTGTTGTTTACAAATCTGTAGAATAGTTTTGGTTGATCTTTACACTTTTCTATGATATCTTTTTCATATTTTCTCTTTTCCTCTCTGCACGTTTGTACATATTCATTTCTATAACAGGTATATATTTTCAATTTTTCAGGTCTTCTGTCTTTTTTCCATCTGGTCCAGGCTTTGTCTCTTTTGTCTTTTAACTCCCTACATTTTTGTTGTACCAGCATTTTACATATTCTTTTTCTTGTTTTTGTCTTGGGACATACTTTTCCACTCCTTTTTTGTAAATTTTTGTCAAAATATTCCATTTCTCTTCTACTGTTGTTTCTTCTTTGTATATTTCTTCCCATTTTTCCTTTTGAAAGAATTCTCTTATTTTATCAAAGTTTGTTTTTTCATACATCATTCTTCCTTTTCTATATTGTTCATTTTTTTCATATATTTTTCTTCATTAAGTTCCAGTTCAATCAATATGTGGTCACTTTTAGTTATTGGTGTTTTATATTTCAATTTTGTCCACTATTCTAGGTTCAGATGTAATTATTAGGTCTAGTTCGATGGCTCTTCTTCATTTCTATACCTAGTGTTCTCCTGTATCCATTGTGTCATTGTATTGTCAGTAACCATCTCAAGTAGAGCGTTTCCCCATGAGCCGTCTCCACCCTTTACTGTCATTTCTTCCCAGCAGATTTCTTTGCAATTAAAGTCGCCCATCATAACTATTCTTCCTCCCTCTTCCATTATCTTGTTTAATGTTATCTTTGTGTCCTCTAACATACTTTTATGTTCACTCTCTTCCCATGAGGCTGTTTTCGGAGGCACATAATTTATCACAAACTTTCTGCTCTTCTTATCTCTGTCTTCTACTTCCATCATTATCATCTCTACTGTATTCTTTCCATATGTGACACCCTTCACGTTTATATCCTTCTTAGTCAGGAACATAACTCCACCCCCTTCCTTTTTCACTCTGTTTCTAATCCAATAATTATATGCATCATGTCCTACACTGTTGGGTGGTAGTGGACCTTTTAATTTTGTTTCTACAATTCCCATTATGTCTGGTTCTTTTTCCTTCAAATAATCATTCAGCTCATTCAATCCTGTTATTAATCCATCTATATTTGTGTAAGACACTCTTAGTTTTCTGCCACTTCCATTGTGTTCTCTGTTTCCCTTTTGTTTTTCTCTTGTATGTCGACTTTCTTTAGTTTCATATTCACTACTCTCCAATAGAATCTCTCTTTTTCTGACTCCGTTCTTCTCTCGTTTTTTTTTTCTTAGCTTCAAGTCTTTTCTGTTTTTCTTCCTCTCTTTCCTCTTTATTCATTTCTATTTTTATCCATACCTTTTTATATTGTTCATTTGTTGCTAGTTTCCCTGTTTTGGATAAGATATTCTCAGCCGTAGTTTGTGACCTGAATTTAATCTTAATTGGTCTGGTCTTGTCTGTACTATATTTCCCGAGCCTGAATTTCTCTTCGATTTGTTTCATTATTTCTGGTTCATCTTCCTGAACTAATTCTAGTAAATTTCTTGCTTTTTTCATTTTCCTCTTTGATTCTTGTGGTTCTATCTGGGTTATGTTTCTCTTCCATTCCTAATATAATTATACATTTCTTTCTGTCTGCTAAGTCTCTTACTATATTCTCCTTCTGTCTCATCACTTTAATAACTGAGTCTTCAGTTTGTTCATTCATTTGCTGTCTGATTATGTCAGTGAATGCAACTTTGCTATTTTCTTGGATTTTTTTCCAACCCTCCTTGTTCTCCTTATTATTCTCCTTTAAGACTTTATTCTCTTCTTTTACTTCTTTTAACTGTTTTTTTAATTCTTCAATTTCCTTAGTTAAGTTTTTGTTCGCCTTCTCTAGTTCTTCCAATTTTTCAACTCTCTGCACAATGTTGTTAACGTGACCGAACTTAAATACCCAGTGCTCGATCATCTTATCGAGTTTCTCTTCTAGTCTTGTTAATCGGGGGGGGGGGGGGGTTGTGTCCCCCCCACCCTCTTTAAATCCCTGGAAAATATTCTCATCATCTTCTACTGTATTGCTCTTATCTATACTTCTAATCTTTACATTTTTGTTAGACATTTCATCATCGCTAAATTGGTCCGGCCCTCGTTTGTTTAGATTTCGTCTGCCTGCCTGGGCCAAGTCCTCACCTTCCTCATTTCCTTCCATTTCCCTCAGTAATCCCTCCCCTTCTCCTTTTTCCTTACTTTCCCTACACCACGAGCAATTTTCCCCCCACCCTGCAACTACAATAGGTACTTCCTTTGCTTTGGGATCCACGAAATTTCACTTTTTCTTCAGAACGTCGTCTATGCCGTCCGTTCGTTGAAGTGTGTGTGTGTGTGTGTGTGTGTGTGTGTGTGTGTGTGTGTGTGTGTGTGTGTGTGTGTGTGTGTGTGTGTGTGTGTGTGTGTGTGTGTGTGTGTGTGTGTGTGTGTTGGTTCTTCCTTGCATTTTTTCTATTATTTCCTTTTCATAATTTCTCTTTTCTTCTCTGCGTATTTTTACATAATCAGATGTGAAATGAGGTAAGAGTATGACAGAAATTTTTTAAAGTAAGAAAAAGATGTTTTGGAAAAAATTAAAAGAGGAAGAGGAGACAAATCAAGTTGAGAAGAAAAGGTAAAAGGTGCAGATGGAGAGATGATAATGCAAGAGAAGGCAGTGAGAGGGAGGTGGGCAGAATATTTTAGGGAGTTGCTAAATGTGAAGGAGGATAGGGAGGGAAAGGTAGTTACAGTGGGAAGCGCTAAGAAAATGAGAGTGATGAGTGAGGAAAATGGAGGAGAAATAGGGAAAAATGAAGCGAAAGCAGCTGTTAAGATGATGAGAGCAGGTAAGGCACCTGGGTTGGATGAATGCCATGCAGATTGTCTAAAAAAAGGAGGTATAATTATGGTGGACTGGCTGGTGAGGTTATTTAATGTTTATTTAAGAGAGGGTAGAGTGCCAGAGGACTGGAGGAGTGCCTGTATCGTTCCGCTTTACAAGCGAAAGGGGGACAAGTGTGAGTGTAGTAGTTTCAGAGGGATCAGTTTGTTGAGTGTAGTTGGGAAGGCTTATGGAAGGGTCTTGATTGAGAGGATTAGGAGAGGAACAGAGGGAGTAATTGGTGAGGAACAGTGTGGTTTTAAAAAAGGTAGGGGTTGTGTAGATCAGATGTTTGTGGTAAGACAGATATGTGAGAAAGCTATAGGAAAAGATAGGGATGTTTTTTGGGCTTTTATGGATTTGGAAAAGGCTTACGACAGGGTAGACAGGAAGGCACTGTGGGAGGTACTGCAGATATATGGGATAGGAGGAAAGCTGTTAAGAGCAGTCAAGAGTTTTTACGAGAGTAGTAGAGCTTGTGTTAGGATTAGAAATGGAGAGAGTGAATGGTTTGAGGTAAAGGTGGGACTTCGTCAGGGAAGTGTTATGTCGCCCTGGCTGTTCAATTTATACATGGATAGGGTGGTGCGAGAGGTGAATGCAAGGGTGGTGGGTCAGGGGTTCGAGATGGTTAAAGAAAATGGAGAAAAGAGGGAAATAAGCCATTTGTTGTTTACTGATGACACTGCGCTTGTAGCAGGATTAGAGGAGGGATTGAGGAAGTTAGTGACAGAGTTTGAGAAGGTGTGTGAAAGAAGGAAGCTGAAGATAAATGTGGGCAAAATTAAGATGATGAGATGTACAAGGGGAGAGAGTGACAACAGGCTGGAAGTGAGTATTAAGGTAGAGAGACTGGAGGAAGTGGATAGTTTTAGATACTTGGGTGCGAATGTGGTAGGAAAGGGAGGAGTGGCGTTGGAGGTAGAATGTAGATTGAGAGAAGCGAGTAAATACCTTGGTGGATTAAAAAATGTAATGAGAAATTGACATATGGGAATGGATGCTAAGAGGAGATTACATGAAGGAGTGATTGTGCCGATGACACTGTACGGACCAGAAACATGGAACATAAGAGAGGAAGAGAGAAGGAGTTTGAATGTATTTGAGATGAAAGTCTGAGAAGTATGATAGGGGATACTAGGCTGGATAGAGTGAGAAATAAGGAGGTGAGGAGGAGAACAGTGGTGGAAAAGGAGTTGGGAGATAGAGTTGATGAAAGAGTATTGGGATGGTTTGGACACATGGAAAGAACGAGTGAAGAAAAATTAGTAAAAGAGGTGTGGAAGGCAGAGGTGGAAGGAGTGAATATGAGGGGGTGTCCTTGGATGAGATGGATGGATGAGGTAAAAGGGGCATTACAAAAGAGAGGAATGTCTGTTGAGGAAGGACGGGAGAGGACAGAAGATAGGGGTGAATGAAGAAGGGTTGTATATGGATGATGTTGTGATACATGAGGGGGAGTGGGTCGGGAATGGGGGTGAGGAAGTATGTATGAGAAATAAATTGACGCAGACTGAAGGGATTTTCCCCCGTCTTCTCCTTTTCTGCGTGAGGGGACGGAGAGGGGGGGTTGCCAAATTAATGAAGTGGCCTTGCTGTGGATGTGCTGTGTCTTGCGACACTGTTTTTGACCCAGGGCAGTGGACAGGATGCAGGGATGACCCGTCATCCAGGAGGTGCCAAGATGAGAAGGAGGGAGGAGGGTGGAAGGGAGTGGAATATGTAGGGGATGGAATGGGTGTGAGTGGTTTCTATGCCTTTTTCTTTTTGGCTACCCCCCATGTAAGGGGGGAAAAGCCTTTGGTATATGTATGTATGTATGTTTCTTAGTTTGATGTATGTTTGCCATTTGCTCTTTTTTTCATTTTTTCCAGGCTTTGTCTCTTTTATCCTTTGCTTCACTACATTATTTGTTGTACCAGTTCTTTATATATGTTCTTTCTTGCTTTTGTTGTGGTACATATGTGTGTGTGTGTGTGTGTGTGTGTGTGTGTGTGTGTGTGTGTGTGTGTGTGTGTGTGTGTGTGTTTGTGTGTTTGTATTCACCTCGGATCTGCTGCAGTCTCTGTCGAGACAGCCAGACACCACCCTACGGCAGTGAGCTCAGAGCTCTTTATTTGCCGATCTCTGGGTAGGTCTGAGACCACTCACACACCACACACTGGGACAGCAAGGTCACAACTCCTTGACTAACGTCCCGTACCTACTCACTGCTAGGTGAATAGGGGTTACACGTGAAAGGAGACAAACCCAACTTATCTCCGCCCGGCCGGGGAATCGAACCCCGGTTCTCTGGCTTGTGAGGCCAGTGCTTTACCAATCCGCCACCGAGCCGTGTTGTGTGTGTGTGTGTGTGTGTGTGTGTGTGTGTGTGTGTGTGTGTGTGTGTGTGTGTGTGTGTGTGTGTGTGCGCGCGCGTGTGTGTGTGTGTGTGTGTGTGTGTGTGTGTGTGTATTTACCTAGTTGTATTTTACGGGAAGGAGAGCTATACTCGTGGGGTACCGTCTTCATATTTCATTTTATCTAAACTGTTTTTAGATTCATGTATTGTTTTTGCACACACAACTTTCTCATCTAACTTGTTCCAACTGTCTATTACTCTGTGGGGAAAGCTGTTCTTTTTCAAATCTCTTCTATAGCTGTCTTTCTTGATTTTCTTTCCGTGTCCTTTTATATTTCTATCATCCCATTTTATTAGATCCTCTTTATCAATAGTTTCTATGCCTTTCATGATTCTATATATAGTTATCAAATCTCCTCTCTCTCTTCTTTGCTCTAGTGTCTGTAGCTCAAGTTTTGCTAGTCTCTCTTCATATGATAGTTTAGAGAGTGTTGGTGCCAATTTTGTAATTGCTCTTTGTATTCTTTCAAGTTTTTTTTATACATTTTTTGTACTTGGTGACCACGTCGTCGCTGCATATTCCAATCTTGGTCTTATCAAAGTGATTAGTATTTTCTTCACCATTTCTTCATTCAGGTATGTAAATGCCACTTTGATTGTTCTTATCAAATTATAAGTTTCTCCAAAAATCTTGTTTATGTGTTTCTCAGGTGACATATTATTCATAATAATGACTCCCAGGTCCTTCTCATATTCTACTTTTTTATTCCTTCTTCTCCCAATTTATATGATCCTACTATTCTTTTTTTTGCTTCTTCCAAATTCCATTATACTACACTTCTTAGTATTGAACTCCATCTCCCACTTCCTACTCCACTCCCATACTTTATTGAGATCACTTTGTAGTGACTTACAATCTTCTTCCGTGTTCACTTTTTTCAACAGTTTTGCATCATCGCAAAGCTCATATAACTTTCAATTTCTTCATCCATATCATTAATATATATATATATATATATATATATATATATATATATATATATATATATATATATATATATATATATATATATATATATATATATATATAGCAAACATTATTGGGGCCAGAACTGTTCCTTGTGGAACACCACTTATTACTTCATCCCAATTAGAGTGTTTGTCTCTTATCACTACTCTCATTTTTTTTTTCTTGCAAAAAGTCTTCCATCCATTTAAGCAGTTTGCCCTATATTCCTCCTTCAGTTTCTAATTTCTTAGGCAACTTCTTATGTGGTACTTTGTCAAAAGCTTATTTTAGGTATGGAAATGCACAATCAGCCCATCCATCTCTTTCTTGTATTATATCTATTAGCCTTGAATAGAAACACATTAAGTTTGTGACGCCTGATCGTCCTTGTCTGAATCCAAATTGCCTTGGATTTAGCATGTTTTTTTTTTTTTTTTCTACATACCTTACCCATCTCCCTTTAATAATTCTTTCACAATTTTTTTTTATTCTACTTGTTAGAGAGACTGGTCTATAGTTAGTAGGATCTTCTTTATTTCCCCCTTTATATATAGGTACTATATTTGCTCTTCTCCAATCTTTTGGAATTTTTCCTTCTTTCAAGGAACTGTTTATTATGCTATGTATTTTGTCTGCCAGTTCATTCCTGATTTTCTGGTATCAAGATTACTCAAGTGTTTCATTATTTCATTCCTTGTTACTTCTATATCTCCAGGTTGTATGTTCTCCCTTGTAAACACTGATGTAAAATGCTTGTTCATAATTTCTGCCATTTGTATTTCCTCTGTGTATTCAACTCCTTGTCGTAATTTCTCTAATTCTTGTTTGTTTTCAATATGTGGTCACTTTTACTTATTGGTGTCTTATATTCAATCTTTTCCACTATTTCAGGTTCTGATGTGATTATTAGGTCCAGTCTCGATGGTTCTTCTTCATTTCTATACCTAGTGTTCTCTTGAATCCATTGTGTCATTGTATGGTCAATAATCATCTCAAGTAGAACATTTCCCCATGAGTCGTCTCCACCCTTTACTGTCATCTCTTCCCAGCAGACTTCTTTGCAATTAAAGTCGCCCATTATAACTATTCTTCCTCCATCTTCCATTATCTTATTTAATGTTATCCTTGTGTCTTCTAACATACTTATATGTTCCCCTCTTCCCACGAGGCTGTTTTTGGAGGCACATAATTTATTACAAATTTTCTGCTCTTCCTATCTCTGTCTTCCACTTCCATCATAATCATCTCTGCTCTATTCTTTCCATATGTGACATTCCTCACGTTTATATCCTTCTTAGTCAGGAACATAACTCCACCCCCTTGTTTTATCTCTCTGTTTCTAATCCAATAATTATATGCATCCTGTCTTACTCTGTTGGGTGGTAGTGGACCTTTTAATTTTTTCTCTACAATTCCCATTATGTCCGGTTCTTTTTCCTTTAGATAACCATTCAGTTCGTTCAAGCCTGTTATTAATCCATCTATATTTGTGCAGGGCACTCTTAATTTTCTGCTACTTCCATTGTATCTTCTGTTTCCATTTTTTTTTTCTCTGTTATGACCCATTTCCTCACTTTCATATTCACTACTTCCAATAGAATTCTTCTTTTTCTGACTCTGTTCTTTTCTCGTTTTTTTTCCTTAGCTTCTTGTCTTTTCGTTTTTTCCTCCTCTTTTTCCTCTTTATTCATTTCTCTTTTTATCCATACCTTTTTATATTGTTCACTGTCTGTTAGTTTCCCTGTTTTTGCTAAGATATTCTCTGTTGTCGTTTGTGACCTGAATTTAATTTCAATTGGTCTAGTCTTATCTGAATTGTATTTCCCGAACCTATACATTTCTTCAATTTGTTTCCCTATTTCAGGTTCATCTTCCTGAACTAATTTTAATATATTGTTTACTTTTTCTTTTTCCTCCTTAATTCTCGTAGTTCTGTTTAAGTTGTACTTCTCTTTCATCCCTAATATAATTACACTTTTTTTTTATCTGCTGAGTCTCTTACTATATTCTCCTTCTCCCTCATTACTTTAATAACTGTATTTTCAGTTTGTTCTTTCATCTGCTGTGTCACTATGTCGTTAAATACAATTTTATTGTTCTTTTGGACTTTCCTCCAATCCTGTACTTCTTTTGCTATGGACTCTTTATTCTCTCTATTATTCCTCATTTTCATCTTTTACTTCCTTTAACTGTTTTTTTTTTTTTTTTCGTTCTTCTACTTCTCTGGTTAAGTTTTGGTTTTCCTTCTTTAATTGTTCCAATTAATCAACTCGCTGTGGAATCTGTGTGAGTTTACCCAGCCTACTTTCCCAGTGTTGAGCCATTTTTCTAATTTTTCCTCTAGCCTTGCTAATCGGGGGAGGTTGGCATCCCCCCTTCATTAAATCCATTGAAATTATTATCTTCACTTTCCATTTTGTTGTTCTTATTTATATTTCTAAACTTAATGATTTTACTGAAATTATTCACTTCTCCCAAGTCCGCTGAGGATCTCTTGTTGACATTCTTTATTCCGCCAGGGGTCGCCCGTGCGCCTCCCTCCTCATTTCTTTCCACTTCCCTCAGTAATCCCTCCCCTTCTCCTTTTCCATCACCTTCCCACAACACCACGAGCTTTCCCCTTCCCTATAAATACAAAAAGGTACTTCCTCGTAGTTGAGATTCACGAAAATTTCCCTTCTTCTTCGGAGTTCCAATCTTCGCCGTGAATCTATCTACGTGTGTGTGTGTGTATTTACCTAGTTGTATTTTGCGGGAAGGGGAGGTACGCTCGTGGTATCCTGCCTTTGTATCTCGCAGTGTCAAGTTTGCTCTTAAACTCATGAATGGTTTTTGCGCACACTATTTCATTGTCCTGTTTTTTTCTTCAGATCTCTTCTGTAGGTATGTTTTTTTATTTTCTTTCCATGTCCTCTTGTGCTTATCCTGTCCCAGTTTAACAAGTCCTCTCTATCGAGTATTTCTGTGCCTTTCATGATTTTGTATATGGGCAGTAGGTCACCTCTCTCTCTTCTTTGCTCCAGAGTCAGTAACTCCAGTTTAGCCAATCTGTCCTCATATGACAAGTTTGCAAGTGTAGGTGCCATTTTTGTTGCTGCTCTCTGGTTTTTTTTTTTTTTTTTTTTTTTTTTTTTTTTTTTTTTGTACTGGGTAACCACAATGTCGCCGCATATTCTAGTCTAGGCCTTATCAGTGTGACCAATATTTTTTCTAATAATTTCTTCGTCCAAATATGTAAATGCTACTTTTCTTGATCTTAGCAAGTTGTAGGATTCTCAGACAGTTTTGTTGATCTGTTTTTCATAGGACAAGTCGTTTGAGATAATTACACCCAAATATTTTTCGGATCTCTCCTTCCTTACCTCCTTGGTTCCAATTTTATATTGTCCTGATATTCTGTTTTTGCTTTTTCCAAACTCCACTATGCTACACTTCTTAATATTGAAGTCCACTTTCCATTTCTGACTCCAGTTCCATGCCTTATTCAGGTCTTCCTGCAGTGATTCGCAATCCTTTTCATTTTTTACTTTCCTTAACAGTTTGGCGTCGTATGCAAAGAAGATCATGTAACATTTCACATCATCATCCATGCCAGTCACATAAATAACAAACATCATTGGAACCAATACAGATCCTTGCGGTATTCCACTGATCACCTCTTTCCAATCTGAATATTTTTCTCTGAGCACTACTCTCATCTTTCTACCAATCAGGAAGTCCTCCATCCATTTTAGTAGGTTCTCTTGTATCCCTCCAATATGTTCCATTTTTTTATAATCATTTTTGTGTGGTACTTTGTCAAAAGCTTTTTGTAAGTCCAGGAAGGCACAATCAGCCCATCCATTCCTTTCTTGCACTATGTGTATTAATCTTGAGTAGAAACATATTAAGTTTGTGGTACATGATCTTCCTTGTCTGAACCCAAATTGTCTTGGGTTTATTATATTGTTGTCTTCCAGGTGTTTTACCCATCTATTCTTGATGATTTTCTCACAAATTTTGGCTATAGTGCTTGTTAGTGAGACTGGCCTGTAGTTAGTTGATTCTTCCTTGTTTCCTCCTTTATATATTGGTACAATGTAAGCATTTTTCCAGTCTTGAGGTATTTTTCTTTCTTTGAGTGAGAAATTTATTATGTTATGTATTTTGCCCGTTAGTCCTTCTTTGAAAGGGATTGAATCTGTTGATACATATCCTGAAATGGAAACAGAAAATTTTAGCATAATGCATAATTTATAAATGAATAAATAAATGAATGAATAGTGTGATTTAGGCTACTTTTGAGTACAGTAGTTATTTTTGTTTAGCTAATGATCATAATCACACAAGCCATTAAATTGTTTGGAAATAATGAACAGGATATGAAATAGGTGGGCTTGGAATTCAGCCCACACAGGATTCAGTCCACTTTTAAATTCACTAAAAATAATGGGTTAGTTTGGTTAAGTTAGGCTAAATTCCTTTGGGCTGAATTCCAATGGAACCTATGAAATATATTACACAATGTTGAATGAAATGAATAACAATCATCTAGGCCCCAAAATTGAGTGGATACAGTATATTATAGTGATATAGTCATTACCCAAATTTAGAAGTAATGAAGTTGAAGTATCATCTCTTTAGGCCTTCACATTTTTATTGCACATGCTCTCCATTGTTCACCAAATTTATATAGTTGCGTATGAAAAGGGAGAAATGCACACAATATAAGTAAAATTATTTACCTGGGTCATCAATTTCTTCTGTATGCTGTGGTTGACCTTGGCATTTATCTCTGTGAGATTTTAATCTTGACACAATGCCCTGTAGTTCCTGGCTGCAGTCTTTGCATTTAGCTCGGTACCCTTTGCCATAAGTTGTTGGTAGTTTTTCAAAATAATTCCAGACAGGATCATTTTTTCTGCCTGAAGGAGCCACTCTGCCAGGTCCAAAAGACATCCTTCCTGGTTGATTCCAAAGCAGCAACTGACTCAGTGAGAAGCTGCTTACCTAGAACAAGTTTCAACAAGAATCTTGTTGAAACTTGTTGTGGGCTGCACAGTGATATATATACTACATGTAGGCTTATACCGTTCCTTGCATACTTGTGGCAAGTCTATATAACACTGCTCCTTATATTGATATGCTAAAAATGTCCTATAGCAATCAGATCGCATATCAGATAGCAATCCCACAATATTTAAAATCTATATAAAAAAAAATCTATTTAAATCAAATAAATCTGATTTAAATAAAAAAAAATGATTGTTTATATCTTTAAAAAGAAAGACAAAAAATCGCCAACCCTGGTGTCCACTAACCTCATACAATAATACCTGTTAAGTCCGGCTAAAATTGGCATTTCAAAGCATAACAGTGCCTTAAAAATAGTTTCTTATTTCACTATAAAAGTTTATATTAACTTATACTGCATTGAATAAGTCAATAGTTGATATCTTTGTCCTATATACAATGTTAGGTTTCTATTTTTGATATATTTGTCCAATATAAAATGTTAGGTAACAAAGAAAGGAATGGTCTCCGCTAGCGGACCCAGGGATCTGGGTGCGCACGTCCTGTGTAATAGTAGTCCTTGATATATATATATATATATATATATATATATATATATATGTATATATATATATGTATATATATATATGTATATATATATAATAATAATAATAATAATAATAATAATAATAATAATAATAATAATAATAATAATAATAATTCCGACAGTCGTCCCCAAACTCGAACCCGAGACTTGCGGGGACAACTGTCGGAATTATTTGATTGACATTGTTATAATTGCCGATTCTATTCATATATATATATATATATATACATATATATATATATATATAAAACGGTGAAGCGTGGCAGGAGATTCTCTCTTGAGGCATATTCAGTTAAAAACGACAGCAAAAGAATTGTTAATTAACTTTTTCCGTGAGCTCTCAAGCTTGCGAGAAGTAGATTTTTGGTAGGGGGAAAGGGAGTAAATCAAATTTCCAAAACACATAGGAAACACAAGTTATAATGAACACAAAAAAGCAGCACACAGTACACAAAATACAAGAAATGAGTACAAAAATACAGTAAAAAACAAAATACAAGCAGAACAAATTAGATTTCAAGACGTTTCGCAGATCTTTCTGCATCCTCAGTTGAAGTGAATAAGAATGGAAAAGGGAGCATATTTTAAATGAAATGAAAAGCACGGGGAGAAGTCACCGTGTTGTAACTGGGGGAGGTCACACGTATGACCATGGACAATGGGAGAGATCGCAGGATTGCGGAAACAGTACTCGGAGAGGTCACTCCCGGGTTCGGCACCAATCTGCTTCTCAGTCTTTGGGAACGACGTATGGCAGGATGTTCTTCCCTTTGGCGGGGAATGGGAAGTCTCTGTGGAGGAGACTCCGATTTCTTGGGATTGTCCATCTGGCTCCTCCGAACAGGTTTCATGCTAGGGAGGAGGGCGAAGTCATTTACTTGCCTATTAATGGCAGGTTGCAGCTCCTTTATCCAGATGGCTTCCAAGATAGCCAAGCGCTGTGGGTCCTCTTCTTTTGCTACAACTTCGGTGTTTTTTACCATAGTCTCCCTATCGAGGTGGCGTTGATCCTGGGTCCAGTGGTGTTGCTTAGGTCCTCCGTGTTGCAAGTGCATGGTGATTCTTCTGGATAATGTGGTGGTCGTCCTTCTCACGTAGACTAAAAGGGGCGTGCAGTCCTCCTCTGGGCATGTGTATTTATATACTACGTAGGATTAACGAACCTCCTGGGGTTCTGGTACGGGGTTGTTCCTTAAAAGTAGAGAAGAGGTCTTTCTACTTTTGTAAAATATTATGAAGGGACCGCAAGGGACCGCAGTTAAGGATTTCTACAAAGCTTACTTGTCTACCAAGTACAAGGAGGATGAGAAGATTATAAAAAAAAAATAATAATCTATAGAAATGTGGTTCCCAAAAACGAAAGTGACAAATTGTCCCTCATAATCTTTTACACACACACACACACACACACACACACACACACACACACACACACACACACACACACACACACACACACACACACACACGGAATGGAGTAGGAAGTGGGAGATGGAGTTCAATACTAAAAAGTGTAGTATAATGGAATTTGGAAAAAGCAAAAACAGTAACAGGATCATATAAATTGGGAGAAGAAAGTATAAAAAAGTTGAAAATGAGAAGGACCTGGGAGTCATTGTTATGAATAATATGTCACCTGAGAAACATATAAATAAGATTTTTTGATTTTTTGAGAAATTTATAATTTAATAAGAACATTCAAAGTGGCATTTACATACCTGGATGAAGAAATGGTGAAGACAATTCTAATCACTCTGATAAAACCAAGATTGGAATATGCTGCAACGATGTGGTCACCAAGTACAAAAAAATGTATAAAAAAAACTTGAAAGAATACAAAGAGCAATTACAAAATTGGCACCAACACTCTCAAAACTATCATATGAAGAGAGACTAGCAAAACTTGAACTACAGACACTAGAGCAAAGAAGAGAGAGAGGAGATTTGATAGCTATTTACAGAATCATGAAAGGCATGGAAATTACTGATAGAGAGAATCTGATAAAATGGGATGACAGAAATACAAGAGGACACGGAAAGAAAATAAAAAAAGACAGCTATAGAAGAGATTGGAAAAAGAACAGCTTTCCTCACAGAGTAATAGACAGTTGGAACAAGTTAGATGAGAAAGTGGTGTGTGCAAAAACAATACATGAATTTAAAAATAGTTTAGATAAAATGAGATATGAAGACGGGACCTCACGAGCATAGTTCCCCTTCCCGTAAAATACAACTAGGTAAATACAACTAGGTAAATACACACACACACACACACGGAATGGAATAGGAAGTGGGAGATGGAGTTCAATACTAAAAAGTGTAGTATAATGGAATTTGGAAAAAGCAAAAACAGTAACAGGATCATATAAATTGGGAGAAGAAAGTATAAAAAAGTTGAAAATGAGAAGGACCTGGGAGTCATTGTTATGAATAATATGTCACCTGAGAAACATATAAATAAGATTTTTTGATTTTTTGAGAAATTTATAATTTAATAAGAACATTCAAAGTGGCATTTACATACCTGGATGAAGAAATGGTGAAGACAATTCTAATCACTCTAATAAGACCAAGATTGGAATATGCTGCAACGATGTGGTCACCAAGTACAAAAAAATGTATAAAAAAAACTTGAAAGAATACAAAGAGCAATTACAAAATTGGCACCAACACTCTCTAAACTATCATATGAAGAGAGACTAGCAAAACTTGAGCCACAGACACTAGAGAAAAGAAGAGAGAGAGGAGATTTGATAACTATTTACAGAATCATGAAAGGCATAGAAATTATTGATAGAGAGAATCTAATAAAATGGGATGATGGAAATACAACAGGACACGGAAAGAAAATCAAGAAAGACAACTATAGAAGAGTTCTGAAAAAGAACAGCTTTC